>NC_136071.1:26283000-26862272 GCF_964261635.1 Lissotriton helveticus
CAATGTCAAGAAGATCCATGGAGTCAATTCTCAAGCAGTTGGGAAGACAGCTTGACTCTCACACCAGCAGTGATCCAGTTCTCTTCATTGTGGTGCCCATTAAGCCACCTATCCCACGGGGATCCTTTTCACCAGGCCATTCGCTCCCAAATGATAGTCACCGATGCTTCTCTTACGGGATGTGGAGTCCACGTGGACCACCTTTTGGTTCTAGTCCTATGGTCTCAAGTTTAAGTGTCGTACAACATCAATCTTCTGGAACTCAGAACATTTCACTGAGCTCTCAAGGCCTTTCTTCCACCCTTTTGGTTTTCAGGCTATTGCAAACAGTAATGTGCTCTATGAACAAACAGAGGGTGTTGGACTTTGGCCCTTAGGGCAGGTTCACCCCTAGACTTTTTGCTAGAAATGGTGACCTGGCAATGGTGATTTTAGGGATTCTGCGCACTTTCACTGTGTCCCAGTGGAAAGTGCGTGCGCACTCTGAGTGCATGTGCTGAGCTAGGCCTGCCCGCCCATAGGAATGCATGGGGAATGTATGTGTCCCTGGTAGTTCCTGATGCGTGGGGGGTACAGGCTTGAGTCTGGTATGTGTGAACTCGTGAGAGTGAATGCTGCGAGATGGTGTATGCAGCATGTATGTGTCTAGTAGGGAAGCGCCATTTCTAGACATGGCTGTACGTGTGCTGTGAGGGTGCTGGCGTGTGATTGGCTGGAGCTGGCTGGCATGCCAGGCTCCAGGAAGTCTGGATGGGTCTGCCCGGTGGTGAGTGGGAGATTAGCATGAGTGATGTGTGGGAGGAGTGTACCTGTGTCCTGGATGGGCTGGGTTTTCCCCACACAATGCTGGCTCCGCCCCCCTGTGGTGTGTCTAATGACCCAAGCCCTGCCAGTGAATAGAGAGGGTGGTTGAGGTAAACAGAGTACTCAAGAACCAGCTGCGACTGGTTCCGCCCCCACTCTACACCCTTGAACAAAGGAATGCACTGTATAAAAATGGGGCTGTGTCCCCACAGAGGTTGTTCTCTTCTAGGATCCTTGCCAGAGGGGGCTGCTGCTGCTGCTGGGGCCAGGAGGACCGCCACTTGGATTGTCTCCCTGCCTGGAGACCCAGTGTGCTGGCTCTGGCCCTGCCTTGCCCCTCTGCCTGCCTCCAGACCCTGCTGGAGCTGTTGCTGTGCCTGGAAGCGCTTCTACTTGATTTATAGCGCTAGGAGCGCTTTCCCTGAGCCCTAGCGCTTTGCTTTTATTTCTGGCGCTTGAGAGCGCTGTGCTTAGCCCCTAAGCGCTTGGGAGCGCTTATTTGCCTGCTAGCGCTTCGAGCGCTTTATTTTATGCTTATAGCGCTGAGAGCGCTTCTTGGTCCACGCAGGTGCCCACCCTGCCTTGTGTGCTACCGCGGACTTTGCCGCTTCATTGCCCCGTGCAGAAATCACCGTCTCAGCCCGGAGACAGCGGGAGAGGCGCTGCGCCCGCCTCCCTATCCAGGGCCGCGCTGTGATTGGCGGCCCCGGAGCAAGCATTCCCGCCTGGTGATTGGTTGCCGGGCCGCGCTGGGATTGGACGACAGCCGCGATCCGGAAGTGCCCAGCCTGAGAGCCCCGGAGAGTGAGAGGAGCTCCCTGCACTGCCGTCCCGCCCGAGGAGCAGCTTGTCCAAGTAGCCGGTGAGTGCCACGAGGGAGGGAAGCTCTCGGTGTGCTCCGGTGCCTGCGAGAGGCACCACAGTGATTTCAAAGCCCACAAGGGCTCCGGGGGCATTACGTCATTTTGAGTCCCCCGTGAGGGACTCAACCGTGCCGCACCTCTGTGTTGAGTGGCCCCGAGGCTCCTGGGGGCAACTTGTACAT
Organism: Lissotriton helveticus; assembly: GCF_964261635.1. Classification (NCBI taxonomy): domain Eukaryota; kingdom Metazoa; phylum Chordata; class Amphibia; order Caudata; family Salamandridae; genus Lissotriton; species Lissotriton helveticus. The sequence continues at coordinate 26,284,850 of NC_136071.1, forward strand.
TTCGAGCCCCAGTGGCTCAGGGCATTCCCGATTTCGAGCCTGAGAGGCTCCAGGGCCCCCAGTTGATCGTTGAGCCATGAGGCTCCAGCCACAGTCCTTTCCACGAGCCTGAGAGAGGCTCCTGCGTGCCCTATTTTGTTTATGAGCCCCAGAAAGGCTCTTGAGCGCCCACATCATTTTTTTGAGAGCCCACGAGGGGCTCAGGCGCCCCCATTGTTGTTTAGAGCCCTGAGAGGGGCTCAAGGGGCCTTCATTGATTTCGAGTCCCCAGAGGGGGGACTCCGACGTTGGTGCCACATTTGCAAGAGTCCAGAGAGGCTCTAGGGGGGCATTTTGATTTACTTCTGAGCCAGAGAGGCTCCACAGTGCCCTAACTTTCCCTGCACCAGTTGCCCAGCACTTTGTGGGCAACTGCCACGTTTAGGCCCTGACATTGGGACACAGGGACAGTCACAGGTGGTGACTGGTGAGTTTTGCGCAACTGTGTTTTATTGTTACACCTCTGAATGAATGTTATGCATTGCATCATGTGTTTTACTCTTACACCCCTACAGGTATTGTGATACATAGGTGGTTGTTTTCTCCCTAGTACAGGTGGTGCTAGTGAGGTCCTGTTACCAGTAGTTACTGGTTGTGTGCTCTATTTTTATATTTTGTGCTAAAGTAATTTTACATTCTAAGTGCTATTTCTGAAAGTGTTACTTCTGATTCCTGACAGTGGTCCAGGTGGCCCTGTCTTGTACATATCCCCTGTAAATTCTGCCCGTGCCTCTGGCACATTGTAAAGTGTGTGTTTTATCTAATGTGTTTTGGTGTAATACAAAGGCTATTTTTATATAACCTTGTGTGGAGTTTCCTTTGTGGTGGGCCTTTGGTTGTTGTTGCTGGGGTGCGTGCGCAAATACTTAGCCTACATCGCCTCCAAGTTTAGCCTTGCTGCTCGCGCCACGTTACCTAGAGGGTGAGCTGGGGTTATCTTGGCGTGTAACTCCCTTGCCCTGACTTGGGGGTGGTGGTCTCTGACTGACTTTGGCGAAAGCCCTGGTCAGCCGGGGATCCCATTTCCAACATTGGTGGCAGCGGTGGGATAAGGATTTGTGTTTGCGTTGTACCTTGGTAGCAGCTGGCTGCACCACAAAACTCTGCATTTTAGATGACCACATTTTAGGGGATTGTTTTTTTGAAGTTTCATATTTTCTTCTCCTGAAGGTATCATTGTGCAATTGTGTCAGTACATTTGTCCCCTACCCTGCGCCCAGAGTCGGTACCTGTGTCACTTGTGGTCAGGTTGAGGAATCAGGGGTGGTAGAAACTGCCTTACCAGTCCGAGGGGAGGGTTGTGTGTGGATGAATGGTGTGTGGCACTAGGCAAGTGAGTGTGAGTTCTCTGGGGTAGAGAGCTTGCTGATACCTTTGTGAATTGTGTACTCCTGTGTTAGCTCAGACCCCTAGGTTCCCTGTGTGATCTCTTCTCAAGAACGTCCGCCAGAATGGAGCTGGTTTTTGATTTCAATGATCTAGCCACATACGGTGTGTGGGAGCTGAGAAAGTTCTGTGAAGAGAGAGGCATAGGGGCGGATCAGTCAGGATGGTATGCACTTAGGAGATGCATGGTCGAATGGCAAGAGGATCAATGGGATCTTGAGCGCAGTGAGGAAAGGGCCCGGGCTCCACACCAGGAGGGTGGTGGGTCTGTGGGGAGCCCTGAAGATTCAGAAGAGGAGGAAGAAGATGACAGCACCTGGATGCCAGTAGAGAGTGAGGACCCCATAGATAGGGAGTCCCTTGCTGGGTCCAGCGTAGGAGGCAGCGCCTCATCCCTTTCCCTGTCCCCAGAGGAGCTGGAAGATAGGAGGAGAGAAAGGGAGCACCAGCTGGCTTTAGAGAGGCTCAGGTTGGAGCATGCCCAGGCTATGGCGCAGCTGGAGCTTAGGAAGCAACAGCTAGAGACCGAGATGGTCTTAGCGCAGGAAAGGATAGAGGAGGCTGAGAGGGCCTCCACCAGAGGCAAAGTAGCTCTGGAGGATAGACTATCCCCTGCGCGCAGTTTTAATTTTCTGGATTCCCCAGGGAGGGCTGAGTCCAGTGGTGGCAGCTATCTAGATTTCAGCGTAGGAATTCCCAGTACCCAGAGCATGGTACCTAGTTCCCAAGAGGAGGAGAACAGATTGAAGTTCAGGAACCTTAGGAAACCACCTCACCAGCAGTGGAAGTATTTTGTGGACGACTGTTGGGAGGCAATGTGGGAGTGGCTGGCGGCTAACCAGGACGATGAGGAGGACGGAGTGGTGACTATGTTTCTCAAAGAGCAGTTGCTCAGTGTTTGTTGTCCAGAGTTGCGCCAGCACCTGTTGAAGTCTGAATACTTTAGTCCTTGGGCGCTTGCTGAGGAAGCAGAGCGCTGGGAGAGTGCTAGAGGTTCTCTAGAGTCATTGGTGAGTGACTCCAAAAGTAGTGGTTCAGGTATCTTCCAGCCCAGCGTGGTGGAAGAGGCTCAGTGTAGCCCAGCTAGGTCCCAGGATAGCGAGGAGGGTGTAGGGGCTCACTGCCTGGCTCAGTGGAGCAGGAGTGAGGGGGAGACCGAGGTTCCCCGGACGCCCGAAGCCCTGCCTCAGGACTTGGATGGTTTCTGTAGGGAACACCAGGTTGGGGACCTAGGCTGTCCTGTTAGCCCACTTGAGGAAGATCTCCTAGTGAGTAGAGGACCTGGAGCGTCTGTAACCAGAGCTCCTATGGTTCTAGAGTCTGGCAGTACCGCTCCGGTAGGGAGGGTACAGGAGTCCAGAGTGAGGAGTGATTGGGGGAGTTCCCCAGTGGAAGGACCAGTGGGTCAGGGACTACCCAGTTGGGCTAGGTTCCCGTGTAGTGACCATGGTAACACCACCTCTGGTCTGGGGGATCGTCACGCACTGTCAGGTGGACAGAGGGCGGGAGATCTGCGCCAGACAGACAGTCACACAACATATGTCTCATTTGTTAGCCTCAGGGGGATGGAGTGTAAGTCCCCAGAAGTCCTGGAGTGCCAGGCAATTGTTCCACCGAAAGTTTTAGACCAGAGGTTGGAAGGCCAGGTTCAGGATCAGCCTGACCTGAAGGGTAGGATGACTGTAACCAGTGTCCTGACCGGTTCTTCTTCCAGAGGAACTTCTCCAGGTGGGAGAGGGCAGACCTCTGGAAGGGGGTGCAGAGGGTGGGAGAGCCCCCCTCTGACCCCGGTGCAACCTGAGTGGATAAGCCCTGGGTTGGAATGGCGTTCTAGGTGTACCCCTCGCCGGAGGAGGAGGAACCCTAGGAGAAGAGGTAAGGGGAGGAGAGCCTTCCCTGAGACTCCTGGTCCGCCTGAGGTTGTAGGCCCTAGGCTGGAGAACCAGTGGCAGTCTAGTCCTGTCTTGCAGACAGGAAGAGTGGAGAATGGCCGCTATGTGCCATGGGTTACTGCCCCCCGCTCTGCGAATTGGCAAGGACCAGTGGCACCTGGGTGGCCCAGGGCCTGGTCCTGGCCGCGGACAACTTGGGAGTACCAGTGGGGTAGCCCAGTTGGTCCAGACAGTGTGTTGAGAAGGAATCCCATGGGTTCACCGTGGCGTAGAACAGGAGGGTGTCCCTGCAGTTGCGGGCCTGCGTCCGTGTTCTATCGCCCCAAGCAGGGAAGTCCATCACGGTGGTGATTGGTCTCCCCTGCGTTTTGGCTGGAAGGGGGTTATGTTGGACTTTGGCCCTTAGGGCAGGTTCACCCCTAGACTTTTTGCTAGAAATGGTGACCTGGCAATGGTGATTTTAGGGATTCTGCGCACTTTCACTGTGTCCCAGTGGAAAGTGCGTGCGCACTCTGAGTGCATGTGCTGAGCTAGGCCTGCCCGCCCATAGGAATGCATGGGGAATGTATGTGTCCCTGGTAGTTCCTGATGCGTGGGGGGTACAGGCTTGAGTCTGGTATGTGTGAACTCGTGAGAGTGAATGCTGCGAGATGGTGTATGCAGCATGTATGTGTCTAGTAGGGAAGCGCCATTTCTAGACATGGCTGTACGTGTGCTGTGAGGGTGCTGGCGTGTGATTGGCTGGAGCTGGCTGGCATGCCAGGCTCCAGGAAGTCTGGATGGGTCTGCCCGGTGGTGAGTGGGAGATTGGCATGAGTGATGTGTGGGAGGAGTGTACCTGTGTCCTGGATGGGCTGGGTTTTCCCCACACAATGCTGGCTCCGCCCCCCTGTGGTGTGTCTAATGACCCAAGCCCTGCCAGTGAATAGAGAGGGTGGTTGAGGTAAACAGAGTACTCAAGAACCAGCTGCGACTGGTTCCGCCCCCACTCTACACCCTTGAACAAAGGAATGCACTGTATAAAAATGGGGCTGTGTCCCCACAGAGGTTGTTCTCTTCTAGGATCCTTGCCAGAGGGGGCTGCTGCTGCTGCTGGGGCCAGGAGGACCGCCACTTGGATTGTCTCCCTGCCTGGAGACCCAGTGTGCTGGCTCTGGCCCTGCCTTGCCCCTCTGCCTGCCTCCAGACCCTGCTGGAGCTGTTGCTGTGCCTGGAAGCGCTTCTACTTGATTTATAGCGCTAGGAGCGCTTTCCCTGAGCCCTAGCGCTTTGCTTTTATTTCTGGCGCTTGAGAGCGCTGTGCTTAGCCCCTAAGCGCTTGGGAGCGCTTATTTGCCTGCTAGCGCTTCGAGCGCTTTATTTTATGCTTATAGCGCTGAGAGCGCTTCTTGGTCCACGCAGGTGCCCACCCTGCCTTGTGTGCTACCGCGGACTTTGCCGCTTCATTGCCCCGTGCAGAAATCACCGTCTCAGCCCGGAGACAGCGGGAGAGGCGCTGCGCCCGCCTCCCTATCCAGGGCCGCGCTGTGATTGGCGGCCCCGGAGCAAGCATTCCCGCCTGGTGATTGGTTGCCGGGCCGCGCTGGGATTGGACGACAGCCGCGATCCGGAAGTGCCCAGCCTGAGAGCCCCGGAGAGTGAGAGGAGCTCCCTGCACTGCCGTCCCGCCCGAGGAGCAGCTTGTCCAAGTAGCCGGTGAGTGCCACGAGGGAGGGAAGCTCTCGGTGTGCTCCGGTGCCTGCGAGAGGCACCACAGTGATTTCAAAGCCCACAAGGGCTCCGGGGGCATTACGTCATTTCGAGTCCCCCGTGAGGGACTCCACCGTGCCGCACCTCTGTGTTGAGTGGCCCCGAGGCTCCTGGGGGCAACTTGTACATTTCGAGCCCCAGTGGCTCAGGGCATTCCCGATTTCGAGCCTGAGAGGCTCCAGGGCCCCCAGTTGATCGTTGAGCCATGAGGCTCCAGCCACAGTCCTTTCCACGAGCCTGAGAGAGGCTCCTGCGTGCCCTATTTTGTTTATGAGCCCCAGAAAGGCTCTTGAGCGCCCACATCATTTTTTTGAGAGCCCACGAGGGGCTCAGGCACCCCCATTGTTGTTTAGAGCCCTGAGAGGGGCTCAAGGGGCCTTCATTGATTTCGAGTCCCCAGAGGGGGGACTCCGACGTTGGTGCCACATTTGCAAGAGTCCAGAGAGGCTCTAGGGGGGCATTTTGATTTACTTCTGAGCCAGAGAGGCTCCACAGTGCCCTAACTTTCCCTGCACCAGTTGCCCAGCACTTTGTGGGCAACTGCCACGTTTAGGCCCTGACATTGGGACACAGGGACAGTCACAGGTGGTGACTGGTGAGTTTTGCGCAACTGTGTTTTATTGTTACACCTCTGAATGAATGTTATGCATTGCATCATGTGTTTTACTCTTACACCCCTACAGGTATTGTGATACATAGGTGGTTGTTTTCTCCCTAGTGGTGCTAGTGAGGTCCTGTTACCAGTAGTTACTGGTTGTGTGCTCTATTTTTATATTTTGTGCTAAAGTAATTTTACATTCTAAGTGCTATTTCTGAAAGTGTTACTTCTGATTCCTGACAGTGGTCCAGGTGGCCCTGTCTTGTACATATCCCCTGTAAATTCTGCCCGTGCCTCTGGCACATTGTAAAGTGTGTGTTTTATCTAATGTGTTTTGGTGTAATACAAAGGCTATTTTTATATAACCTTGTGTGGAGTTTCCTTTGTGGTGGGCCTTTGGTTGTTGTTGCTGGGGTGCGTGCGCAAATACTTAGCCTACATCGCCTCCAAGTTTAGCCTTGCTGCTCGCGCCACGTTACCTAGAGGGTGAGCTGGGGTTATCTTGGCGTGTAACTCCCTTGCCCTGACTTGGGGGTGGTGGTCTCTGACTGACTTTGGCGAAAGCCCTGGTCAGCCGGGGATCCCATTTCCAACAGAGGGGTACCAGATCTAGAGTACGCTCTCTCAAACCCAGACAGTCTGGAGGAAGTTCATAGCAATGGGTCTGCGATTCCCTCGTCGACGACACCGTTGACGTTCCAAAAAGTGAGAATTTCTATCAAGAAAAGACTAATTACTCCGGAAATGACATCACCCCGTAGGGTAACACCATTGCCTCCACCTCTTCTCCTGGATGAGGAAAATTCTGACGAGGATGAAAGTCCATATGGAGATGCTTGTAGTCCTTCACAACTTCAGGTGAAGTACCAGGACTCAGATTCAGATGATTATTACCTGGGTCACCATCATCCAGAGTCTCAATTCCTTGTGACACGCATCAGGAACCATCAGGACAAGGTATGGTTGCCATGCCGTCTTCACTAATAAATAACCCACAGCTGATGTTGTTGGATTACAAAAAGAGGTTCCCATCTCAAACCTCCGACACCATGCAACCTCCCCCGCCACCACCTCAACAACCTCCCTCTACTTCTGTGGCATCAACCTCTCAGAGGCAGGGAGAAACGCCTTTGACAGAAGGGCATGATGTGGTTATAATACCTGATGATGATGATGACTCATCAGATGAGGAACAGAATGTGGAACATATCCAAAATCCTGAAGCAGAATGGGACGATTATGTTATCCCAGATCCGGCTTCACCATCTCCGGACCCAGTAGATTCGCCTCCAGCGGACATAGGGGGTTTCCATAATCTTATGGAAAGGGCATCTAAAAGATTTGGCCTTCCTGTTCCTGTGATACAATCAGACTGTTTCCTATATGATTTTAAAGAGCCCTACAAAAAATCTATCCGTTCCATACCCATAGTAGAACATGTTTGGAATGATGGCAAGAAGGTGATGCAGTCTCCAGCTACTGTAACTCCGGTTCTACCGCGGCTGGAGAAGAAATATAAAGCTCTGGATGACAGTCCTGTTTGTCTAATTGGTCAACCTAAACCGGACTTGGTTATTTCTCAGGCCACCCAAAGAAAATCAAAGAACCTGACGGCACCCCTGACTGCAACATCAGACAGAGAGGGCAGGCGCCTGGACAATGTAGGCAAGAGGTTTTCCTCTATGTCTAGCCTCCTTGTTAGGGCCTCGACGCACTGGCGATTTTGGGATGGTATGATCACCAAATGTGGTGCGATCTCTCTCCTTTCATTGATCAGCTTCCAGAGAGTGCAAAGCGGAAGCTAGAAAGATCCTGGAAGAGGGTGAGCAATTTTCATCCGAAATTATAGATTGTGCAATGAACATTGCTACAATGGCTTTTCGCTCCTTAGCAGGTTCAGCGGTCCTGAGGCGTCAAGGTTGGCTGAGATGTACCTGGTTTCGCCCGGAGGTGCAGAATAAGATTCTGGATCTGCCCTTCAATAGAGATATGCTGTTTGGCAAGCATATAGATGATGCTTTACAGGACATTAAGAAGGATACTGAAACGGCAAGATCTTTGGGCACTCTTCAATATCGAAAAGTACCGTTCCGGGGAGCGAGAGGAAAAGGCTTCTCTACGTATAGGGGAGGTTATCAACAACGCTACTCCTCCTATTCACAATCCTCTCAATCATTCAAGCCTCAGGACTCTCAAAGACAAAGTCAATCGGCGTCTTTCTCTCGCCAATCCTCAAGAGGGAGACAGGGACGTCAAGGGAGAGATACCTCTAAACGCCAATAGCGGCTTCCTGGCTCTGCCTGCTGGTCCTTCACCCCTTGTAACATCAATAGGGGGCAGGATTACACATTTTCTCGATTGCTGGAAGATCATAACAACAGACCGGTGGGTCCTAAATATCATTCAATTTGGCCATACAATAGAATTCCAAGACCTCCCACCTCCCGGAGCCCCTTGTGCCACAGAATCAAAACATCTGCATCTACTCCGTCTCGATGTTTGTCAACAGCTCACCAAGGGAGCGACAGAACCAGTGCCACTCTCTCAAAGAGGAAAAGGGTTCTATTCCAGATTTTTCCTAATTCACAGGACGGAGGAAAAGTGGCGCCCAATCTTAGATCTGAGGGAGCTCAACACCTATCTCATAAAACTCTCTTTTCAAATGGTCTCTCTTCAAGACATCTTGCGTCTTCTAAATCCAGGGGATTACATGGGGACTCTGGACCTCCATGACGCATATTTCCAGATTCCGATCCACCCAGCTCACAGAAAATATTTACGCTTCACAGTAGCCAAGAGCCACTTTCAATTCAAAGTACTGCCGTTCGGGCTCAGATCCGCTCCGCAGATATTCACAAAGGCATTGGCCCCGGTAGCAGCATTCCTAAGTGTCCCGGGGTAGCCGGGTTGGAGGGATTCTCGACCACCGGAAGGGGAACTGCAGGGGTGAACAGAAATACTGGTGCCTTCAGTAAGGGTGTCAGGGAAGGCTTTATTGGAATGTATGTCCTTTTCATCAAACAAAAGAGGGGGGGAACTCAGTCTCTTTACAAGGGATGCCGAGTATTTCGTCTTCAGGGTATTTAGGGTCCTGGCGGTCTGCTTCCGGGAGGGGTTGATTTGGGTCTTGGAGGTCCTCTTCCAGGACGGGACGTCTCTTCACAGAGGAACCCTCGTCGTTCGTTACCGGTAAAAGAAAGGAAAATACGAGTCACACAGAGAACTCGGGGAAGTGTTGAACGGGCCGGGGGTGAGGATACACAGTCCGTGACAAGTGCTCAGAATTATATAAAGGGGCGTGCTAGGAGTGCTCGTGTTCAGGTGGTGGGGTCGCACATAGGATTTACACTGGGGGCTGCCTCCCAACCCAACCCACGACCCGGCCCCATACCTCTCGCAGCCACGCTCCTCCCGTGGGCTCGTGGCAGGGCGAAGCGTCCAACCGTTGGCCTCCTGGCTTGTCGTTCTCGTTCTCTCTGGCTTCTCGATACCGCCTTCCTTCCTCCTCGGTCTCCGTCTCCAGGGAATCGCCGTCCGTCTTCTTCTCAGTACTTCCGCCTTTTGTCGTCACGACGCTGGCGAGGGGCGGGGTCTCGTATTCCCGGTCCGATGTCTTAAAGGAGCCGACCGCTTCATCTACGTCTGGCCACACAGTCTCGGGGTTCTCGTTCCAGGTGAAAGTTTGAGGCTGTGGGGAAAATGTGCAAGGTAAAAGGGGGGTGGCGGACCACCAGTCCTGGGGTAGCATCGGTTCCTGTTCGCTGGACCTGTGACACTAAGAAAATAATCTCTAGACGTTTTCCCTTACCTAGACGATTGGTTGATAAGAGCTCTATCTTCTCAAGCAACGACAAAGGCAGTTGAATGTTGCATCCAACTTTCAATCAACGAAGTCTGCATCTCAACATAGACAAGTCAGTTTTTCTTCCATCAAGAAAGGCCAAGTTCCCTGGCTCCATTCTGGATACAAGAAGCTGCAAGGCTTTTCCTTCGGAGGAAAGACAGAAAAAGCTAATCTCCTCTGCCAACCATTTACAAAAGAGACGATCCCTGTCAGTTCGACTATACAAGTCGGTCCTAGGATCGATCTCATCCTGCATACCATTAGTTCCGCATTGCAGACTGCGAATGCATCCCCTGTAGGAACAGCAAGACTTGCAATGGCGCCAGGTGGAAGGTTCTTTCGAGGACAAGTTAAAGGTCACTCCTCTCATGAGAAAAGCAGCAGGTTGGTGGGCTATCAAGGACAATATCTCAAGAGGTCTCTCTTTCAGAATGGCTCCTTCTCCGCTGATTTTAACCACAGACGCCTCAGTGGAGGGCTGGGGTGCTGTTTTACAGGACCTCCAGGTGAGCAGTCACTGGAACCCGGAAGAGCGTTTTCTTCATGTCAATCTCTTGGAACTAAGAGCGAGTTGCTTAGCCTTACAGGCTTTCCTGCCAAAGGTTCAAGGAGCAACCGTTCTAGTCAGGACGGACAACACAACGGCCATGCATTACATAAACAAGCAGGGAGGTACAAGGTGTAATCTACTCTCGAAAGAAGCCCAGGAAATATGGGAATGGGCTATTCTCCACAATGTCGTTCTTTCAGCAGAGTATTTACCAGGCACACTCAACACAACAGCAGACACCTTGAGTCGTCTGAAATCGGCCTGTCACGAGTGGGAATTCGATCAAGACATTCTAGAGGAAGTGTTTCAACGTTGGGGTACTCCAACAACAGACCTGTTAGCACCAGCGTGGCCTTGCCAGTTCTGGTTCACGGAACTTCTCCTGCTTTCTCAGAACCATCCATTTCACCTACGTCCCATTCCATCTCTATTAACAATGTCCCAGGGACAAGTGGTACATCCAGATCCGAGCTCTCTCCATTTGAAGGCCTGGCTCCTGAACACAGAGAGTTCCACAGCTTAGATATCCCTCAGGAATGTAGGGAAATATTAACTCAAGCTTGCGCATCAAGTACAAATAAGACCTATCGTGCTAAATGGAAGCGCTTCTGCCTGTGGTGTCATCGGGAACACATCCATCCATTCTCTTCAGCTCCTCATCAGATACTACCTTACATTCTATTGCTGGCTAAATCAGGCCTTTCTCATTCTTCAATCAAAGTACATCTGGCGTCTATTTCAAGATTCAGAAGAACAGCTTCTGGTCGGTCTCTCTGTCTGGTAGAATTATCAAGCAAATCCTGAAAGGTCTTTTCGGGGTTTTTCCTCCAGTGCGGCCACCACCTCCGGCTTGGAATCTCAATCTAGTTCTGGCTCATCTCATGAGACCTCCGTTCGAGCCAATCCACAGGGTGGATTAAAAAATTTTGTCTTGGAAATTAGCTTTCCTTTTAGCCCTCACTTCAGCTAGGAGAATAGGAGAGTTGCAAGCTCTCTCCATTTTAGAACCCTTTCTACAGTTCAAAAAGGACACTGTGTTTTTAAGGACCAATCCAAAATTTATTCCAAAGGTCCCTTCGGATTTCCATTTGAACAAACCACTGGTTCTAAAGTCATTCTTCCCTCGACCTACATCCCCTACAGAACGGTCTCTACATTCTTTGGATGTCCAGAGATGTCTCAAATTTGATCTTGAACGCACAAAGGATTTTAGGAAATAATCTCAACTTTTTGTGGCTTTTAGTGGACCTTGAAAAGGACTTTCTCTCTCAAAACAAGGAATCTCTCGCTGGATTTCAAGTGCAATTCATTATTGCCACCAAGCAGCAGGAAAGCCGCTGGAGAGACAGGTACGAGCTCACTCCACAAAATCAGTTTCATCTTCAGCAGCTTTCTTCGCAGGAGTTCCTATAAAGGATATTTGTAGGGCAGCTACATGGAGCAGTGCCCATTCATTGACGAAGCATTACTGCCCGGACTCTTTCGAAAGGAGCAAAGCGGCAGTAGGATAAGCGGTCCTGAGGAATCTTTTCCAATGAGAGGTGAGCTTTCCCTTCTATCCCTCCTTCCTATTACACATTTTGTATCACATAATGTTTCTGATGTATTGTTACATGGTATAAGATTGCCATATGAAAATGGTTATACTGAGATATTGTAATACTCATGTAACAAAACGTGCACTTGGAGCTTACTGCTAGCTACTCTGATACAAAGCATGGGATTCTATGAAAGTTCCAATACTGGGGCAAGAAAACAAGTTATGTACCTGTAACTTTGGTTCCCCAGTATTGGTAACTTTCATAGATTCCCATGCGCCCACCCTCCTCCCATGGGAAAGCTCAGCCTGCAACAAAGGTGGTTACTGTTACACAATGGCTGCGAAAATCTGAGGCTCTCTCAGGAGGGTTCTATGGGGTGAGACTAATCTGATTGGTTGTTGCAAATTTTTGGTCTCTTTTACAAAATGAGATGAGGCCTAGGCCTTACTTTCTCTTTTGTACATACTGCTATGGTATTTTCTATTTACCGAGGCTCCCAAGCTGATGACGGGGAATGATACAAAGCATGGGAATCTATGAAAGTTACCAATCCTGGGGAACCAAAGTTACAAGCAAGTAACTTGTTTTCTTTTAGTTTACCAAGGCGGAAGGACCTCAGATGCAGGGGTGCCTTCTGATGTCTGAGTCTTCTTACCGGAGCCGGTCGCGGTCGGGGCAGGAGTGCCTCTGGATTCAAGCTGCATGTTCTGCTGTGGAGCTCAGGAGAGGTCAGTCAATGCTGGATCTGAGGTCAGGATCACTGGGGAGACTTCACTGCACAAGTGAGCCACTCAGACTCGGCAGTGGGCGTTGGGTGCCAAGGGGGCAGGGATTGTGGTTCCAACTGGATCCAGAGCCCATGGAGTCAGTTTTTTCTGGACAGGTCTGCCGTCCGAAGGAGATTGGCATCTTTTTCGCAGTCCTTCCAGGGTTTTCAGAGGTTGCAGGCTGCAAGACAGGTCACAGGCTGCAAGACAGGTCACAGGTTCGAAGAAGCTGGAGACAGGCCGGATGGGCTGGGGCTAAGGCAGTCATTCCTTTGAACTTGGAATTTGCTGAACCATCTAAACATAGGCCTAGTGGTGGGTCTGAAGTGGGTGTGCTGCAAGATTTGCTCTAAGAGCAGCAGGTTCTAAGGTATCTTAGTCCCTTTCCACTTTACGATATCAATAACCCATGGAGACGAGATGTGAGACCAGAGGTACCATCACAGTATGACATAGCTTGTATGAAGGGATTGATTCTTTAATATTCTTGAGGAAATGGCATCCCCCTCAGAAGCCACCAGCTCTGTTCCAGCATAAACAGGAGTTCAGAAGGACACTTACTGGAAGGCGACATCAAAAAGTGCCAGCAGGAAAAGGCTTAAGGGCATAATAAACAGCTGTTTGTGCTATTCCATTTAGCTTGGCCAGTTCTCACAATGTTGTTGACAGGTTTGGAACTGCATCTTCAAACTTGTAATGGAGAGAATGGAGCAACTATTTGCAGTTTCCATCTTCAGATTTTCAATCTTTTAATGTAGTAGAACTGGCAAGGCAGGGATGGCCAAGGCTGGAACAGTAGCAAAAGTATACGACTGGAATGGCATGACTGGAGCACAAGAATACTAGAGCAAAGAAATGAACAGCTCAGGGGAGCAAACCAGAGGAGTTACAACATAGGGCCTGATTATGATGCCATCCGGAAAGGCTCCGAACTGCATTCAATTCAGTTGAATCTGATTTGGAACCCGCCTTTCTAACCAACTCGGACATGTTTCCCAGTGACCTGTTACAATGGCTGGAAAGAGTTTGAACTGTTTGTCTCGGTTCCTAAACGCCTTGGGAGTTACTGATTTGTTTGGAGCCGATTTGTACTGTCTACAGACCGTGTTTCCAACAGAGTGATTAAGATGTCAGATTCAGACAGCCTTTCTGATTCGGTTGTGCTGACACAGATCGGCTGTTGGAATCTAACTTTGGAGGCCTGAAGCAGGCTCCCCTTCACCCAGTGCCCTCCAAATCGGGCCTGTGGGGGTACCCATGAATCCCCCCTTCCCATGCATGCACAGAGTGGCAAGCACCATGGCGGGCCTGCTCCAGGGTTCAAGCTTTTCCCCAACCAACCCTTTTGTCCATGGGAGCCAGTGTTCTCGTTTGGAATACAGGCTCTCATTGAAGTCAAGGCGAGTCCGACCGAACGATGTCCGGAAGCATCATAATCATTCGGTTGGACTCGCAGAATCTGATTCATTCATAAACGATTCCGGAACCGATTTGGTTGGACTGCTTTCTGGACGACATCGTAATCGGGCCCATGATTAACCACAACTGCAAGATGCATTGTGTAGCCTTGAAGGAGGAAACACTGACAGCTAACAGAAAGAAGCCTGTTGCACGGTACCTATGATGGACCGATCTTATCTAGGTTTGAAAAATTGGCTCAATGTTACGATTGTATAAGGAAAAAAACTGAGATGTTTGGAAGTAAGAATTACATCTTGTTTCCAAATGCCTACATAACCCAAGACCCTTTCTTGCCAATACCCCATAAGCAAACTCTGAGAAGGGTACTTCAAGTAAGATATAAATGGTGTCTTTATCAGTACGGGCTTGCGAGTCTAGTGTGAATGTGTGTATTCATGAGTATGGAAGTATCTTCTGACTACTAACATCATTCTTTCATGTGCTTGTGCAGGTGCACCAGTGAAAGGGTTAGCGTTTGAGTCCTACGACAGAGAGTGTGAAAGGTGTGTGTTATTAGTTGTGCACGATGAGAGGCCTGCGCAAGTAATAGGTCCACTATGTCCCTGTACTGGGAGCCAAGCACCCCATTGTAGTGCTTGTCTCTCTCAGGGAAGTGAAGCAGAGCAGTCCAAGGCCTATTCGAAGTAGGTGGTGTGGGCTAATAATCACCATTCGTTGGCACAAATTAATTATACTCAATAAGGATTATCCAGTAAATGCTTTTTCTTTAGAAAAAGAAAAGTACATTTATTGCGCACACACACACACACACACTACTAAATACTACTCATAAATTTACATCAGGCAAATAGAAATACCTTGGTGACACTCCGAAATCCCATGTGAAACTTAAAGGGTCATGATCACCAAAATCACAGTACACCCCCCACCCTCACCTATTCCAGATAGATCATCATAATGTAAGGGGGTATTGCTGCAAGTAAATCAGACCTATTGGCCTTGTCAAGGGCTCACCCCATTAAAAGACAAATAGTCCAGGTGTTATACTGCCATCATTAATTTTTTTTAAGCTTTTCAACAATAATCAAAAATTACTGACGGCATAAACGGTTAATGAAATTCAACTTAACCTATGTCTATTTTTTAATACCTTTATACCGCATAAAATGCAGCCATAGAACCAACCCCTAGAGGGCACTGTACTCCCAGTTGAAGAACAAAAACTCCAGCAACTCTGGTGGAACTTTGAGGGACATGATTTACATGACTCCAGAAAATTAGGGTTACTTTTCAAACAATAATCAAAGAATGGCTGCTACTCTCCTGCATCCCCCAAGCACTTCTCTTATTATCCCTTTAAGCCTATTCCTGCTGGCCCTTTTTGATGTTGCCTTCTAGGTGGTGAAGCCCTGACTCCCCAGGCCGCACCACAAGAGTCAAAACAAATGCTTTGCTGAGCACCGCTGGGTATTATGGGGCGCTCCCTCCAGGAGCTGTGCATATTTAATTAGCGGCTTCATTATTTACCGGTTTGTGGCCATGTTCCGCACTCCTCATGCCTCGTCTCCTTTTCCTTTCTTTTTTTTTCTTTTTTTAGGGGGTGCCCGGTCCCACCCAGTCTTCCCAATGGCAGTTTAAATTTTTTCAGTGGGGTCGTGAGGTGAGCCCTGAGGCTACTGCTGCCCTGGCTGGCTCTCCAGAGGCACTCCTCCTTGGTGGTGTAGCCCCACATGCTCTGTTTTCAGGGGGTTCAAAGGTCACAGAGCTTCAAAAGGCCACAAGTCGGGCTTTGTGGCCCAATTTGGGTGATTCTTGGCTCATTTTACACCTGTTGGTGAGCCCTATGTCCATGGCTGCACCCGCCATCACAGTCCCAGTGTCCAAATCCAACAACAACCACTCTCCCTTGTGAAAGAGTTTTTTGTTGTTGTTAGAAATCTGTTCATTGAATTTTACAAGACAGACGAATAGAAGAATAACAAAACCTTCTCTTCCAGGGGATACTCATTATTAGTCATAAGCACTGAATAATCTCCGCCCGTGAGCGGGAACCCGGAACATATAACAATATACATATATATTTGTAAATATACAATAATTAGTACATGGTACTAAACCAAAAAATACACATATACATGTATAAACCCATAATATGCAGCCCAACATAATGTATAGGCTAATAAGACCTTATTACACACTTTCTGCAGTATGAAAATACTCCATACATCAATGCAATAAACAGGCTAGAGCCTAGAAATGGATTTCATAACATAAATACCCTTTATTTTCATCAAAGAATCTGTTGTAAAAGGCAATTAGCCTAACAAGGCTGCATATGAATAAATGTCTGTGTACAGAAAATCAGACTGGCACCTCGTCTTTAAGGCTCCAGAGAATCTGAGCACTTTGCCTTTAAGGCCTCCAGGAGCAACCCTGCTCCCATCATGCACCACAGGTGACAGTTAGGTCAGTTCTTTTTTCCGGCTTGTTCTGTGAGGAACCTGGAACTTGAGCTGGGCTAAATTCGACTTTTTTCAGTCAAAATTTGTTTTTTTCCTGTCTTTTTTGACAAAATTTAGTTCTAGTGGTGGTTTGCTTTCATTTTCTGACTAAATTGTTGGAGTTTTTTAGTCAGTTATGCCACCTTTGTTTTATAAATGTCCTTCCTGTGGGAAGAAAATGTCAAAGTCTGATCCACACGCTGTTTGTGTGGTTTGTCTTCCTTCTCATAAGGTTGAAGATTGCTATCATTGCCTTAACCTTTCCAGCAGGACTTTGAGGGAAAGGGAGAAGATGCGGCTTCTAGGTCGTTTGGAGAGCGAAGGAAAGGGGCCTAAAAGCTTGATTTCATTTGGAAGGCCCTCTTCTCGTGAAAATCGTCGAAGATCTGCGTCTCCTGAAGCTTCAGCCAAGAAAAAGCGTCTTCAGGAAGCGTCGACGTCGAAAAAGGTTCGTTCAGCGTCGAGATCTCCTAAAGCTCCATCGGCGTCAAGGACATCACCGGTGAGGCAGAAGTCGACGCCGGTGCAGTCGCCGTCGAAGAGTCTCTCGACATCAAGACATCTGGTGTCTGTTGTGGTGAGGATGACGTCGGGGGTACGGAGTTCGACGTCGAAGGAGAAACATCACTCGACGTCGAGAGAGAGACAGCATTCGATGTCGAAGGAGAAGCAGCACTCGACGTCGAAGGAGATGCAGCACTCGACGTCGAAGGAGAAGCAGCACTCGACGTCGAAGGAAGGTCGACGTAGAAGGAAAAACGATGGTCGAGGTCGAAGGAGAGACGACGGTCGACGTCGAAGGAGAGACGACGGTCGGCGTCGAAGGAAAGACTAAAGATGTTAAAGAGAAAAGTGACGTCGACAAAGAAAGTGAGATCGACGTCGAAGGATGTTGCGACGTCCAGACATGAAAAGAAGAGGAGATTGGAGTCTCCATCGAGACGTATTTCGAAGTCTAGTCATGCTTCAGGCTTGAGGCATGAAGAGAGAGTATCAGTGGCTAAGTCTCCCCCACCTGCTGAAAGGTCGGCATCGAGACATTCGAGATCAGTCTCTCGGACCTCCCATAGGTCTTTGTCGAGGTCTGAAGTGATTCCACTGCCTTTGGTGGCCTCTACACCTCAAGACCAGCAGGAAAAAGTTGCGCACCAGGATTCTTCGGTGGTGGCTCACTCTGGTTCGACTTCAAGGCAGTCGGTGTCAGAGGAAAGGCAACTAGTTCCCAGAGAACAAACTCCATCTGGCTCACCACGATCTGAGCGGAGTAGCTCTTCAAGGTCTTCCAAATCTTCACTGGGAATTCCGATTGTGCAAATTTCGCCGGTGGGCTCTCCTGAGCGTGCAGCACAGCCGATTAACATGTCACCGAGATGGTTGGAAAGCCTATGACACTGGAAGATGCAACCGACCGCTAATCTAACTAGTATGAGAGTTGCTGATCCTCAGAAGGTTGTGGTTCCTAGGAGATCACGTTCTAGGTCTCCGGTAAGAGGAAGATCTCGCTCTAGGGAACGCAGACGGCAGAAGTCTGTTACTCCTGAAAGACGAAATAGGTCTCCTACATCATCTTCTTCATCGTCATCTCCGAGTAGAAGTTCGTATAGAGACTATTCTCCTACGATATCGTCAAGTCCCCCTTCGAGGGTATCCCCAGTGGATGACTTAGGCGCCTTTAACGATGTGTTATGTCGTGGAGCAAACAAGTTCAACATTGTGATGGCAGTTCCCCAAGTGACATCTTCGGTCATTTTTGAGACTTTGCATTACAAGACTTCTGCTAGACCTCTTCTGCCTTTGGTTCCTGGTTTGTTGGAGCCTGCTATGAAAACTTTCTTGAATCCAGCCCCGGTGGGTTCAGGCCCTTCTAGAATTGCGAAGAAATATAAAGCTCCTGACCAAGATCCTTTATTCTTACGTTCTGCTCCGCCTCCAGACTCCCTTATAGTGGCAGCAGCCAGGAAGGCGCATTCTGCAACTTCTGTTTCCTCTGCCCCACCTGAGAAGGACAGTAAGAGCATGGATTCCTTAGGTCGGAGGATGTGTAACACTGCTGGGTCGGTGATGAGAGTGGCCAGTGCAGCAGCCTTACTGGGCCGTTATGATCGCCTTTTGTGGGACTCTGTGGCTCGGTTTGCAGACAAGCTTCCAAAAGAAGATCAAAAGGACTTCCTGGAAATTGTAGGCGAAGGAGGTTTGGTTGCTAATCAAAGTATTAGTGCAGCTGCCGACTCTGCGGATCTTGCAGCGCATGGCTATGCGCATGGGATTTGTTCTAGGCGTTCAGCTTGGCTGTGTCTTACTGGACTAAAACCTGAAGCCCAGAGGAAAATTGTCAACTTGCCGTTCAATGGGTCTGCATTGTTTGGGTCTCATGCAGACGACGAAATGGCAAAAATGAAGGTGGAGTTGGATACTCTAAAGGCTGTAGGCCTAGAGAAGAAAAGAGAATTTAAACGTCGAGGAACTTTTCGTCCCTACGACAAGAGGCCTTTTCAACAAAAGAATCAACAAACAAGTTGGTCCTCGCAGAACCAGGGCCAGAACCAACAGAGATCGCAGTTCCAACAACGTCGCCCTGGACGAGGTAGAGGAGGAAATAGACAGCAGTTTGCTGCTGCCAAACAACCTCAAAAACAATGAAGGGAGTCTTCCTCCTCAGCCGTGAACCACTCCGGTAGGAGGAAGCATTGTGTCATTCTTAAACGAGTGGAAGCAACTGACAAAGGACAAGTGGGTGATTGGTATCATTCAGAACGGTTACCATCTCCGTTTCAAAAAGCCACCTCCTCTCATTCCTCCAAAGAAAATGTTGCATTGGAATTTGAAGCTTTTACAAAAAGAAGCAAGTATACTCCTAGGAAAGAAAGCCATAGAGAAGGTTCCTCCTCAGCAGAGAAATCAAGGCTTGTATTCACGGTTTTTCCTAGTGAGGAAGAAGGGTCCAAACGCAGAATTCAGGCCTATTCTGGACCTAAGGCTTTTAAACAAGTACATTCGGAAAGAGAAATTTCGGATGCTTGTGCTTCATCAGATCTTCCCCCAGTTACATCAGGGGGACTGGATGTGCTCCATCGACATGAAAGATGCCTATTTTCATGTTCCCATTTCCAAGAAACATCGCAAATTTCTCATGTTTCAAGTGTCTGCTCATCACTACCAGTATGCAGTGCTTCCATTCGGCCTAAAGTCAGCGCCCAGAACATTTTCCAAATGTATAGCGGTAGTTGCGGCCTTTCTTCGAAGGAAAAGGATTTTCATATATCCTTACTTAGACGACTGGCTTCTGAAGAGTTCGTCCCCATCTCTCTTGCAGGAGCATCTGTCGATATGCCTCCACCTCATGCGCAGGCTGGGTCTTCAAGTCAACTTCCAGAAATTTATCATGAATCCAACACAGCGGATCCATTATCTGGGGACTCTGCTGGACACAGAAAGAGAAAACGTGTGTCCTTCGGAGGAGAGGTGGTTATCGATCAAGTCCAAATGTCATCTTCTTCTTCAGACCAATTACCCGACAGTTCGGCAAGTGTCCTCTCTCCTGGGGTCCATGGCCTCTTGCATTTTCATTGTTCCAAACGCAAGATTGCACATGCGTCCTCTGCAGCAGTGCCTAGAAGATCAGTGGAAGCAGAGGACGGGATGCTGGGAGGATCGGATTTGTCTCCACCAGTCTGCAAAAGATTCCATCAGGTGGTGGATGAAGAAAACACACTTGATGAGAGGAGTGCCTTTTCATCAGGACCCTCCGACGCAGACTCTGATCACGGACGCCTCACTCCAAGGCTGGGGTGCTCATATGGGCCCTCTGCAGGTACAAGGGCTATGGTCAGATTTCGAGAAAGGATATCACATCAACCTGCTCGAACTCAGGGCTGTCCATCTTGCTCTAAAGTCTCTGGCTCCATCTCTACAAACTCGGTCCCTCCTGGTGCAGATAGACAATACAACAACAATGTATTATCTAAACAAGCAGGGGGGTACCAGATCCAGGACTCTGTCCTTGGAAGCCCAGACCATCTGGAATTGGTTGCTAGCAAGAGACTTGTCAATAACAGCTGTCCACCTACCAGGGTCTCTCAATTCGCAGGCGGACGATCTCAGAAGAGACTTCGTCGAAGCTCACGATTGGGTGCTCAACGAAGAAGTTGTGCACAGTATTTTCCAGTCATGGGGAACACCAGATATCGATCTGTTCGCAGACGCGGCAAACACAAAATGCCCCGTCTTCGCGTCCAGATTTCCCCAGAAAGGGTCGCAAGGGAATGCCCTTTTGATAGACTGGTATCAGAACTTACTGTACGCTTTTCCACCAACACCGTTGATACTGACAGTAATCAACCAAATGTACAAGACCAACTCCAGGATGATTCTGATTGCTCCCGAGTGGCCTCGCCAGTAGTGGTTCCCAGATCTCCTTCAGTTGTCGGAAGTGCCACACAGGAGGTTGCCATGTCGCCCGGATCTTCTGTCCAAACAGAAGGGGCGAGTGTTTCATCCCAATCTGTCATCTTTACGCCTGGCAGCATGGCTCCTGAAGTCATCCAATATGGACACTTGCAGCTGAATCCGGATTGTATGCACATTCTAAAGGAGGCAAAAAGACCTTCTACAAGGAAATCCTATGGATTCAAGTGGAAACGTTTTTTCCTGTGGTGTCAAAATAATGATCTTGATCCGATTCATGGTCAGGAACAGGTGATTTTTACCTTATCTGTTATACCTCGCAAGGTCTGGCCTTCAGTTTAATTCCATTAAAGTCCATCTTGCTGCAATCACAGCCTACAGAAATTCGCCCACTCAGATATCCTTTTTTAGGATGCCTGTGGTGAAGGATTTTCTGGAGGGTTTACTGAAGGTGTATCCACCAGTCAGGTCTCCTTCTCCAACTTGGGAGCTTAATGTGGTGTTAACCAAGTTAATGGGTGCTCCTTTTGAACCTATACTTAAAGCTTCTTTGCAGCACTTGACTTGGAAGGTGTAGCGTTCCTTGTAGCTATTACTTCTGCTCGTAGAGTTAGCGAGATTCAGGCTCTGTGTTGTAAAGAACCGTTCACTGTCTTCCATGCAAATAGGGTGGTACTCAGGACGCATCCTGCTTTCCTGCCCAAGATAGTGTCGGATTTTCATATTAACCAAACCATAACATTGCCTACTTTTTTCCCAAAGCCTTCTAGTTCTGCTGAAAGGGCTCTGCATTCTTTGGATCTG
Organism: Lissotriton helveticus; assembly: GCF_964261635.1. NCBI lineage: Eukaryota > Metazoa > Chordata > Amphibia > Caudata > Salamandridae > Lissotriton > Lissotriton helveticus. Next base: position 26,306,347 of record NC_136071.1, read on the forward strand.
AAGAGAGTCTTAAAGTTTTACTTAGACAGGACAAAAGCTTTAAGAAAGACAGACCGTTTATTTATCAGTTATGGTCCTACTAACACTGGTTTGGCAGCATCCAAGAGATCCATCTCTAGATGGATTGTGTCATGTATTCTTCTGGCTTATCAGCTAGCACATAGGTCTTTATCAGGAAGACCTAAAGCCCATTCTACGAGAGGAAAAGCTTCTACCACAGCTCTTCTTAGGAATGTGTCTATGTCAGAGATATGTAAAGCAGCGACGTGGCGTTCAATGCACACGTTTACACGCCATTATTGTCTTGATTCAGACACACAGGCTGATGCGCAAGTTGGTCAAGCATCGCTCAGAAATTTATTTGCTAGTTCTAGCTGAACACTGTGTTAAATTTGTTGCTATGCTCTTTTCTGTTCACCCCGCGTCTTGTGGGTATGAGCTTGCTACTCTATTCAGTGCTTATGACTATTAATGAGTATCCCCTGGAAGAGAAGGATTAGTTACTTACCTGTAATCCTAGTTCTCTTTCAGGGGTATACTCATTAAAGTCATAAGCACCCTCCCGCCTCCCCGGGCGAGCAGTAGCATTGAGGTTTTTTCAGTATGTATTATGAAGTTTTTAAGTGCAGATTCCTGCTAAAGTTTACTGTACCGTCCAAAAGAACTGACCTAACTGTCACCTGTGGTGCATGATGGGAGCAGGGTTGCTCCTGGAGGCCTTAAAGGCAAAGTGCTCAGATTCTCTGGAGCCTTAAAGGCGAGGTGCCAGTCTGATTTTCTGTACACAGACATTTATTCATATGCAGCCTTGTTGGGCTAATTGCTTTTTACAACAGATTCTTTGATGAAAATAAAGGGTATTTATGTTATGAAATGCATTTCTAGGCTCTAGCCTGTTTATTGCATTGATGTATGGAGTATTTTCATACTGCAGAAAGTGTGTAATAAGGTCTTACTAGATAAATACATTATGTTGGGCTGCATATTATGGGTTTATACATGTATATGTGTATTTTTTGGTTTAGGACTATGTACTAATTATTGTATATTTACACATATATATGTATATTGTTATATGTTCCGGGTTCCCACTCACGGGCGGAGATTATTCAGTGCTTATGACTTTAATGAGTATACCCCTGAAAGAGAACTAGGATTACAGGTAAGTAACTAATCCATCAGTACATATACAGTTGGCCGACAGCATCGGGCCAAAATTGTGCGAAGATGAAAAATCAGTAGTGCTACAGGGGCGGTATGTAGTGGCTCAAGGTTGCAAAGAGAGACCCCATTTGAGGTCACATTTGTGTCAAACCAGCAAGAGAGCACAGAAGACGGATATGCCACTCAACCGTAGAGAAAGGAAAATCCATTCTTAATAGTAAAAACAAGAGTGAGACAAAACACCTCTGAACTTGGGAAGGGTCGTAGTGAGGCATAGGTTATGCAGGGGCTATGCGGGGAGGGTTGGTTCCGGGGTATCCTGGGCCAAGGTGTTGGGGAATTCGAAGATAGTGAGATTAAAGTTCCATGGTTATGGCATGCTATAGGAGTTGAAACCACTGGGTCATCAATGTGACGGAAGTGCTTTTACATTGAAGGGCAATTAGTTGCTTGGCTGATCCTAGCATATGGGATATAAGATGCAGTCAGCATGCGTCATGGCTGCTAGGGTCAGAGGGCATATGCCAAATATCACCGTGTTGTATGATTCAGGAAGCGGGTAGCCCAGAAACCCATTGATGTGGCTTAAGATCTCTTTCCAACACGTTTCTATGAGGGGGCAAGCCCACCAGATGTAAAAGAATTCACCTGTTGCCGAAATACATCTCCAGCATGTCACAGAGGCAGAAGGAAATATAGTGCGAAGGCACGACAGGGTATAATACCATCGTGTCATCAATTTATATGCCATCTCGGTTGGGGTATGCTCCTGTACAACTTAGGGATATCTCACCACAATTGGTCCCACTGTTTACTCCAGTATTGGAGCTTTCATAGATTCACATGCCTGAATCATTCCCCCGTCGTCGAGACGGGAGTCTCCGGAATATAAAAAAACAATGCTTAGTTGGATAGCAAACTGAAAAGAGGCCTAGGCCCATTTCCCTTTTGCAACCCATAACCTTCGTTATGTAAAAGAGACCAAATTTGTCCCTGAACCAATCAGAACCTCTCACCCTCTAGAACACTCCTAAGAGAACCTTTTGCCCCTCAGATTTTCTATCGCACCTTGCGTTAGGGAGTCTCCTTTGAGCTCTGCTCAAATTCTACTTTTTCAACTTGATTTGAGAACTTTGTTCTTAGAATCTCATCTGAATACATACTCTTCTTTGCTGCCTTATACTTCATTCTTCTGAGAATGTCTGGAAAGGAGAAAAAAGGTTTACTGTGTCACCTATTCCAAGAAGAGGCTCTACACAGATGCCCTTCATGCTGATTGTATTTACTGTCTTTATCCGTATCATCAAGCTAAAGACTATAAGGTATGTTGTACCTTTTCAAGTAAAACCCTGAGGGATCATGAAGGGCGCCTTTTGATATGGATTCAAAAGCTAAAGGCCAGAAAGGATGTTATGTCCAGTGTTTCAGATCTTTATCAGAACACAACATGTGCCAATATTTACGCATAATGTTATAGAGTTTATGACCCCCTTTGCCAAAGTTAGTAATCATTCTCACTTTCTGTTTTTTCTTGGATACATCATTCCTAATTTTAGGTTTCAATGTAACATCTCTTTGTAGTTTCCAAACTTTGCCCATTCCAAGATGACGGCGATAAAATAAATTTATTGAGACTCAGGAAAACTTACAGATAACCAAATTCGTACTAATTCAACAATTACTATTCGATTACTGTTTTTTTAAAAATATGTAATTATTTAGAAACTTGACTGGTGACATATTTGATAATACTATGTAAAATCGAAAACACGTTAGTAAATACGAAGAGTTGTTGCTAAACGTATTTAGATCGGTTTTAATTATAAATACTTAAACCGATCTTACTGTGAAGTAATTTAGATCTAATATTGACGTCTTGAAGATATTACGACCAAAGTATACTTATTCAATATGGCAGCCGGTTACCCGAACACGGAAGGACTGTGCAGAGAAACCCGAACACGCTAGGACTGTGCTGAGAAACCTGGTGAGTTAATATCTGAAAGGATAGGGCAAAGGAACGATTGAAGCATGGACTTATTTGGTTGTTTTTTAATAGATACTGGTACCTGTGATATTGGGAGGACGAATAAAATGGATATGAATTTGACAATCGGGTGTTGAAAACTTGACAAGGTAAAATACTTTTCAGAACTAAGACGGTAGTTTGTATTAATAGGGAGACTAACTGATGTCTCTTTAGCGTATTTGTGTTAGATTACTTGGATAGATACCTCATGAACTAGAGGTTACGATTTTGTGCAACTAAAGAACAGGGTAAATAACTTGTAATTTAGAACTAAATATCAGAACAGGTTAGGTTAAAGAATGTTAATTTACATTTTTTACAACAATGCTGAACAGGCATTTAGTGTCCTTTTTTACTGTTGGGCGCGAGTTGTTGGGTCGGGACTGGGAGTTCCCTTATATCATTCCAGATTCAGTTTCTACTTTTACGAATTTCGACTTTATAAAAACAAGAACTACTGATTATAGGTAAATATTATTTGAATAACTATGAATTTGGCTATAAATCCGAATGTTTTGTTAATTAATAATGGACACCGAGAGTCACAATATTGATATATTGCTTGTGTTCTACTTGTCACTAATTAAGGGATCTTTGTCTTTACTTCACTTAGGTGGTGACTATATTCAAATGTACAAATAATTTTCTGATAGTCATATAAGTTGCTAACAGTTTACCGCAGAAGGTGTGCTATACTATGTTTTTATTGTTTCTGGCTTGCAGCCCTGAGGAAGTTGATTAGGCATATGACTGATGCCCAACGAAACACGTGTTGGCTGCAGAGTGTGTTTTTGACTTGAAAATAAAAGGATCGACATTACGTTTACTAAAAGAACTTCGGTGTTTGATTTGGAATTGGATTGAAATCATCACGTTTACTAAAGGACTTTGGTGTTTGATTTTGAATTGGATTGAAGATGGACTTGTAATTTCAATAATATTAGATTGAACTCTGAAATAAGGATAATTTCAATCTGAGTGCTCGGCAAGAAATTTTGAATTTTGAATACCCAGATCTTTGCTCAAGGGATTTTGGGGGAGTGAGGTAACCTTCCCTATCTTGCCTCAGAGAACCTGTTGTGATATGTGCAATTTGTACTTTTGCCTAATTTCTTGCAGTGCGCCCTCTTTACCCTGTTACCTGTCTTTTTTGTATCCTTTCCTTTCTGTTCATCCGGGCAAGGTGGTTCTTAGGACTCGTCCTTCTTTCTTGCCAAAGGTTGTCACGCCCTTCCACATCGGGTAGACCATTACTTTGCCCACCTTCTTTCCGTCTCCGTATCCTTCCAAAGAGGAAGAGAGGCTCCACCATCTGGACCCAAAACGTGCGCTCTCGTTCTATCTAAAATGCACACAACAGTTCCGGGTGGATGACCAGCTCTTTGTTGGCTACGTGGGCGCCAAAAAAGGTCGGGCTGTGCACAAAGACCTATTACTCGTTGGCTAAGAAGGAGCCTTCTGTGGGCTGCGTGCCCATTCCACCAAGGCAACAGCAGCCACTACTGCCTTGGGACGCGGCGTTCCCTTGCAGAACATTTGTCAGGCAGTTACATGGTTCTCGCTGCACACGTTTACCAAGCATTACTGCCTTGAGAGTCAAGTCCGGAGAGACCGCTTTTTTGGCCGTTCTGTTCTCCATGACTTTCTGATGTAATCTTATTTGCAGACTCACCACCGGGGTTTGTATTGCTGGGGTATCTATTCTAAGGTAAGGAATATATCACTAACGTTCTCTCTCAGATGCACAGGTTACTACTTGTGTAACAATATATCTTTTAGAGACATTAGCTAGTGATAGATTCCTTACCGCCCCACCCATCCTCCCCATTCTGCGAACTGATTTCTATGGTTAAGGTCATCCCATTTTCAGGGCCCTACTTTCTTGGCACCAGTGGTCAGTTTCTTGCATGGCTCTGCGTTCCTGGCACGGAAAGTTGTGTACAGAACTGACGTCAGCGTTCATGGGTGGCGCCTAAGTAGTCTCTGTGACGTCATCTCGGCGCTTACGACGACAGACGCGAAGCCGCAGGACGCCACCTACCGACGCGCAGGGGTACTGCTAGCAAAACTTTCTGGATCCAGTCTGACGCCTAGGGATATTCTAAGGTAAGGAATCTATCACTAACTAATGTCTCTTACAGATATATTGTTACACAAATAGTAACTTGAGCGACAATCGACTACTCACTGCCTAATGGCAGGTACAGACCTCAGCAGAGGCGTTCAAGGGGCATTCGGAAGTGCTATTAATAGACTGCTTAAAAGCAGCAGACCGACCGGTAATCCGGTGTCAGAGGCAGGCGAAGGCTCGTCTCACAGCGTTGCAATCCCGAGATAGAATGCGCGGATGCTTGGGATCTCGGGATTGCACGTTGTGAGGAGGACACAGAGCCGCACCCTCAGGCGGCGGGGGAAGAGCGCTGCAAGCCGCACCAAAGTCACAGCCGATAGGGAGGAGTGCTCCCACGGCAGAAAGCGGGCAAGCCGAGTAGTGGCTGACCCGCAGAAACCAAAAAACCAAATATCAGGAATTGAAAGACAGAGTAAAATGTGGCAGCCGAAAACTGCATGACGCCGACCAGAAAACCTCAAGCACGCGGTTCTGTAAGCCGCCAGCACCAGACGAACACGCTGAGGCGACCCCTAACTGTGAGCAGCACAACTGACAGAGAGCAGATGGCCACTGATGGCCGAGGAAAGCACGCGAATACGCAAACGAGCCTGAGGTGGGAAATAAACAGAAAAAACCCCACACGCTGATATAGAAAAGCACACAGTGGGAGAGAAACCCGTGGCAGAGGCAATCAGCATCTGAGGGGAAAACAAGCAAAAACTCCTAAGGCAGATACAATCATAAGCGCATAACTAAGCCCTGAATATAAGCATCATAAAACACTACAGCTGAAATAGCCAAAACTCATCACAGAAAGCACTAAAAAGCAAACACTGAGAGAGAGAGAGAGATATAAAAGGCACTTACTTGGCTGCAAGCAGCGAAGAAAGAGGGGGATTGGAGGTTGACAGAGGACTAAGAGATGCCTGGAACCCTGTGATTGGTGGACTCGCATGAACACTCTGTACCTGGACTCTCTATTGTTAAAACTTTTTTATTCACTATGTTCCATGGGCATAGTAGTTTTTTCTGTGTTCTTTGAATGGCTGCTGTTCAATAAAGTGAGGAAAGAATAGCATAATCCTCGCCTCCGGTCCTGACATAGAATTGCCTGATGGATTTCAAGTGTAATACAATATTGTCATCAGGTGGCTGGGAAGCCGTTGAATGCACGTGTTCCTGCTCATTCTACAAGAGCAGTGTCCACCTCCACTGCTTTATTTGCGGGAGTACCTACCTAGGATATCTGCAGAGCTGCTACCTGGAAGAGTACCCACACCTTCACCAGACATTTCTGCCTCGATGCAGCTGCAGAGAAGGATGTGGCAGTGGTACAAGCAGTACTGAGAAACCTTTTCCAGTGAAGGTGAGCCCTCTTTACCAATCCTCCTTCCTTTATTGGTTACATATGCACATTTTATTGTTATGTATTTTATTATATGCAATTCTTGAAAGATTCAGTATATATATATATATATATATATATATATATATATATATATATATATAAAATATATTATATGTATATATATAATATATATTATATATTATATGTTTTTATATATAAAGAGTGCTATTTTCAAGGCACATTCGTTGCCTGGTTCCAAGTCTTAGGTGACAAAAAATGTGCTATGATTTACTGCTCGCTATTCTGATTCAGGCATGTGAATATATGAAAGCTCCAATACTGGAGTAAGAAAACAAGTTACTTACCGGTTACTGTAGTTCTCCAGTATTGGAAGCTTTCATAGATTCACATACGACCCACCGTCCTTCCCTGAGAGGCACAAGTGTAGGAAAATCTGAGGGGCAAAAGGTTCTCTCAGGAGTGTTCTTGAGGGTGCGAGGCTCTGAATGGTTCAGGGACAAATGTGTCTCTTTTACATAACGAAGGCTATGGGTTGCAAAACTGATATGGGCCTAGCCCTCTTTTCAGTTTGCTATCCAACTAAGCATTTTTTTAATATACCGGAGACTACCGTCTCGACGACTGGGAATGATGCAGGCATGTGAATCTATGAAAGCTTCCAATGCTGGAGAACTACAGTTACAGGTAAGTAACTTGTTTTCATACAGCCCATCATAAGTATCCACCTCATTGCCCTTGATCCAGCCATTGCTCCCAAAGTAGAGAGCCCCAGTGCTGGTGTGCTATCCTGCTCATTCTGCAGGCCCTCTCAAAAGCTGGAAACCATTTGTCAATATCATCACCATCACAAAACTTGGGGACAATCCGTTTGTGGATCTTAGGTTCAAAGGATTCCTCCTTGTCCCTGGTATTATTATTGCTACCTCCATCTTTGGGCCTAAGGCCCAATTTAACCCCTCTCTCTTCAAGGGCTAGCCTCCTCTCCTCATGTTCAAGCTTTCTCTCCTCCAGGGAGATTTGGTCAAGCTCATCTTCAAGGAGTCCTACCACCTTTCCAGTGGGGGGTCTGCTAGAGTGACTTCTGTCACTTCCAACTGGTGAAGGGGGTCTGGGGAAAGGAGGAGAGTTGAGGTCTTCACCTTCTTCCCCAGAATTATTCATCTGGGACAGGGCTTCATCAACATCCTCTTCATGATCTTCTTCTGAGGCATGGCCCTCCCTCTCTATTCTCTTATTCTCATAGGAGCTGAGGAGCCTCTCCAGGTCCTCTATCTTAGCTGTTACGTTGTAGCTAATTCCCCTTGCTTTGCACAACACCCTTAGATCCATGATCTTCAGGACTGGGATGACTGCCAGATCAAGATTCTGACCAGCCTCTATTGTGCCTAGCTTTTATTTAGTAGTTGGGACCTTATTAAAAATTTAGAAAAACCTTTGCAACTTTTCCTAACTTACTAAGTCTTTGAAGATGTACTTAATGGAATGAGGGTCTTCACAGGGCCCTACAATACAATTCGAGAAATCATAAATATATATATTTTTATGCTAAAGTCAATTAAGTGGATTTCTTGTGCAAAATTACGTATGACCAAGTGGTACTGTGAAACACAGGTTACTCCAGTATTGGAGCTTACATAGATTCACATACCTGAATCATTTCCCCGTCGTCGAGACGGGAGTCTCCGTTATATAAAAAAGAAATGGTTAGCAGTATAGCTAACTGAAAAAAGGCCTAGGCCTATTTCCCTTTTGCAACCCATAACCTTTGTTATATAAAAAAGGACCAAACTTTTCCCTTAGTCAAGCAGAGCCAATCACCCTCTAGACCCCTCCTGAGAAAACCTTTTGCCCCTTAGATTTTCTACCGGCACGTTGTGCTAGGGAACCTCCTTTGAGCTCTGCTCAAACTCTGGTTTTCCAACTTTGTAGAAGATTAATTTTCATTCTATTTCTTGTGGATTTGAAACTTTGGTAATCTATTTCTCATCTACATCCTTGGAGAATGTCTGGAAAGGAGAAAAGGAGTCTCTTAAGAGCCTGTGCCACCTGCTCTAAAAAGAGACTCTACACTGATGACCCACATGAAGACTGCATTTACTGTCTTTATCCGGACCATCAAGCAAAGGATTCCAAGGTATGTTGCACTTTCTCTAGCAAGACCCTTAGAGATCGTGAGGGACGCCTTTTAATTTGGCTTCAGAAGATCAAGGCCAGAAAGGAGGTGGTTTCTAGTGATAGTGACCAGGAATCTTCCTTTTCGTACAGGAGATCTCATAAAAGATCAAGATCTACTCAGGCTCATTCCTCAGGGGACTGTCCTGAGAAGGCCCTAAAAAAGACCAATCAAGGGTCTTCAGGGCTTAGTCCTTCCAAATCTCCTCAGCCAAAACCAAAGGAGAGCGAAGGATACACTTTGAGAGAAAGATTATCTAAAAGAGCCTCTTCTGAGCCTTCAAAGACACCACCTTTGGCTCCAGCATCATTCAGAAGCCATCCTCTAGTATTCCTGAGGAGAAAGTGAAAAAATCCACATCGTCGATGGGATCGTCGTCGAGGCCGTCGACGAAGAAGTCATCGTCTACGGCGACGACGGAGGTACAGAAGCTGCCATTGATTTTATTGGTGTCAGCGTCGACGGGAGCATCGACGACAGCAGCGTCGACGCCGGTAACATCGTCGACGACGGTGGTGATGACGACGGCAATGTCGACGACGGGATCGTCGACGACGGTGAGGACAACGGGGTCTTCGACGGGAACGTCAACGACGATTACTATGTCGTCGGCGAAGAATGGTTCTACTGCACTGTCGACGACGACAACAGCCAGAAAAGCAAATGAAGAAGATCACGCCAGCAGTGACTTCTCCGAGTAAGATTACTCCTCTGGTCCCGTCGCACCTTTTGAAGGAGGAAGAGTCAGATGAGGAGGATGATGGACCCTTCGGGTATGCCAGAAGCCCATCTGAACGCCACGTAAAATGTCAAGAAGGTGACGATGAAGAGGGGTATGAAGTACCACAGCCTCTCACACCATCGCTACCAACAAGAGCCTCAGGAAGAGATGGTCGCAATGCCATCTTCAATGATAATGGACTTGCAATTCATATTGGCGGATTATAAGAATAGGTTTCCTCCATCAGTGCTCCCTCAGGACGTTCCACCTTCACATCCTCGTTCTATTCCGGCCACACCAGTCCGCAGTAGGGAAAGCCTACTAGACAATACTCCGCAGACACCTCAGGTCCAGCAGCAGCAGGATCCTGTGACCACAGATGATGAGGACCATGAAAAAGGGGAGCTAATGGGGCCCCACAGAGAGTGGGATGACTATCTACTTCCCTCTCCACCATTACCCACCCAAGTACCAGCGGATTCTCCACCAGTGGATATTGGTGGATTCCACAACTTAATGGAGAGAGCTGCAAAGAGATTTCAGCTGCAGATGAAAGCAACTCAAGCAGAATGTTTTCTTTATGACTTTAAAGAGCCCTATCAAAAATCTATCAGGTCCATACCAATCATTGACCACGTATGGAAGGAAGGGTTACAAGTGATGACGAAACCAGCGACGGTTACACCGGTACTAGCGAGGCTGGACAAACAATATAAGGCACCTGCGGACGCTCCGGCGTGTTTACTGGGCCATCCTTAACCGGACTCTATCATTTCGCAGGCAGCGCAACAAAAGTAAAAAAAAAAACATCAACACCTATTTCTGCACCTCCGGACAGGGAGGGACGGCGTTAGACAACGCATGTAAATGATTCTCCTCGATGTCAGCTCTCCTGGTCAGAGCAGCTAATGCCCTTGCCATCCTGGGCAGATATGACACACAGATGTGGTGCGATATAGCACCATATGTCTACCTCCTTCCGGAAGACAGCAAGCAGCAGGTGGCGAAGAAAGTTCTGCAGGAAGGAGAGAGAACTTCAGCTGAAGTTATTGATTGTGCTATGGACATAGCTACCACAGCCTTTCGTTCCCTAGGAGGAACAGCAGTTTTAAGGCGCCAGGGTTGGCTGAGGGCCGCTGCCTTTAGACCGGAGGTCCAAAATAAGATTCTGGACCTGCCTTTTGATGGGGTAGATCTGTTTGGACTAGTAGTGGATGAGACCCTTCAAAGTATTAAGAAGGACACTAATACGGAGAAAGCCTTGGGTATGTTACAGTACCGGAAGGTGCCCTTTCGAGGCGCCCATGGAAGAGGACAACCTTTGTATAGAGGTGGCTACCAGCAAGGAAGATACACATCCTATTCTTCCTCTTTGCAGCCCTACCGGCAGCAATATGGCCAGAAGCATTCTGGAGGCTACTCTTAAGTCCACTCCCAGAGGATGAGGATGTCGTTCTGGGAAAGATAACAATAAAAGACAATGACAACCTACAAGTTCCGGGTTCTTATCCTCCTACCCTGTCAAATGTTCCCCTGGGTGGAAGAGTAACTTATTATTTACAACAGTGGCAGAAAATAACATCGGACAAATGGGTCCTCCACATAATAAAATTCAGACATACTCTGGAATTCCTCCACTTCCCTCTTCCCAAGCCACCTACATATCAAGAAGTAAAACACCTGTCTCAGATGCATCGGGAGATTCGGGCAATTCTCCCAAAGGGAGCAATAGAACCGGTGCCGAACTCCCAAAGAGGACAAGGATTTTATTCCCGTTTCTTCTTGATCAGAAAGGATGCTCTCAGGTGGCGTCCAATCTTGGACCTACGGTCCTTAAATGCCTATCTCAAGAAACAGTCATTCAGAATGGTGACCCTCCAAGATATTCTGCTGCTCTTAAACCCAGGAGATCAGATAACCTCCCTAGATTTACAGGATGCATATTTTCATATCCCCATCCATCCATCCCACAGAAAGTTCCTTCGTTTTACAGTGTCCAAAGACCATTACCAATTCAAAGTGCTGCCATTCGGCCTCAAATCTGCACAGAGCATATTTACAAAATGTCTGGCACCAGTAGCAGCCTATCTCAGAAGACAAAAACACCAAATATTCCCATACCTGGACGACTGGTTGGTAAAGGCACCATCGCAGGAGGCAGCTCACGCTTCGACTTCGGCTTGCATGGAGTTGTTTTCGGATCTGGGCCTGACCTTAAATGTGGAAAAAAACATCTCTGCAGCCATCCAGAACAATAAAGTTTCTAGGTGCAATCCTAGATACATCACAAAACAAGGCATTCCCATCCATAGAGAGGCAATTGGAACTAGTATCTCTAGCCAAAGAATTCAGCAGAAGAAGGTCTCTTTTAGTCCGAAAATACAAATCGCTTCTGGGGACGATGTCTTCATGCATACCACTCATTCCCCTATGTCGTTTGAGAATGCGGCTGTTACAAGAAGAGTTAGACCTTCAGTGGTGCCAAGCAAAGGGCTCCTTTGAGGACAAAATCAAAGTCACGCAACCAATGTTGCAGGCGGTAAAGTGGTGGACTCGCTGTAGGAGAGTGGGGTCTGCAATCCCATGGCCACCCCAGATTTTTGCTTTTTGCTTCACTGGTTTACGACTTTCCCTGGCTGTGGGCCTGCTAATCAGACTCACAGCCTAGCTGTTCTCTCTCTAAATTACAACCATGTACCTTAGGTGCATTTTACCAATTGGTACTGGGGCACCTTATCAGTCCCTATACAGCATACCTTAGGTATCCAGGGCATAGGTGTACCCAGGGCCTACCAGGGGCTGAAGCATGTATTATGCCACCCCTGGCTGGCCACCCAAACAGACACAACTGGCTGCACGACAGCTGGGGCAAGGTGGTGTAATCACCCTTTGCTTTAGATATAGTATACCTATATCTAACCCTAAAATGGACACATATATTCCTATCAGTCACTCCTATGGCAGGCCTTATCGATCCTGAAGGCAGAGTGCTTGGAATTATGTGAGATGGTGCTCTGGCATGAGCTGGGCCCGTTTGCAGCTTGCGGAACCAAGTCCAAATAGCTGTTCCATGATAACGCTATACCATATACTCTTAAGTGCATTATAATCCTCGCGGTTAAATGCTAACTTTGGTATAGCATTATCAAAACATGTCGAGTAAGGTGTCATACGAATTGGAATACTAACCCCTCGCCAATTCTGGCGACGGGGTTAGCATTCCACCCTTCTAGAGGGACACGACATGTATGTAACTGTGAACCCCGGTTAAAGTCAGACACAGCCTCAGCTCCACAAAATGGATGCAGCCACCGAGACACAAGTCTGCCCTCCTGCTGCTGGGAGTCCTTCCAGCAACGGAGGCCTGGACAAAGGGTTTCCTGTCAGGGGCGGTGCTAGCACCATCCCAGACAGGATTTTGTATATCCCAGGTAGGCAGGGCTGAAAGGAAGGTGACTGCAAGTGGCACCCCGGTGCTCACTGTGCATAGGCCGGCTCAAACCAGTTCCTGGGGCATCCCAGCCCCTGAGATGGAGAGAGACCAGACAAAGGAGAGGGGTGTAACCACCCCCCTCCTGGTCCCACCCATAGGGCAGGACCTAGTCGCGTGCCAGCCCCTTTTCTTTGGATAAAGGTAGGAGCAGGCCCCCTTCCCAAATTAGATCATCTTGAAACTTGAACTACTTTCCACGAAAGGAACTCTTGTCATCTCTGAAGACTCTCCCTTGTGGCTAAGGAGTAGCCACCCTGCACCAGCAGGCACCATCGAAGCTCTTGCGGTTTGCTGCACGTCCATCCTCCGGATCAAGACTGCCCAGCTCGACGAGACCCGGATTCCCTGCCATCTCTGACCTCTACCTACATCATCCAGCCCAGCTGAGATTCGTGGCTGTGACGAGACCCGTGGGACCGGCCATCTTCAAGACCTGCACGACGCTTCACCAGCACGACCCCCGAGAGACCCTCGAGTAAGTGCACTGGGGTTTGAGAAGCCCTAACCCTAAGCAGCTCCAGCACCGAAGTCCAGCCCCCCAGCATCCACGAGGTCTGCGTGGGGCCCTTCTGCTTCTTTGCTGCTTGCCACGTTGTCCGGTCACTTGCCCGTTGGCTAGTGACCCTCTTGACGACGTACCACGATGTTTTCACCGCTGGTCTAGGTCCCCTAGACTGGCCCTTGCTTCTTGTCCAACAAGAAGTGCCCTGGACCCTCCTGGTCCACTCCAGACGCCATTTTGACTCCACCGCGTGGGCTTGCCTTTGCCAAAGTTTGTTGCTCAAATCTTGAGTCCAGCATCGCCGACAGCCGACAGCCTCGTGGGACAGCTCGCACCTCCAGCCTGGACGCCGACAACGCCTCCTGGCCCGTGTGACTGCAGAGCCCAGCGTCGCCCACTCACCTGGTCGAGGTGACTTCATCCGGTGCCATCCTAGTGCCCACACAATCACTGGCTAGTGATTAAGAACTAAGTCCCCTCTGCTTTCAGGTTGTCTCCTTCACTGATCCAGCCTTGGATCACACCGAACTTCTTCACTGGTCGCCTGCCAACAACATCTTCTTTCAGGCTCCATAGACTACAACGAAGATTCCCGACGTCACTTGAACCCTATGCAGCCGCAGCCCCTGGGCTAGGTAACTCGAGCATTTCGGTGCTCCAGCACAGGTTCACTCTCCTAGTGTCCAGATCCTTTTTCGTTTTTAGTCTACCTAGTCGGATTCGTTCGGAAACAGTAACTTTAAGAACTGCTAGCATCCATAGACTTTGTCCCGCATCCCGCGTAAGAGTTCCCACTCTGCACCCAGGTTCCCTAGGCCTCCTGCTCCTAACCTGAGGGTTCAGTAAGGTAGTCCTAGCGGTCCTGAAGCCTCTGGATCGTGTTACTTACCTGCTAGTATTTCGCATTCCACTTTTAGAGTATATGGTTTTTCGTGCCCCTCGGGCATTTGTGTAAATTGTGCAACTTATAGTATTTTCGTAAGAGTTTTGTATTGTGCTTAGCTCCCTGACTCATAAAGAGTTCTGGGTAGACTTGTTATTAATAAATATCCTATATTTTTATAACAACTTGTGTGGTGTCCTTTCACTTGGTGTTCAAGGGGTATATGTGATGGTAAAACAGCTGGCTTAACACGCCCTCTAGAGTTTAGCCTAAAGACTGCTCTTGTCCACGCTACTAGGATAGCTGGTCTAATAAGGTTGACTTACAACCAATCATCAATAAGGGTTGTTTGGTATGATACAAAGTGATCACTAGAATAGTGAGCACTATATATCAGGCCAACTTCTCACATTGGTGTGCAGCGGTTGGGATTTGAGCTTGCTGTTGTTTTACCTCGCACGTATCCTAAGAATATCATTTGAAAGATCACATAAGTACCCAGGTACATATAACTTAACTTAGAATACTCTGAGTTCTACTGAACCAGCTGTTGTAGTGTAACAGGGCTTAGCACACCCTGACTACAACTCTTAGCAAGGGATCAGTAGGTAAACCCATAGTGTAGGTAGGTGCATCACTTACACCACACTAGAAGCATGTCTACCCATGGAGAGTCTTCAGAGACTCCCCTTGTGGGTGTTGACCCTCCACAGGTCACTTCCAGATATGCAGCCCTTAGCTTCCAGGAGATGAGACAATTGTGTACCTCCAGGAAACTAAAACAGGGTTCTAACCCTACCACTCCTTATCTGTTAGGTCTCTTAGAGACTTATGATGCTAGAAAGGCTTCTCATACAGATGGGAGCATCCCCCCTTAGAAGGTACCCTTGGTGATCCTGAGCTCCCTGAAACTGAGGAAGTAGAGGAGGAAGAGGATGAAGAGGTTATTTCTGGGGATGAGGCAGACAATGGTCCTGAGCTAGTCAGCAGACTTACTAGGGTCTCATTCTAGGGACTCCAATAGATCTGTGCACTCTCATGGCTCTGCTCAGAGGAGACTGACTTCTCCCCAGAGGAGAATAACTTCCCCTCAGAGGAGAGAACATGAAGCAAGGATGAAACAGGCTAATCTGAGGATTCAGAGGGAAGAACTTGCCCTTGCCAAGGAGAAGCTTGCCTTTGCTAGAGAGCAACAGTTAAGTGGGGTAGTCCCCACTGGTGGCAGCAATATCCCTAAGGATAAAGACAGGAGTTTTGATACTAGACACCTGAGTAAAATAGTGCCCCCCTTTAAACAAGGGGATGACATCCACAAATGGATGATTGCTTTGGAGAGGGCCTGCACTGTCCAGTGCATCCCCCAGAGTCAGTGGGCAGCTATTTTGTGGCTCTCCTTTGAAGGTAAAGGTAGAGATAAGCTCCTCACTACTAGAGCTGAGGATGCTAACAATTACCAAGTCTTGAAAAATACACTGATTGATGGGTTTGGCTTAACCACTGAACAGTACAGGTTGCTGTTCAGAGACACCCAGAAAATTCAGTCTCAAGATTGGGCTGACTTTGTAGATTGTGCCACTAAGGCTTTTGAAGGCTGGTTACTGGGAAGTAAAGTTACTGATTACACAGGATTGTATAATCTAATTATGAGAGAACAAATCTTAAGTAATTGTCAAAATCAGTTGTTGCATCAGCACCTTATAGACTCAGATCTGACCTCTCCCCAAGAATTGGGAAAGAAGGCAGACAGATGGGTCAGGACAAGGGTCAAGCAGCAGAACCAGGGTGGTGGCCAGAAGAAAGCAGATCCCAAGGGTAATGAGAATAAGCAAAATGACCAGAAGTCTTCAACAGGGCCCCAACAATCTAAAGAGGGTGGGTCCCAGAATTCCCAGAATTCCCAAAGAAGAAGAATGGTCAGAAGAAACCATGGTGCCAATACTGCAAAGGTAATACTCACTGGTTTAGTTAGTGCACCAAGAAAGGCCCAACTCCTACCACTACTGCCCCTAAGGCATCTGCACCCCCTAGTACAGTTAGTAGTGGTAGTAATCCTCCTAAGGCTATAGTGGGGTTAACCCTGGGAACTGAGGTGGGCTCTGACTTAGTCAGAACACCTACTCAGGCTGTTCTTGTTTGTACTGGGGACATGGATATGACCCCTACAATAAGTCCCAGTACTCTGGGCAAGCACAGGCAGACGCCTTTGATTAATGGAAAAATGGCTCAGGCCTACAGGGACACTTGTGCCAGTGTCACCATGGTGACACCTAACTTTGTGGACACTGACCAGGTAATACTGGGAGCAGACTACCTGGTGACCAATGCTAGCAATGCCACTACCTCCCATAGTATGGCACTTGTTAACTTCTCCTGGGGAGGGGTAAATGGCCTCAAAAGGGCTGTTGTTAGTTCAGACCTCCCTGTGGACTGTCTTTTGGGCAATGATTTGGAATCCTCCTTATGGTCAGATGTGGAGTATAGGACTCATGTGGAAATGTTAGGTTTGTCAGCACATGTCCTGGCTGTGACTAGGTCACAGGCCAAGAAATGCCCAGCTGAACTAGTGCTGGATCCTGGAACAATGGACCAGACACTACCCAAGAGAAAGAGCAGTAGGGGTAAGATTGACTCTTCCCCCCTGCCTCAGGTGATGGATCAGCTCTCTCAGGAGACTGACCCCAAGACCCCAGAAGGAACTGTCCTAGAAGAGCTTGAGCCTGAACAGGTTGAGTTTCTTGGGACAGGGGGCCCTTCCAGGGCAGACTTGAGGCAGGCACAGTTAGACTGTTCTTCTCTTGAACCCCTCAGACAGCAGGCTGCTGCTGAGGCTGCAGGGAATGCCACAGGTGCCCATAAAGTGTACTGGGACGATGGACTCCTTTACTCTGAGGCAAGAGACCCCAAGCCTGGTACTACCTGGAGGCTGGTCATCCCCTTGTCTCTGAGAGGTTTCCTTCTCACCTTGGCCCATGAAATTCCCCTTGCAGGTCACTTAGGCCAGAATAAGACTTGGGACAGGCTTGCCCCACACTTTCACTGGCCCCATATGTCTGAGGACACTAAGAACTTTTGTCGTTCATGTGTCACCTGCCAAGCCAGTGGCAAATCAGGTGGCACAACAAAGGCCCCCTTATACCACTACCTGTGGTGGGGGTTCCCTTTGAAAGAGTGGGGATTGACATTGTTGGACCAATGGACCCCCCAACAGCATCTGGGCACAGATTTATACTGGTGGTAGTGGATCATGCCACCAGGTATCCAGAAGCTATTCCCCTTAGAACCACTACAGCTCCTGTTGTGGCAAGGGCCCTGGTTGGAGTTTTCTCCAGAGTGGGGTTCCCTCAGGAGGTGATCTCTGACAGAGGTGCAAACTTCATGTCAGGATACTTGACTGCTATGTGGAAGGAATGTGGTGTCAATTACAAATAATTCACCACACCCTATCACCCACAATGCAATGGGCTTGTTGAAAGATTCAACAAGACCCTCAAAGGGATGATAAAAGGGTTACCAGAAAAGCTTAGGCGAAGATGGGACATCCTTTTACCCTGCCTTCTGTTTGCTTACAGAGAGGTCCCACAGAAGGGGGTTGGTTACAGCCCTTTTGAACTTTTGTTTGGACATCCTGTAAGAGGACCCCTATGTCTTGTGAAGGAAGGATGGGAGTTACCTCTCAAAAAGCCTAAACTTGACATAGTGGACTATGTACTTGGTCTCCGCTCCAGGATGGCAGAGTACATGGAGAAGGCATCTAAAAACCTTGAGGCCAGCCAGGAACTTCAAAAAGCTTGGCATGACCAAAAGGCTGTCCTAACTGTATACCATGCAGGACAGAAGGTGTGGGTGTTGGAGCCAGTGGCCCCAGCAGCTCTCCAAGACAAATGGTCTGGACCCCACATCATCATTGAGAAAAAGGGAGAAGTCACCTACTTGGTTGACATGGGAACTCCCAGGAGCCCTCACAGAGTACTTCATGTGAATAGGCTCAAAGCATTTGTTGACAGGGAGGACATGGGCTTGCTCATGGCCACAGATGAGGGACAGGAGGAAGAGAGTGACCCTCTCCCAGACCTGCTCACTCAGAACCCTGATGATGGGTCAGTAGATGGTGTAGTCTTTTCTGACAGCCTCTCTGAGCCTCAGCAAAAGGATTGTAGGCAAGTCCTTCAATCCTTCAGACAAATGTTTTCTCTGACCCCCAGTCAGACAAACTGGTGCACACATGAGGTGGACACTGGAGACAGTCTGCCTATAAAGAGTAAAATCTACAGGCAACCTGACCACGTCAGGGACTGCATAAAAACTGAAGTACAAAAGATGTTGGAATTTGGAGTCATTGAACCCTCAGAGAGCCCTTGGGCTAGTCCTGTAGTTCTAGTGCCTAAACCTCACACCCAGGATGGTAAGAGAGAGATGAGGTTTTGCGTAGACTACAGGGGTCTCAATGCTGTCACTAAGACAGATGCCCATCCAATACCCAGGGCAGATGAACTGATAGATAAGTTGGCTTCTGCAACTTTCATAAGTACATTTGACCTAACAGCTGGTTATTGGCAAATCGGGTTAGCTGAGGATGCCAAGGCCAAGACAGCATTTTCTACCCCAGGAGGTCATTACCAATTTGTGGTGATGCCCTTTGGTTTGAAAAATGCACCTGCCACTTTTCAAAGGTTGGTGAACCAAGTTCTCACTGGGTTGGATGACTTCTGTGCAGCATATCTAGATGATATTGCTGTCTTTAGCTCCACCTGGGAGGATCACCTGATCCACCTGAGGAATGTTTTAGAGGCCCTGCAAAAGGCAGGCCTCACTATCAAGGCTACTAAGTGCCAGATAGGGCAGAGTCAAGTTGTATACTTGGGCCACCTTGTAGGTGGAGGCCAAGTTCAAGCTCTGGAGAGCAAGATACAGGCCATAAAGGACTGGGCTCCTCCAACCACCCAGACACAGGTCAGAGCTTTCTTGGGCCTGTCTGGTTATTACAGGAAATTTGTCAGAAATTATGGGTCCATTGTGACACCACTTAATGACCTGACAAGTAAGAAAATGCCAAAGAAAGTTCAGTGGACAGTCAGCTGTCAGAAGGCATTCGATGACCTAAAGCAGGCCATGTGCACTGCACCTATTCTCAAGAGTCCAGACTACTCCAAAATCTCCATTGTCCAAACAGATGCTTCTGAGTTGGGTGTGGGAGCTGTTCTATCTCAGCTGAATATTGATGGTCATGACCAGCCCATTGCTTTTATAAGCAGAAGGCTGACCCCTAGAGAGAAACGTTGGTCAGCTTTTGAGAGGGAGGCCTTTGCTGTGGTTTGGGCCCTGAAGAAGTTGAGGCCATACTTGTTTGGTACTCACTTCAAGATTCAGACCGACCATAAGCCCCTCTTATGGCTAAATCAAATGAAGGGTGAAACCCCCAAACTTCTTAGGTGGTCCATTTCCCTACAGGGGATGGACTTTACAGTGGAGCACCGCCCAGGGACTGACCATGGTAATGCAGATGGTCTCTCCAGGTACTTCCACTTAGAGCAAGAAGACTCACCTGGTCAAGGTTAGTTTAATGTCCCTAAGTTTGGGGGGTGTTATGTAGGAGAGTGGGGTCTGCAATCCCATGGCCACCCCAGATTTTTGCTTTTTGCTTCACTGGTTTAAGACTTTCCCTGGCTGTGGGCCTGCTAATCAGACCCACAGCCTAGCTGTTCTCTCTCTAAATTACAACCATGTACCTTAGGTGCATTTTACCAATTGGTACTGGGCCACCTTATCAGTCCCTGTACAGCATACCTTAGGTATCCAGGGCATAGGTGTACCCAGGGCCTACCAGGGGCTGAAGCATGTATTATGCCACCCCTGGCTGGCCACCCAAACAGACACAACTGGCTGCACGACAGCTGGGGCAAGGTGGTGTAATCACCCTTTGCTTTAGATATAGTATACCTATATCTAACCCTAAAATGGACACATATATTCCTATCAGTCACTCCTATGGCAGGCCTTATCGATCCTGAAGGCAGAGTGCTTGGAATTATGTGAGATGGTGCTCTGGCATGAGCTGAGCCCGTTTGCAGCTTGCGGAACCAAGTCCAAATAGCTGTTCCATGATAACGCTATACCATATACTCTTAAGTGCATTATAATCCTCGCGGTTAAATGCTAACTTTGGTATAGCATTATCAAAACATGTCGAGTAAGGTGTCATACGAATTGGAATACTAACCCCTCGCCAATTCTGGCGACGGTGTTAGCATTCCACCCTTCTAGAGGGACACGACATGTATGTAACTGTGAACCCCGGTTAAAGTCAGACACAGCCTCAGCTCCACAAAATGGATGCTGCCACCGAGACACAAGTCTGCCCTCCTGCTGCTGGGAGTCCTTCCAGCAACGGAGGCCTGGACAAAGGGTTTCCTGTCAGGGGCGGTGCTAGCACCATCCCAGACAGGATTTTGTGTATCCCAGGTAGGCAGGGCTGAAAGGAAGGTGACTGCAAGTGGCACCCCGGTGCTCACTGTGCATAGGCCGGCTCAAACCAGTTCCTGGGGCACCCCAGCCCCTGAGCTGGGGAGAGACCGGACAAAGGAGAGGGGTGTAACCACCCCCCTCCTGGTCCCACCCATAGGGCAGGACCTAGTCGCGTGCCAGCCCCTTTTCTTTGGATAAAGGTAGGAGCAGGCCCCCTTCCCAAATTAGATCATCTTGAAACTTGAACTACTTTCCACGAAAGGAACTCTTGTCATCTCTGAAGACTCTCCCTTGTGGCTAAGGAGTAGCCACCCTGCACCAGCAGGCACCATCGAAGCTCTTGCGGTTTGCTGCACGTCCATCCTCCGGATCAAGACTGCCCAGCTCGACGAGACCCGGATTCCCTGCCATCTCTGACCTCTACCTACATCATCCAGCCCAGCTGAGATTCGTGGGTGTGACGAGACCCGTGGGACCGGCCATCTTCAAGACCTGCACGACGCTTCACCAGCACGACCCCCGAGAGACCCTCGAGTAAGTGCACTGGGGTTTGAGAAGCCCTAACCCTAAGCAGCTCCAGCACCGAAGTCCAGCCCCCCAGCATCCACGAGGTCTGCGTGGGGCCCTTCTGCTTCTTTGCTGCTTGCCACGTTGTCCGGTCACTTGCCCGTTTGCTAGTGACCCTCTTGACGACGTACCACAAAGTTTTCACCGCTGGTCTAGGGCCCCTAGACTGGCCCTTGCTTCTTGTCCAACAAGAAGTGCCCTGGACCCTCCTGGTCCACTCCAGACGCCATTTTGACTCCACCGCATGGGCTTGCCTTTGCCAAGGTTTGTTGCTCAAATCTTGAGTCCAGCATCGCCGACAGCCGACAGCCTCGTGGGACAGCTCGCACCTCCAGCCTGGACGCCGACAACGCCTCCTGGCCCGTGTGACTGCAGAGTCCAGCGTCGCCCACTCACCTGGTCGAGGTGACTTCATCCGGTGCCATCCTGGTGCCCACACAATCACTGGCTAGTGATTAAGAACTAAGTCCCCTCTGCTTTCAGGTCGTCTCCTTCACTGATCCAGCCTTGGATCACACCGAACTTCTTCACTGGTCGCCTGCCAGCAACATCTTCTTTCAGGCTCCATAGACTACAACGAGGATTCCCGACGTCACTTGAACCCTATGCAGCCGCAGCCCCTGGGCTAGGTAACTCGAGCATTTCGGTGCTCCAGCACAGGTTCACTCTCCTAGTGTCCAGATCCTTTTTCGTTCTTAGTCTACCTAGTCGGATTCGTCCGGAAACAGTAACTTTAAGAACTGCTAGCATCCATAGACTTTGTCCCGCATCCCGCGTAAGAGTTCCCACTCTGCACCCGGGTTCCCTAGGCCTCCTGCTCCTAACCTGAGGGTTCAGTAAGGTAGTCCTAGCGGTCCTGAAGCCTCAGGATCGTGTTACTTACCTGCTAGTATTTCGCATTCCACTTTTAGAGTATATGGTTTTTCGTGCCCCTCGGGCATTTGTGTAAATTGTGCAACTTATAGTATTTTCGTAAGAGTTTTGTATTGTGCTTAGCTCCCTGACTCATAAAGAGTTCAGGGTAGACTTGTTATTAATAAATATCCTATATTTTTATAACAACTTGTGTGGTGTCCTTTCACTTGGTGTTCAAGGGGTATATGTGATGGTAAAACAGCTGGCTTAACACGCCCTCTAGAGTTTAGCCTAAAGACTGCTCTTGTCCACGCTACTAGGATAGCTGGTCTAATAAGGTTGACTTACAACCAATCATCAATAAGGGTTGTT
Organism: Lissotriton helveticus; assembly: GCF_964261635.1. NCBI lineage: Eukaryota > Metazoa > Chordata > Amphibia > Caudata > Salamandridae > Lissotriton > Lissotriton helveticus. Next base: position 26,329,050 of record NC_136071.1, read on the forward strand.
TGGTATGATACAAAGTGATCACTAGAATAGTGAGCACTATATATCAGGCCAACTTCTCACACTCGCATGAACAATATCTCGGTGGGTCTGTCCTTCCTGACCGAACCAGCTCCGTTAGTAGTTACCACGGATGCCTCTCTCGAAGGATGGGGAGCAGTCCTACAGGAGTTTCAAGTCAGCGGCCGATGGAACAAACAGGAACAACGCCTTCATATAAAACTATTAGAATTAAGGACAATAGGATTGGCATTGTTGGCCTTACTGCCAAGGATAGAAGGGAGATCAGTGTTAGTGTGGACAGACAACACAACGGCAATGCACTACATGAACAAACAGGGGGGCACAAGATCTATCTCTCTCTGTCAAAAGAAGCTCAGAAAATTTGGAAATGGGCGATAGATCACGAAGTGGCACTCTGAATGCCATACATCTTCTAGGAGATCAAAACACAACAGGGAACACCCTCAGCAGGCAAAAGACGACCTATCACAAGTGGGAGCTGGATCAGGACACGCTGATGACCATCTTTGCCAAGTGGGGTATACCAATGGTGGATCTGTTTGCCACAGCCCAGAACAAGAAATACCAATTCTTTGCAATCTGGCGTCACCAAAGGGGATCATGGGGGAATGCGTTTTCGATGGCATGGTCAGGCGTATTTGCCTGCGTCTTTCCGCCGATTCCACTCCTGCCACGAGTACTCACGAAGATGAAAAAAGAACCGTGCAGGATCATACTAATAGCCCCTTGGTGGCCCAGGCAGCATTGGTTCACAGAGCTGCTCCTTTTATCAGAGACCGAGTCAATACGTCTACAGCCAATACCAGCACTATTGACTATGGAGAAGCGGCATCCAGACCTGACATCACTGCAATTAGCGGCCTGGCTCCTGACTACGGAGAATTTCATTGCTTGAACATGCCGGCAGAATGCAGAGAAATCCTGGCAAAGGCAAGAGCTGAAAGCACTAATAGGATATTCAGGATGAAATGGAAAAGATTCTGCTTCTGGTGTCAGGAGAATGAATTGCATCCTCTGCGAGCAGAGGCGCATGAAATCATCCCATATTTACTAAGGCTGGCAAAGTCTGGATTAGCCCATGCCTCAATTAGAGTGCATTTGGCGGTGATTTCTAGATACTGGAGAAACTCAGCAGGTCCATCTCTGTGGTTGGAAAGAATTGTGAAACAATTCATGAAGGGGTTGTTTCGAGTTTATCCACCCATCAGGCCTCCACCGCCTCTATGGCAACTGAACATTGTCTTATCGCAACTGATAAAACCACCATTTGAGCCAATTCACAAAACTGATCTGAAATTCCTATCCTGGAAGGTGGCTCTATTAATAACTCTAACATCAGCCAGAAGGGTGGGAGAAATACAAGTCCTTATGATGCAAGAACCTTTTTTGCAATTCAGGGAGGACAGATTGGTGCTCAGAACAAATCCGAAATGTATTCCGTAAGTGGCAACGGATTTCTACTTAAATGAGCCAATAATCCCAAAAAGATTCTTTCCTCAACCATCTACAGCGGCGGAGAGGACTCTCCACACTCTGGATGTCCAGCGTTGCCTAAAGTTTTATTTGCAAAGGACAAGAACTTTCAGAAAATCGACACAATTGTTTGTGGCTTTTAGTGCCCCCAGGAAAGGTTTCCCGTTATCAAAACGGGGAATTGCACTATGGATCTCAAATGCCTTTCAATTCTGTCATCAAGCGGCGGGGAAGCCATTGACAGCACGTGTTCGTGCACATTCCACAAGAGCGGTATCAACCTCTACTGCTCTACCTGGGGGAGTATGCATACCTTCACCAGGCATTACTCCATGGATGATCATGCAAGAGGCGATGTAGCAGTGGGACAAGCTGTGTTGAGGAACCTTTTCCAATAACGGTGAGCCTCTTTTCTCATCCCTCCTTCCTTTGGTTGGTAAGAAAAACACATTTTATTGTTGTATCATATTGGAGATGTCATTTATGGGCGATATGTATCTGTGTATTTTGATACAGTTACTACTATGTGCAAGTATCAGGTGTTGCCTATTTGTGGAAAGCAGGTGACAAAAACAAAATGTGCTATAATGTACTGCTCGCTATTCTGATTCAGGTATGTGAATCTATGAAAGCTCCAATACTGGAGTAAGAAAACAAGTTACTTACCTGTAACTGTAGTTCTCCAGTATTGGAAGCGTTCATAGATTCACATACGCCCAGCCTCCTCCCCTGAGAGGCTCACCTCAGATTTGGCACAAAAGGTATTATAGCACAAGTGCCCAAAAACTGAGGGGCAAAAGGTTCTCTCAGGAGGGTTCTAGAGGGTGAGTGGCTCTGATTGGCTAAGGGAAAAGTTTGGTCCATTTTACATAACAAAGGTTATGGGTTGCAAATAGGAAATAGGCCTAGGCCTTTTTTCAGTTAGCTATACTGCTAACCATTGCTTTTTTTATATACCGGAGACTCCCGTCTCGACGACTGGGAAATGATTCAGGTATGTGAATCTATGAAAGCTTCCAATACTGGACAACTACAGTTACAGGTAAGTAACTTCTTTTCTTCAGGATCCTACCACTGCCACCAATGTATGGAAGTAGAATATTATGGGGTATAGCTGGGTGGCCTTACCATGTAATATTATCACAATACCCCAGAGATGGTCCTTGGATTCACACTAATAAATCCTTAGCTCAGCCCTGGTAGAGTGACCAAGAGCAGTCAGGCTTTACTAGAGGAACATGTGTTAAGCATTTCAGTGAACCAACATGGATGATAAACAATTGAGAAGACTCAAGAGAAATCAGATACCAATTTATAAAAATAGAGAGTATTTTATCTTATTTTAGACACCAAAATGAACGGGATATCATACATATAACCGGAGTTATATATTTTTGAAGCAACATTAAATCAGAGCAGTAAAATACATAGACAAATACCATTGTGGTCAATGGCAAAATCCACTAGTGACAATCGGTAACATGCTGGTCGATTTTCTTGGAGCCCTTATAGAGCCTGGGACATGCGAGCCCCAAGACCCGGCCACAACAGTCAGGTCTATTTAACTTAGCCCATGGACTCTGGGTGCAGAGTTGTTTGGTCTGTCCTTGATGCTGAATGGGAGTTGTAGGTGGTGCTGTTTTTACCGCTTAGACGGTGCTGCAAGAAACAAAATGCATAAAAACAAGTACCCAGCTGCTGACGTCGGATGATGGTTGCACAATATTCTGTGTGGCTGCAGCGTTGAGTGTGAGGGTTGATTACTGGACTGGTGACCAACAAGCCTTGTTAGACGTAAGCACAACAAAAAGCTTTAAGATTGTCACTGGGTCCGAGGGAGTAACGCAGTGGCCTGAGACTCTAGGGCAGGCAAGACTACAACTCCTGTAATGTACTGGACCACCTGGATTTGGGCGATCCCTCGAAGGGCCGATGGGCAACGATTCTTTAGATCCAGTGAGCGATTTTACCTACAGTTTGCATGGGACTAGTGCTACAAGTCCAGGGGAGACTGAAGGTGCTTCTGTCTTCCACAAGGGTCCCTCTCTTAAGGAGTTTTGAGTTTTAGCCAAGGATAAGGGTTGTTCACTCAGTTCCAAGTCTGTTGTCTTAGGGACAACAGACTGTGCTGTTTTGTGCTGGTGGGCAAGGTCCTGTTGTTTGCGACACGGGTCTTGTCTTGGTCCTGACTTCAAGTAAGTTGTTCAGATCTGAGGGTTTGGTGCAAGGGGGGCTTAATTCCTAGATTTCGGGGAGTTAGGGGTGTCAGAGCTAGTAGCCAATGGGCAGCTAGTGTTGCAGATAGTCCACCCCTGAGGTGACCACATCTGGTGGTGTAGGTCACCTTTTCTACCAAGAACCCACTATTTCTGCCCTCCTAAAGGTGGCAGAAATCAATTTTAGGTGTACAGACTAGGCTGCCCACCCTATTGGTGTGGTCAGCCGACCTGGGGGTGTACACCTCCTACATCGCTAATCTCTATCCTCGCCCGGCTGCCAGTGTGCCTGGGGCATGGGGAGGATTCCTCTTCAGCGGGACAGCCCAGATGCATATCAGAGGTAGTGCAGCCTTTGAAGCTCACCGGTATGATATTCCAATTCACTAGCCATCTGGGGAGGAGGGAGGGGTGACCTCCTTCCTGCCCAGCCTTTGTCTCTGACTCCTGGGAGTGATCACACTGCCTGGCAGGAGGTCAGAAAGTTGTCTTGGCATCAGCAGGTGTGGGAAAGCACGGGCCGGTCAGCCAGAAGACAGTAAAGCTGGGGGTAACCTCTAAGGTGCTTGCTAGGTGCATGTCACCTCACCTAGGGTACGAGAATCATGCCAGGGGTGAGAAGGCACATTGTTTGATACCAAACATGACTTATTTTAGTGGTACCATCACAGCGCTGCCAATCTTGAGGGTGCCGGTTGGCATCCTATGTTATCCTATAGACTGCTAACACATATAGTGGTTTCCAATGGGGAATGCCACTATAGGGACATATAGACTTGCACTTAAATGTCCACACCTTACTTATAATGCTTATAATGCTCCCTGCCCCCTTGGCTGAGGAGGCCTTCTTTAGGGGTGCCTTAGATATATTAAAGGCAGTGTATGTGACTTTGTCACATATGGTGAGGGCACAGTCGTGTTGGAGTACTTTGCACTGCTCCTGCAGTCTGCAATGGCAGGCCTGCTGTCAGTAATGGTAAGTATTACTTTTATTTGATTTCGTTAAAAATCGTAAAAGCATGACAAAAACAAATTTTACATAATAATTAGCTAAGGTTAAAATCTATGAAGTATAGACGAGTAAAACCAATGTCCTTTCGTAAGCTTTGGTCACTGCAACAGTTAAAACGATAGAAATGTAAGAAGTTCATTGTGGTATGAAAAGAGCAGTATTTGATACCTGTACAGTCAGTCATATGCCTTTGCCGTGTGGACTATTGTCTTTTTTGTCCAGTTCTTTGGCTGCTATTTTCTAAAAGGTGATGGCTCGACATGACAGCTGAATTGACAGTCCACCAAGGCATTGTATCACTGCAGCTCTGCACGATCTCAATTGGTGCTTCCTAAAAATCTCCCGAAGAACTGTTTTTCGATGTTCCAGTTGCGCGGGGCAGATACATAAAAGGTGTAATAACGACTCTTCTCCTTGATCACACAGGCGACATTCTTTCGTAGGCCATGTAGACTTCCATTTCGGGGTTAAATCCTTTATGGGGAACGAACCCAACCGCAACAGCGTCAAATGGTGCTTTTTGTGATGCGAGAAGTGTTCGGACAAGTACGGTTGAGGTTTCAAAAACTGGTATGATTGAATCACTGCCCATGCGTGATTTTTCTTAGCAAAGGCAGTTTTATCCGTTAGTAGCGAAGTTCGCTTTATTGCGCTGTTCACCATGTTTTTGAACCCGGAGTATGACGTTGTTGTATGCCATGCCTCTTCAAGATGTAAATCAGCGAGTGATTCTTTTAGGACTGCTGCAATGGAGTTTTTTTGCCTCGCCTGATTTTCGATTTCCTCCCAACAGCAGTGGGCTAAAGTATCGTCTTCCGCTTGCCTCATCCGCCAATAATATTTTACCATCGCCCCTTGTCTTGCTGGTTTCTGATTTTTCAGCCCGTATTCCAATCGAACTTGTGCCTGAGAAATGTGTCGAGGAATTAAAAAGAGGCGCTTGAAAAAACTCGATTGGGCTAGATTTAAGGCGGCTGCATCTTTGGTATTCATAATTTCCGACCCATATGATATTGAGGGTAAAAATTTGGCTGCGATTATCTTAAGCAACTGGCCTGTTGGGCAACCTTTTAGCTTCTTCTGTAAAATTTTGAAAGCATACAGGAGTTGTTTTGCTTTGGTATTCCCTTGGTCCAAATGTAGCTTGTATTTAAGTGAATGGTCAAGTTGGAACCCAAGGTATTTGTATGAGGCCACCTGGGATATTGGTTTTTCCTCCAGTTTCCAGGTGAATATTCCTTTTGCCCCTTTTTTGTGGTGACTGCTAAAGCATAATACCTTTGTTTTCTTATGGTTTATTATTAATTGAGCTGAGGTAATATAAGATCCTAGTTGTGTCATTGAACGCTGCAGGCCTATTGGTGTTTGTGCTAGGAGCACAATATCATCTGCGTATTGAAGGCTCCTGATCGGTGTTTTGCCTAATTTTGGTGGGTCGATTTGCACTTGTTGGAGGCACTTCTCAAGATCAGCTGTGTAGATGTTGAATAAACAGGGGGCCAACACACACCCCTGTTTTAGACCGTTTGATGTTGGGATCTTGTTTGTTATGGTGCGGCCATCTCCTTTCCTTATTTGCACCCACGTATTTGAGTAAAGATTGATTATTGCCTCCAGAAGTTTGGGTGGTGCCCCCCAGGTTTTCATTTTGGCCCACAACTTCTTTCTCGGAACCTTGTCGAACGCTGCTTTAAGGTCGATAAAGCATGCGTACAAGGTTCGAGATTTTGCGTAGGCTTGATTAGCTAGTAATGTCACAGCAGAAATATTTGTAAGGGTGCCCATTCCGGCCCGAAATCCAGTTGGGTATTCGGTATCAGGTTTATGCATTTGACCCACTCCTCTAAATCTGCCAAGAGATTTGCAGCATATATCTTGGCCTCCACATCGATCAGTGCAATCAATCTATAGTTCGCAGGGTCTGCACGTGAAGCCGTTTTGTATATAGGATTTAAAATACTTCCTCGCCAAGAGTCTGGGATCGAGCCAGTTGTTAATGCGTACGTAAACAATGGAGTTAGAATCCCAGTCCAAAATGGAGGGTCGTGCTGGAATAGTGCATTTGGCAGGCCATTAGGACCTGGTGCTCCCTCAGATCTTAAATTTTTTATAATTTTAAGAACCTGGTCTTGTGTAATCTGTAACGTTGGGTCTGAAGATTCTGACTTTTGTGTTTTGTACGTGGTTTCTGAAGTGGGAACTTCCTGCTTTATAGCACCCAAGAGTGGGGTAGCGTTATATGTCTGATCAATATGGTCTCTCCAGGAATATTCCGTTATGTCTGAGTTAAAGTGCCTGTTCTTGCCATTTGTTAACTGGTTGATAACTTCCCAGAACAGCTTAGAGTCTCTCTGCTTACTGGCGTAGAGAAGTTTCGCCCAGAGATTTTCACTATAATCATTCTTGGCCACCTTGATGTCTCTTTTTAGCCCTTTTCTTGTTTTTGAGATTAGGGCAAAGATGTCGCGATAGGGATCTGGGCCTCGGAGTCGGAGTTGTCGTAAATATTTGTTTAGTAGTCTTTTTTGATTTCTTAGGCTGTTCGTGAACCAAGCTGCCCCTACTGGTGTTCTACCTTTGTGTCCATCACCTTTTCTTGAGAATTCCTTGTTTAGGTCGTGAGTGAAGGATGCCCAAGCCTTTGGACACAATGGTTCAGTTTTGAAATTCTCGAGAAGAGTAATGCATGTAGCCATGATATCATCTATTTTCCCCTTGTTCCAAGTGAGTCGTTTTAGATTGTTCTGTAAGGACCTGGTTTAGCCAGGTCGGACTGGGAGCTCAACCTTAGTCCATTAAAGGTTTCAAAAATGTATGAACAAATTTATATGCACTTGTCCCTTGGGACAAGTGCATATAAATTTGTTCATACATTTTTGAAACCTTTAATGGACTAAGGTTGAGCTCCCAGTCCGACCTGGCTAAACCAGGTCCTTACAGAGCTGTTGTACATAGGATTGTGGGCACAATTCAAACACTGGGACAGCTCCCATACAATGCAAACTTGATTTACATTCTGAAAAATTGGTTGAAACTAGGTAGGTGTGCAGGCTAGTCAATTACATTGTCGTTTTAGATTGTAACACCGCGTTGGTAGAGACATTGTATTGTCTGTTTTGGGATTTGCCATGCTTATAAGCAGGGTGAATGTTTGGGGGTAATGATCACTTTCAACTCTCTCTTTTATTAAATAGTTTGCAATATATGGAAGAATGTCCTGATCTGTAAATGTGTAGTCTAGGATTGAGCCTGATTTTTGAGTAACCCTGGTGTATGCTGGGGAGCCTTCTAGCGAAGCTTGACCGTTGAGCGCGCACAATGAAAGTTTTTTCAACAGGAGTGCACATCTATCACCGTGTGTGTTACTTCGTTTTCTTCGTTGTGTGTAGCCTGTTGATTTTCCTTTCCTGACATTTAAAAGGTTCATGTTGAAGTCTCCGGACAAGATGATGTTAACATGTGGATGCGCAAGTTTAAGGGTGGCTATTGTTTCTGTTAGTTTCTCTATCCTTGACATCTTTTGTTTGAATGAGGGATGGATGTAAATATTCAATATAATGATACTAAAAGAAGTTGTAGCCACTAATTTGATACATGACATCCAGGTCGTGTCGAGATCTACTGCGGAGACTTCCCAAGAAAGGTTGGTCGAAACAAAGATGGAAAGACCTCCTTTTGCTCTGCCATATTTGGAATCCCTCTTTGCTGGGTTGAGATACTCTTTATATCCCACGATTGATGTTGGATTTGTCTGCCAAGTCTCCTGGAGGATGAGCAGGTCATGTTGAGTTATGAATTCCAAGAAGTCTGGGTCTTCTAATTTTGCACTTAGGCCATTCACATTCCAAGAGCAGATGCTACAGTAATTAGCTGATTTTGGTGCTTTGGATGGGTTTATTCATGCGGTGCCATAACTGGTTCCAGTTTGATTCCTCTGCCCGTGTCCCGGGGAATTGTCCGCTTCAGGGTGAGCGATGGTGATGGTGATTTTCCTACCGGTTTGAACTATGTCATTGCTTGGGCTAGGTTGATCCGGACCTTTCGCGCCTCTCAGCATACCCTTCTGTAGGTTTAGTAATTGTAACGGTGTTGGGTAACGGGGCGGAGCGAGCTTTTTTATCTCTATGCCCCATTTGGCAAAGGCGTCTTGTTGCTGCCAAATCTGCTCTGCGATGGAAATATCGGAAAAGGTTACTCTAGTGATTTCATGGCCCGTTGAGTCTGAGTTGTTTCTGAATTCTATACTTTCCAATTTACAGGTGTCTATATGACTCAGTGAAGGAAGTGCCTTAAATAATTTTAATAGTACGCCTCTGTTGAGGATATCTTGAGTTCCCCTTTAGACATAGTGGGGGATAAATTCCAACTTAATGTTATTGACGGCCTTGTCCGGCCTTTGTTTGCAATCTGTGCTCATTTCACTTTGTTTCACCTCGGCAATACGCTTCGAGGATGTTCCACAAAATTGCTGTACGTTACGTGTATTTCTTAGTGGATGCGTATCCACGGCATTTGCCGGTGATGTCAGGCGACTTCCCAGATGGTATCTGTTTATTTGTTCAAGGTTACTCCCCTCCTCCTCATTTTCCCCCTCCTTAGGCAGGTTGACTCGTTTTATGCTGGTTGCGGTAGATTCCATCGTACTAGGCCCTAGTGGGGGTAATGTTCTTGTAGGTTGTGTGGCCTGAGTTGTTGAGAGCCGTTTCTTTCCCTTCTCTATAGGCTTAAATATGCTGTAGACTTTTGATATCTGGCAATTTTCCGTTGTAGATTGACTGAGATTTTTCAAGGTGATGGGCTCTTGAGTTGATGCGATCGGATGAGCCACTGGGCTTGCATTCTCTATGGTTATGTTTGTAGCATTAGCTTCATATTGTGTCACTTCTGGCTCTAGCGTCGTGTAGTTTACGTTTTGGGCCTGTCTTATATGTTTTCCCTTTCTGGCCTTTCTCAGGCGTTTTCTCTCTCGCTTGCTTAGAGGTGCCATGCTGTTTGTTTGGTTTGCCTTTCGCTCGTGACTGTGATCCGCTTGTGGAGCTGCCAAGGAGTCTCTCTTGTCCGTAGTGTTTGATTACTGTGGTGTGTTGGTAATACCCGATGCTTGGGCTGCGTTAATCTCTACGACTCCTACATTTTCCTCTGTGCAAGGGCTCAGGCGGGCCTGATCCTCTTCCCTCTGTGTTTCTTTTGATCTCTCTGTTGATGAATTGGTTTTTGAAGGGGTAGCCCTAATAACCCCATATAATTCGGTCATTATGGTTGGAACTGTAGCTAATTGGTCTATTATTTGGGCGCAATGGCAGTGATACGATTGAAAGGTTGTTTCTCTGTCTGCCTGCACCCTTGTGATCATTTCATTAAACTTTTGCAGCTTTTGTTCCACCCCCTGAACATAAATAGCAAGCGTGTTTAGGAGATCCACTTGGGTATCTAATTTATCTGCATGGTAAGTCATAGCTTTGCCAATGGTATCCAAAGTGTCTAGCAGGTGTATCCATACTGTTGATGGTGGAGAGCTTGTTCTCTGATCCTGAAGGCGGTGGACATCTGGAGATGAAAAATCCGGTCCACCTGAAAACTCCCTTGATCGAGCCCTTCTTTGTGACAGTGGCATCGTCAAAGAATTATCAAGGTTCTTGTCCTTAAGATACTTGTCATCATGCTTATTAAAGGTCATGAGCTCATAACTATTTGGATGGTGTGTTTCCAATAACCGAGATGGCAAGGAGAATTGGTTCTGCTTGTTTGTGTGCATTTCTGCGCAAACCTGCTCTTTTGCAGATTGGGCCTCCTGCTGCTTATGTCTATTTCTGTGAGCCTTAGAGATGTTTGGGCTTGTCTGTTTTATTGGAATGGTCTCATTGTTACTACTGGGACCAGTTAATGACTGTTGAAGCTTCTGCAGCAGTTGTGTCTCTGACAAGAAAGGATTATTATGGATTAGTGCCTCCGTTATCTTTACATTGTGGCTTTGTCCGCTTTCTTGGAGCGCTGTGGGAGTTTGGAATTGCGTGCCTTGAGCTTCAAAATCTAATGTGCATCAAATATCTGGTCGTTTCTGCCCAAGTTCTTCAGTTGAGGATTTGCTGCTTTTATCGTTTGTATCGTTTGTATCTCGGAAGACGTTTGTTTCCGTTAAGTTTTTGACTTCTATGATTTTATTATTGAGGTTGGGATTTTTGTGATTTGAGCCTATTAGATCTGTTGAAGTATTGGGGTCGTTATGGGCTTTGGTTTCCTTATTTCCCTTAGATGTTTTAGTTGCCGCGCTTAGGAAATCTGTGATCAATGACAATCTGCTGCTATTGGGGCATGAGTGGTGCCTTGATAGTGCTGGTGTGGCTGATGGAGTTCCTTTCTTGCCTCTGTCTTGGGCGACATGAGGGGCTGACTCTGTGACACTTTTGCTACTACTATGGGTGATTCGCTTCACACTTGCCGAACCGGGGGTTACTGATGTAACGGACGTGACAGAGGTTGAAACTCCCGGCACCAGCGGCCTGTCACCGTCTCCGTCACCGTCATTATCAGCTTGCCCCCGTCCTGCATTTGTCCCCTCTGGAGTTGCTCCGGATGTGATTTCTGGTGTAAATTTGAGTGAAGTATTAATATCCGCCTTAACTGGCTCTGTGAGTTCATTCAGCATCAGCTCCTTCTTTGAACTTGCATTAGCCTTTTTGTCTTTTTTTTTTCTCCATCTCTGATTGTTCCTGATCTCATGACGAATTGTTATAAGCAGATGCCCTTCCCTGGCTGGACAGCTGAGGTTTAAAAACTTTAATTGAGGTATGAAAGAGAAAAATTGAGAGATGAAATTGAGTTTAACCCCCTTTTTTTTTTTTTCTCTAAGTAGCAATATTCAAATGAATCAAACGTTGAGTCATTCAGGCTATATGCAAGGGTAGTTGGTGTAGTTTTGTCTGACCTCGCTTGAAAGACAAGCTACGAAGTCAGAGAAGTGGAGGTGGAGGGGGGCGCAACCCCTCACAACACCCCCCACATCAACTACTCACCAAATATTTTTCCGAAACTTGCGCCTTGTCAGTTTTGTGTGTCAAATTGTGTGGCTCTGTGCCTTTCCTTGCTTGCATTAAACTGTACTGGACTCCTTGCTGGGGCTCTGCAACTCGTGCTCTTTAACGGGCTCTGGCCTCTGGTGCAAGCACTGCCCCCCCCCCCTCCGCTGCCTCCGTACTCCCGTGGTGGCCAGGGGAGGTGAGGTGGGGCGGGCCGCTGGTTCGCTGGTTCACTGGTTCACTGACCGCGGCTCCTGCCCAACTGCTCCCTGCTTTCACTAACAGCTCCTCCTGCTTCCGTCCGGGTCCCAGGTGTAATGTTGCTGTTCTTCAATAAAGCGCTGACCCAGTGGTGAGGATATAACGTTCTTTATTGTAAATATATACTCCTTACTGAAGAGCGCCGAGCCGACGCTGTGTTCCTCTCGGAACTCGCGCCTTCACTGCAGGCTGCGCGCGCATCATCTAAGATGGCCGCCGCACGTCACGTCATGACGTGACGTGCATCAACTAGTAAGCGCCACTACATATCTCCCCTTTTTCCAACCAACAATAAAGTCACTTACAGATCACTGTCCATTTCGAAATCACGATACCTGGAGGGCCTCATCACAGTCCTACCGCTCCTGGTCACCCTGGCGGTGTTCTCCGGGGGGCCTTGGCTCTGCACTTCCTCACCGCTTTCCTCTCTCCTTCCAGCGGCAGCTCCTTCTGTGTTCCTCCTTTGTAAGTCTCCATCTGTTCCTTTGTGATCATTTACTCTCCTCTCCTCTGTAAGTTCATCTCGGGCATCTCTTCCTTCTTGCAGCTCATCGGCTTCTTGTCCCAGCTCAATGTCCAGTTCATCTCTATCTCCCCAGTCATTTCCCATCTGCTTCCATTGTAGGATCTTGTTGCACTTGGCCATGCGGTCTTGGGACCACACATTCCCATCACTGAGCAGGGCCGCCCGATCATATACCTCCTTGACTTGCATGGGCCTGCTATATTTAATGTCGCCTTTCTTCTGTAACGTTGCCAGCTTTACTCTGACCCACTCGCCCTGCTCCAATCTTGCTCCTTTTACATTCTTCCTTCTGTTGTAGTGGTTAGTATATATAGACTGTGCCCTTTCCAGGTTGGCACGTACTACCGCAGGAGACCACTCACTGGTGATAACTTTTTCCTTCCAAACACGATTGTCATGGGTGAAGGGTTCACGCCCTCTCAAAATCTGAAACGGACTATATCCAGTTCCGGTTGGGGTTATTCTGTAGGCCCATACCATGTTCTCTATAGCTTTCTCCCAATCCTTGTTGCCTGAGATTGCAGCTTGTACAGCACCCATCACCACCCTGTTAAAACGTTCCACCAAGCCATTCCCGGCTGGATCATAGATGGCTGTGTGTTTGCTCGTGATGCCGTTCCTCTGCATGAATTGGTTCCACCTGTCGGATGTGAATTGGGGGCCATTGTCACTGAGGATGGTTTTGGGAATGCCCTCTCTCACGAATGTGTCTGACAAGAATCTTAGAATGTTCTCAGTGTCCATGGTCTCGTCCACCTTCACCTCCGGCCACTTGGAGTATCGATCCATGAGGACTCATACATATTTCTGAGTGCCTTGGTCATCAAGGATGGGTCCTAATATGTCTATGGATAATTCCTCCCACGGGTTCTGTGGAATCTCGAACTGTCCTAGTGCAGGACGTAGGGGTTTGAGCGTCTTGTCGGCTCCTTGGCACTGGGGACATTCTCTGACATGTCTCTCCGCTCTTATGTCCATGCCGGGCCACCAGTAGTTTTGTTTTGCTCTTAATTTCAATTTTCCAATGCCGAGGTGTCCCTCGTGTAACATGTCCAGTAGTTTAGTGATCAGGTTCCTCGGGGGGATCACTTTGTCTCCTCTATATACAAACACTCCTCTGTCCCCTACTGACAATTCTTCTCTCACTTCGTAGTATGGCTTGATATGTTCACTCACGTGTCGTTTGTCTGGCCAGCCCTTGACAATGTTCATTTTTACTTCCTTCATGACACTGTCCTCCTCGTATTCATCAGTCCACTCCTGGTAGCTGATGATCTTCTCCTGGTCCTCTACTAGGGCTACCAATTCGCTTTGGATCGTGGGGTCCTCTTCGCCTGGCTCCATGGCCGCTGCCCTGCTCAGTTAGTCTGCTACCCGGTTTCAGTTTCCAGGAATATACTCCACGTCATACCTGAACTCAAGTAGCTTCAATGTCATCTTGGATATCCGGGGAGTAGCGTTGGCGTGCCCACTAGATGTTAACACCTTCACCAAGGGCTTATGATCTGTCCTGAGCAAGAATCGGGTCCCCCATAGGAACTGCCGGAATCTCGATGTGGCCCACACCACGGCCAACATCTCCTTCTCGATTACGCTGTACTTGCTTTCAGTGGCTGTTAATGTCCGGGAAGCAAAGCTGATCGTTTCCATCAGCCCCTGTCCACGATCTTGCATAAGTACTGCACCTAATCCTTTATCACTGGCGTCCGTCGTGAGCACAGAGACGCCCTGTGGATCATATCCCTTCAGCGGTACTGCTCCAGTGACATCCTTTTTGATCGTGTCGAACTCACTTTGAGCCTCTGGTGTCCATTGGAAACAGGTGTTCTCTCTGGTCAGCATCCTCATGTGGTGTGTCTTGGAAGCAAAGTGTACCACAAATTTACTGTAGTACTCCGCCATACCCAAGAACGATCTAACCTCCTCTTTGTTGGTGGGTGGCGGAGCTTCAGCGATTGCCTTCACATTGTCTGCTTTTGGCGTGATGCCTTGAACCCCAATTTCATGGCCTAAATAGGTCACTGACTCCAGACCCAGTCGGCATTTTGTCCACTCGGCCGTGAGGCCTTTGATTTCCAGGGTTTTCAGCACCTTTTCCAGCTTCTGATCGTGGTCTATTTTGTCTCGCCCCATCACCAGAATGTCGTCCTGGAAATATTGAATGCCCGTTATGTCCCTAAACAGCTGGTGCATTAGTTTCTGGAACACGGCGGCTGCCGATGCCAGTCCGAACGGCATGCGGCGGAACTGGTAGCAGCCGAATGGGGTGATGAATGAAGTGAGTTTTCTGCTGTCTGGGTGTAATTCTATTTGGTGGTAAGCGGAGGTCAAATCGATGGTGGAGTACCACTTCACCCCTCTGGTTCTTGCCAACATTTCCTCAATTCTTGGGAGGGGGAATTTTTCCACGACAATATTCTTGTTTAACTCCCTCAAGTCAACACAGAGCCGGACCTTTCCATTGGGCTTCATGACTACCACCAACGGTGCGAGCCATTCCGCACAGGTGATAGGTTCAATTATCCCTTTCTTTTCCAAGTCTTGAAGTTCTGTTTGGACTGCCTCCCTTACAGCTATTGGTACATTCCTTACTTTGTGGGCCACCGGACTGGCGTCGTTCTTGAGTATGATCTTGTGTTGGAACCTCTCCAGCTTTCCCACTGTACCTCCGAATACTTTTGGATAACTCTCTTTCCACCTCGTCAAATTGGGCCAGGTGTCCAGTTCAGTGAGCAGGATCTGTTCTTTTCCTCCTGGGTCCAGTTTTATTCCCAAGTCACCCTGATCCAGCCATCCCAGTACAGACGGTCCCTTCTCTGAGATGTACAGTTTACACATCGCTGACCGGCCTCTGAACTCAAACTTTAGGAGTCGGAAACCCACCATGGGGATGCGGTCACCATTATATGTAACTGGTCGGATATCCAGTTTCTCCAACTCCGGTCCTAGCTTGGGTCTGAAGGTGTCGTTCCACACCGCTCTTTGCACTATGGTGAAGGGGGAGCCAGTATCTGCCACCACCTCGACGGTTATTCCACCCATCTTCATTTCCAGTACTGGTTTGGTTGTCCTCGTCCCTTCCACGCTCAAGATCTGATCATAAATGCACAAGACCGTGACGACTTCTTCTTCCTGGGTCTCATCCTGGTTCTCCTCTTCTTGGTCGACGTATCGCACCGCGTTCTTCGACAATTTCTTCCGGCACACCTTCTCATAATGGCCGATGATGCCACAGTGCATGCACTTGGCCCTGAACGCGGGACATCTTCTGTCGTGTGCCTCGTGGGACCAACTCCCACACCTGTAGCACGTCCTTTTAGTGTCGTTGCCAGGTTGCCGTCCATGCTGTCCAGTGCTACCTTGCCATTTGTTGTGACCTTTCCTTTCGGGGCCCTTGTATTTCTGGTCCCTCCGATGTTCCTCTTCGTATACTTTGTTTACCATGGTACTGGGTGCTGTGTCTCTCTTGGTAGCGTCAGCGCACCTGCGTGCCAGCTCTGCCCTCTTGACGATGACCATCACGTCTTTGAGTGTGGTGTCTCCACTCGCCCACAGCTTGTCCTGAACATTTGTGCTGGAGGTGTGCATCACTATCTGGTCTTTGATAAATTCCTCCTCCCACTCTTTGTACTTGCACGTGGTCGCTAGTTTCTTCAGGGCCGCCACATATTCTTCAATCGACTCTCCCGATCGTTGTTTCCTTTGCTGGAAGTTGAATCTGTCGACTGATACACATACAGTAGGTCGATAATGTTCATTTAGGTCATCGATGGCATGGGCATATACATCATCGTCCGTGCTATCTCTTTGTTTGGGCACCAGGCTCTTGTATATCCTGAGTCCTTCTGGTCCCAGATTTAGTAGTAATATGCGTTTCTTCCTTTTGGAGGTGAATTCCTCTTCATTTTCATCCTCCAGGACCCCTATGAAGTTGTCTATGTATTCTCGCCAGTCCTCCCATTTCATCAATGGTTCCCCTGGTTTTGGTAGGAACTGGACCGGCGCTATGGCGTACCCCGCTGGTGTGCTCATCCTCTCTCCCTTGCCTATGGATGCTCTGTCCGCTTTGCTGGTGGGGCTGCCTGGGGTGCTGTCTGCTTCTGCTTTGTAGGGTTGTGCCCGGGGACTCTCGGTGTCAGCCCCCTCCTCTTGCTTTGTGGTTGCCAGCTCGCTGCCTCTAGTGTAAGAGAGCTGTTTTAGGTTTGGCGCGCTTTTGTAGCTTGTGCATAGTCTGTGCGCCGCCCCCCTGCTGACTTCTCTGTTCGAGTGGTTGTGGCTCTGCCACGCTCTTCAGTTTATTTATTTTTCTCTTTTATTGGCACTTATCTTTGTCACCAGTCCTGGCTGTACTCCGTTGGCGCTGTGCGTGTCTTGCGTGGCCTCACCGGTTCTTGCTGTTTCTCCCAGGGTCTGTCTGTGCTGGGCTTCGTGATTCTCACACGAGGGTTCTGGTCGCGTCCCGACCTCGTCGCCACTGTAATGTTGCTGTTCTTCAATAAAGCGCTGACCCAGTGGTGAGGATATAACGTTCTTTATTGTAAATATATACTCCTTACTGAAGAGCGCCGAGCCGACGCTGTGTTCCTCTCGGAACTCGCGCCTTCACTGCAGGCTGCGCGCGCATCATCTAAGATGGCCGCCGCACGTCACGTCATGACGTGACGTGCATCAACTAGTAAGCGCCACTACACCAGGCTCGGGTCCCAGGCTCGCTGCTCGCTGCACCCTCGCTGTGTCCCCGGTGCCCCCATAAAGATGTGGCAGCCGTAAACCTTTGGCAAGTGGGCGGCAGGTGTGCGGGCGGCAGGTGAGCGATGACCGATGTGCGACGTGCGGCGTGCAGGAGCTCACCAGATCAGCAGCTCTGCAGCTCGGGGGCTCGGCACTCCCCACTCGGTTGACTCAGTCGGCTGCGGTTAATTCCAAATTCCCATGTCCCCACAGGGACGCCGCTGGACCGCTAGAGCCGCCGCTTCTCTCTCCTCGTGTTTCCCGTTTGTCGTTTAGCATTCGCTGCTCACTGCTGCACTCTCGCTGTCAGTAGGTTTCATGGGTTGCCAGAGGTGGTACAACGCGTTTTACAGCCCTGGGGATTTCTTTACCACCAATGTTCTGGGTACCCCTGGTACCATATACTAGGGACTTTTGTCAATTTAGGGTTGCCAAGTTGAACATAACAGTTTTAGGAGAGGGCCTAAGCACTGGGGTCTGGGCAGCAGACTCCAGTGCACTATCAGAGTCATAACCATCAACATTTGGAGCAAAAAGTGGGGGTGACCATACAAACAGGGGCACTTTCCTACAGTAAGTATGTTGGGTTGTTGATCCTGCCTCAGTGTTCAATCCTACCTTCCCCTCCCACCATGTTTTCCTCTATCCTCCCAGGTGGTGCCATCCAAAGACTTACCATTCATCCCACAGGTACTCCGTCTTCACACCCGCACCCCCAAGTGGGGGTTCTCACAAATATTAACCCTCCATTCTAGGTTCCCGCACATGGCTCCCCCCTTCCAGAGTGCTGCCCAGGACGTCCAGAACCACACCTTGTGCCCTTGTTGGAAGCAGGAATACGTAAATGCTCCAATGAAAGAAGTGAGCTTTGCTCCCAGATGTTGCCCCATCCGATAGCCCACACCTTTTACCCATATGTTGCTACCTCCTCTCCAAAAATCACTTCTCCTCCACGGTGGTTAAGCTAGCATCTCCAAAAGACTTGTCTTCTCCTGGATGTTATCTTCTCCTCGCCAAGAGGTTACCACCTAAGGTGTTTTCTTCTTCCCAAGGTATTGTCCATCCCTTCCCTTTCAGGGAAAACAATAAATAAGTAAATAAAGGTGGGCAGAACTCCCATTCCAGATGTTACATAAGACTATCCCTGACAGCTCCCTCCCACCTCCTGGTCCCTGCTGTTGTGGATGGGGGGTGCTCGTCTGTCATTGGGGGAGAGGAGTTGGCCTAACGGCTAGGGCGGTCGACCTTGAATCTGGGGAACTGGGTTCGAGTCTCGGCAAGGACACGCAACACCCCGTGATTCTGGGCAAATCACTTAATCTCCCTGTGCCTAACAAAAATGAATGTGTCCTCATGAATTGCAACTGGTGCTATGTAAAGCGCTCTGATAGCTGATTCGGGTCAAGTTCACGCTATATAAAACTCTGTAAAATAAAAAATTCCTGCCCCACCACTAGTTACCCACAACGGTGCCTAATAGCTCCCCTTCACCCCATATATCAGGCCACCCCGAAGTAAGGTGTTTGTGTCTACGTATGTCCCCAGACGGTTCGGACGACCGACTGAGGTCTCGACGGACAGAGCGGTGCCTCCTTTCCCTGAGCCGCAGCCAGGTGAGGTATGGTTTGATCCCCATGCATTACGTTGGCTGTTTGCAGCACACCATTTGCAGAGGATTTGGTTCACACCTAGGATTCCAGGTGATATGTTGTATTGATTCCAACCTGTACAATTCACTTTGTTGTATCATTATTATTTTTTCACTATGCAGTAGCAAGTGCATTGTGGTCCTGAAGAAGGCAGGGGATGAGTCTTTTTTTTGTAAATATGTTTTTATTGCAGGAATCAAATAACATCATATCATTGGCACCTGATACGAAAATAAATCAGTTCTGGTAGTATTAATCAGAACGCTATACACGGCCATTCAGCCCACAACCCGGGGGTCGGGCGGCGTGTGCCACTTTTTGCAGTGGTCAGTTCTACATTTTCGCCATGTATCACAGGTGGTAAATAGAAAGTTCGTCTGCTTTATTAAACACCCCCAACAATTTCCCCACCCTCCCTTCAACCAACTCCCCGCCCCAGAGGATCTAAGTGTCATTCAGCATGATGTATGACCCCAACGGTTGGTGGAACCGACTGCCATTCCTCTACCTCCCTCCCCCACCCTCCCCCCTCTCGTCATCAGTGGGTAATCTCATGGTCGAGTATCATGATACATAAGCTGTAATTCTCCAGCTTGGGTACAATTCAGGAACAGTCTGTCAGTGGGGTCCAGGCTGTTCCTCATCTGCACTGTCTGAGTCAGTATGTGTAGCATGGTCGCGTAGAGCCTGCACTATCGTCTCCCAAGCCTGCGCCGCCTCTAGGGCCCGCTCATACTGTCGCCGCCTCGCCTGCTGGAATCTTAGTGTGCTCTCACTCCCCGCCCACTTGAGAAGCTCATTGCGCCATTTAGCGCCCGCTGGACCAAGCCGCGCCTTCCAATGTCTAGTTAGTTCCCGTTTGGCCAGAAGTAACCCGATAAATATACTGGTGATTTTATTTTTAGGGGTGTGCGGAAACCAATGCAGAATCCCCACAGCCGCATCCATCTGCAACGATCTTCCCGTCACTGCGGTCAGCGTGTCTTCTGCCATCAGCCAGTAGGAGGTCAGCACAGGGCAGGACCACAGCATGTGGAGAAGGTCCGCCCCGTCCGTTCCACACCTAGGACAGTCTGCCGTCTCCAGGCCAAAATATTTCTGTAGTTTCTCCGGGGTTAGATAAGCTCTATGTAAGATATAGAAGTGGACCAATTGGAATCGGGCGCTCCGCGTTCTCTTCCAGGACCGCTGCAGTAGCTGGGACCACGTGAACTCAGGGATCTCCTTCCCTATATCAACCTCCCACCGGGCCTTAAGGACCGCCAGGGGGGTCAACCTCTCTTCCACCATCCTGGAGTATAAGCAGGATACCGCTTTAATTGTCCCTGCGGACATCATGACATATTGACATGCCATCGACAGCTGTGGTTCCTCATGTCCAGTTCTCCAGTGTGCCTGGAGAGCCCTAGTGATCGCCGCATGAAGCAAGAAGTCGCCTCGGGGGACGTCATACCGGTCCAGAAGCGCCTGAAAGGGCAGCAGTGCCCCGTCTTCGTAAAGGTCGCCTACAATCTGCACACCCATTTCCTCCCAGACACCTAGTCGCGACCAGTCTCCGCCATGGGGCAACCCCGTAAGCATCCCCAGCGGGATTTCTGGGGCATAAGGGCGCGGTCTGCCCGGACTGCGGTGCAGTCGGTTCCAGCATAACCGTATGGTGCGCTCTTCTTGTGTGAGATCTTTCAACTCTAGCTTCTGTTGCAGCGCAATAAACGATAGGACGTGCCTGGGTATTCCTCTGCCTCTTGTTTCCTCCGGTCCACGGAATTCACGCGCCACCTCCTGGGTGTAACATTGCAGCTGGGCAGCCAAATAGTACGCCTCGAAATCCGGCGCTGCCAACCCTCCCTCCGCTCTCGGCCTCATCAAGGTTTTACGCGCCACTCTGCGGCGGCCCGTGCCCCATAGGAACGCCACTATTGTGGAGTCCAGGCCCCGAAAGATGGATCTGGGGATCCATACTGGCAGTGTCCGGAAGTAGTACAATAGGCGGAGTAGCGCCACCATCTTCAACAGTGCTATTCGCCCCGCCACTGAGAGAGGCAGGGTGGACCAAAAGGACATGCTACCCTTTAACGCTCGGATGGCCCTGGAGATGTTACCCTCCAGTACGTCCACAGGGCGATGGTAAACCTGCACCCCCAAGTATCTAAAGCAAGCCGACTCCCATCTGATCTCCCTGTGTATGGCCGGCTGAGGGTTATCTCTGCGGACCGGAAACAAGAAGGTCTTAGTCCAATTCACCCGGAGTCCCGATATCTCCCCAAAGGTCGTAAGCACTGATTCCGCTCCAGTCAGGGCCGCTCCAGCGTCCTCGAGAAAAAGCAGCAGGTCATCAGCATACAGGGAGATATATTGATGGCCCGTCGGAGATTGTAACCCCCTGTAGTGGGCTCCCGTACGTATCGAGATAGCCAGCGGCTCCACCGCAAGGGCAAATAGCAATGGGGATAGCGAACAGCCCTGTCGTGTTCCCCATTCTACTGGATATTGTTGGGATATCAGCGGGCCCGATTTCACCCTAGCCACCGCCGAGGTGTAAAATACCGTGGTCCATTTCAGGAATCCTTCCCCTAGACCGAAGCGCTCAAGGACCCTATGGAGATAAATCCATTCTAGGCTGTCGAAGGCTTTCTCCAGGTCAACCGAGAGGATCATAGGATCTGAAGCGTCTGTGTGATCTCCCTCCAACAATCTAAAGAGTCGACGGATGTTCATCGTGGTGTTGCGCTTGGGGATAAAGCCCGCCTGGTCAGCATGAATTAGTGACCCCATGTGTCCCAACAGTCGGGCGGCTAGTATGCTGCTCAAAATCTTATAATCGACCGTGAGCATTGAGAGCGGTCTGTAAGATGCAGGGTCCGATCCCTCCCGGTCTGGTTTAAGGAGAGGTATCATCAGGGCCTCTCTCATCGAACCCGGTAGGTGTCCTACAGATTTCGCCTCATTATAAACTCTTAGGAGTTTGGGGGCTAATATATCCACGTACGTGGAATGAAACTCCACAGGTAGGCCGTCCAGGCCCGGTGTTTTATTACGTGCCATTTTCTTAATCGCACATCTTATCTCACCCAGTTCCACATCTCGTCCTAGATCTTTCGCCTGTTCCGAATCCAGGGTGGGAATCGGCAGGTCTCTCAGGAAAGAGTCCGTCGGGGAAATGTCCGGCGGTAGTCGACTACGATACAATGTCCTGTAATAACTCCAGAAGCATTTGAGGATCTCGGGTTGTGTGTAAACTTCCCCATTCCCATCAGTCCTCATCGCCACAATGGGCGAGGTACGTCTCGTGGGGTTAGCAAGCCAAGCCAGTAGTGCACTCGACTTGTCACCCTCCGCTAGCGATCTGGTCAAGTACAGCTTGTGGTCATAGCTGCGCAATCATTCAACCTCTACTGCTACCGCCTCTTTTGCCGCTAGGACCTGCTGTTGGAGTTCTGGACGGCCAGGACGGGCGACCTCCAAGTCTCGGAGGCCTCTGTCAGCTCTGGCCAAGTCTTCCAGAAGCACGCGGCGTACTCCAACCTTTTGCGTTACACAATAGCCTCTTACCACTACCTTAAAGGCGTCCCATTCCGTAGCCCTCTCCGCAGTCGTGCCCTCGTTTATCGCGAAGTATCCCGAGATCTTGTCCTCCAGGTCCCTGCGAAACACCTGGTCTTCTAGCAGCTCGGGCCTCAGTTTCCAGGTAGGCACACAAGGGGCACATCGAAGCCAACACAGGGTGATCAACAATGGGTTGTGGTCGGAATTTGTTCTCGCCAGATATTCCGATCGCACAGCCGAGGAAGCTACCTCAACCGATCCCAATAAACCGTCCAGTCGCACATGCAACTCGTGCATGCCCGAAAAGTGGGAGTAATCTCGAGCATGTGGGTGGTGCGCTCGCCAAATGTCCGACAGTCCCCATTTCGCCTGCCAGTTTAACCTACCTTTAGCAACCCGAGTCGCCGGGGAGTCTGGGAGGGGTGGATGAGATCTGTCTAAGTCCACATCTAGCACCGCATTAAAGTCACCCCCTATCAGGATGGGCCCCAAGAGGTACCGGGCCAGAGAGCCCGACAGCACATTTAGAAAGGCGAGCTGGTCTGTGTTTGGCGCGTAAATGCAGCAAATATTCAACTCCTTTCCCCCTAATTTCCCTGCCAATGCGACGTATCTCCCCTCTGGACATACAGTGTGGCTATCAACCTGCAGAGGTAACCCCGCCTTTATCCAAATGAGCGCTCCTCTCGCATAAGCTGAGTAGGTAGTGCAGAATACCTGCCCACGCCATCTACGCTGCAGCGCGAGACCCTCAGTTTTGTTGAGATGTGTTTCTTGTAGCAGCGCGATCTGTACTCCCCTACGCACTAGGTAAGCGTGGACCTTGTGTCGTCTAGTCATGGTGTGCAGACCCCTTACATTCCAGGTGACACATTTCAGGTTCGACAAGTCAGCCATAGTCCCATGTCTCGTCCACCCGCCATACTGAGCACACTACAGCCATAAAGAAGTACCCAACGAAATCTACAACGATGACGAGTCCCCCCCCCGAACAACAATAAATCAACTTGCAAGCATGAACTCCCTTCCATCCCCCCCAGAACCGGTACCAAATAGTGCCATCCAGTCCCCATCCAAACGAATTTCTCCCTAACCTCCCTCCCTACTAACCTAACGGTGGCCACCGTAGGTATGCCTTAAGGGCAATGCGGGGGCCTAGCGTCGACCCGGAGTCCCGCTGCTAGCCCCATCACGGCCGAGCTCGAAAGCATCAGGGCTCGTAAGAAGAATTCCTGCAACCCCTCCCATTGTCAGCAAGTAATTAATTCTTCCTCATAAGTCCCACTAGCCACATGTGCCCGTCCCCTCCCTTAGCCACCCAACCAGAACCGGCTCACCCTCAGGCATCATTGTTCGTCCAGCAGACCTTCTGCCGTCTCAGGGGTGACCTCCGGGAACTTCACACTGTCCGATTCAGATCCCTCGGTGTCCGAGCGGCCCCCGCTCTCTCCGGGCTCCGAAAGCCCAGCTCCATGGTCGTCCCGAGGGCCAGATATAGTAGAGACCATCTCCAGCGCTCCCCGCCGCTCCGCCTCAGCCTCCACTGTGGAAGGGCGGGCTGTCCTGCCCCTTCGGTGTCTGAACCTCTTGGGTTTCCTCTGTACCATGTCCTCCATCGTGGGATGAGAGCAAGTTCCGAAGCCGTCCTTGCCCGCCCTGTACAATTCAAGCCAACTACACACCTCGTCCGGGGTCTCAAAGAACTTGGTGGAGTCGTCCACAATGATACGGAGTCGCGCCGGAAATAGTAGGGAGTACTGGATGCCCTCAGCGCGTAGCTCCCGCTTGACGGCCAGGAAGGAGGAGCGACGCCTCTGCGTCTCGTAGGTATAGTCCGGGAAAATGTTCACTCGGCTGTTGTCCACCAGATAAGGACCCTTCTGTCTGGCAGCCTGCAATATGAGGTCTCTGTCGCGAAAATGGAGCAGCCTTGCCACCACTGGACGCGGCGGGTGGCCCTGTTGTGGCGGCCTAGCCGGCACTCTGTGCGCCCGTTCCAACGTGTAGAAGGGGGACAACCCCTCCTGTGCCACGGCCGTCCGTAGCCAACTTTCAAGGTACGTCACCATGTCTCCCCCTTCAATTTTTTCCGGAAGGCCAACTATCCGAATGTTATTTCTCCTGTTGCACCCTTCCGCATCCTCTGCCCGCTTCTCCAGCACTTCTATCCGGGATAGAGCATCTTTCATCGTGGCGTCCAAAGCTTTTTGCGCTGGTTCCAGGTGTCGCACCGACCCTTCGACCTCCTTCACTCTGTCGGAGAGCTTGCCATGATCCGCTCGGAGAAGGCCCAAGCCCGTCGCCACCTGAGCAATGTCCTCCCGAAGGGCCGACCTGGTCTCCGTGATGGCCAGTAGGATTTTATCGAGCTGTTCCTGGATAAGGGGGTTCCCTGGCCCCTCCGCATGAAGGCGCTCCTCATTGTCCGGTGGCTCTGCGTCAGACGCGGCCTGGGTACCTCCCTTAGGCCCCCGTGGCTTCCCCATGCTGGGCAGGGTTCACTGTTCAACCGCAGCAGTATCGGGATGGTCTAGCCGGGGCCACCCCCGGTTCGTCGCGGCCTTCAAAATCAACGCCACTCAGGTGTGGGTTTCCCCGTGTCTCCCCGGTACCCCTCAAGTCCAGTAGGGCCCCAAGTGTCGACCAGGCCAGCCGTCCGAGCGCGGGCCAGCCCGGGGTCCAAGATGGCGGGCAGAGGGTCCCCGCACCAATTAATCTCCGTGCAAGGGTGTGCTCTCAGGCTCCGCAGTAGTGGTGGCACCGCCCCAGCTGAACGTGGTGAAAGTTACGAGGGCAACAGGACCCCACCTTGCCTTGGGTCTGCCCTCCACCACCCGGCTCACCCGAGAGTCCCCACAGCCAAGCGGCGACTGAGCCGGCTCGCAGATCTCGGTAGTGCTGGAGCGGCGGGCCCCTCTTCCGGGAGCCCCTCCTCAGAGGTCGTGTCGTCTGCCTCCCTCTCTCTAATAAGTCCACCCGTGCAACGGAGGGACGTAGTGCAGGGTACTCCGCCGCCACCTCCGGTGCCCTCCTAGGCGCTCTCCACTCCCGTCACACGGCGCCGGTCCCCGCAGTACAATCACGGGGGGGGGGGGGTCCCGCACCCTCCGTGCAGTACGCTCACCTCCAGTCCGGGCGTCAGGGTCCCCGCCGCGGTCCCCGCCTCAATGTCCGGGCGGCCGCGAGCAGGCTCCTCCGCCCCTCCCCCACTCCGGTCCGACCAGCGTCTTCTGGTCACCGGTCGGCGGCGGCGGCCCCCTCGAGGGTCAGCAGGGGCTAAGTTGCTGGGGTCTGCCCCAACAGGGGACGAATCACCCGGTTCTCCGGGGGCCTCGAGTCGTCCGCCTCTCCCGGATCCCGGTTCCTCTCAGCTCCGGGGCAGTAGTGAAGGAGCAGGCGCCATCTTGGGTCCTCCCTCGGGGCCTCGCGTCTCCGCCGGTTTCCTCAGCTCCGAGGCCGGCTCCGGCCTCGGCTTGCAGGAGGGGGAGCCCAGGGCATCGGGCAACCAATTTCGGGGTGCAGGTGGCCTCAGACCCGTCCGCCAAACAGGATTAATGCGAGCTCGGCCGCAGAGCCGAGACGCTAGGCGACCTCCGCCATCGGCGATCAAGCCACGCCCCCGCAGGGGATGAGTCTTTCCTCACATTGCTGAAACATGTCGACTCAGTCAATCATCCTGACAGTCATTTGTTGAAAGCTGTCTAGTTTTGCAGTGTTTAAGTGCTTAATTTGTAACAAACGTAGTGCCGGGCTCTCGACAGGAGGACACTAGAGCTTGCACCATCTGTTGCCCCTGGCCGTACTGCCAATGACAGCACCAACACACTACTAATCATCACACTCTTAAAAGTGGGATCTTTCGTACTATTACAGGCCCCCAAATCTATAAGAATGGCTTTGGAGGCAAATACGAATAATTGGGAATTGTAATGGAAATAATAAACAGAAGTTGTTGTGCTTGTACCTAAATTGGCAGACAGTTATAAGCCCCGGTGCTGGCAATTAAGTGCCGGTGCTGAGCACCGGAAAGCACCGGCACAAATTAAGCAAGGGTTTTTAGATTTGAGCACTGAGAGACATTAATTAAATCTTTTCTCTCATTGCCCGATTTTAACTCACTTTTTGTAAATATTTTTTCGCACTGCATTCATTTCCCTTCATGGTTAATAGCTGCTCACATCTATAGAACTCGTTGATTATTCATTTTAAATGGCTGTTCCTTTTTCTACTTTTTGTAATGGTTTTTATTAACTATACAATAAAATGTATTCTCTCTCTATAGAACCCGCACCATGTTAAGAACATAGACAACAGTTCTTGATTCCAACAATTGCGAGGTGTGTTGCCTTGTCTATGAAGGGGGCATAGCCCTTAGAGTCACTACAGTGACACTAGGAGGAGACCGAAATGATGATGAAGCATGGCACCACTGGTGACTGATGGGAATCCGTCCCTGTGATTAGGACTTCCAATCGCTTTAGGACACTAATAAGCTTCCCTTTGATAGTAAGGAGATTTTTGCTCTCTCAGATTCTCTCTTGTTTATTTATTTATTTATTTATTCAAAGTTTTATATAGCGCGAACAAGATCCTTACAGATATCAGAGCGCTTCACAATGACAGGGTTGGGGCAGTAGGAGTGAGCAGAGATAATGGAAGCAGAATAATAGTCACTGACATGGTATGATAATAATAACATACATAAAACATATCAATATACAAACAGGTAAACAAGTAATATAAGACGGCACCAGTCATTGATCCCACTACAGAGGTGTTCAGGTACACCTTGGGTGTGTCGATGGCTTATACCAATGACTTAGTGTATAGAGAACACTGAGTGGGGGCATCGGGAGAGTGAATCAGTAACCCAAAGTGTATCAAATATTGGTCGGTATTAAGAGAGTAGCGTAATAATGTCCCCCATCAAGTAGAAGTATAGTGCCAAAGGACCAGGTAAACAGAGATACAGAGCAATGCAGAGTCTCTGATCCAACACCTATAGCGTTCAGGAGATCTTGGCCAGAAGGATTGTTTTCACCTCTTTCTTGAAGAGTGCAGTGGAGGAGATACGCCTGGTTTCAGGAGGGAGCGCATTCCAGATCCTGGGTGCCATTCCTGAGAAGGAGCGCTTGTATGTTTTCTCTTTCCGGAATCTACGAGGTTTCAGGAGTAGATTTTTTGTACTTCTATTGGATCTCGAACCTCCTGATATAGACAACTTTTGGGCGAGGTAGTTGGGTGCATTGTGGTGTACGGCCGCGTGTGTCATAACTGCAATTTTTAGCTGTATTCTAGCTTCAAAAGGCGCCGTGTTTGTCGTGTTTGTTCAGACCCTTGGATAGATATGTTTAGTATATGTATGGGGTGGTCCTATGTCAGTCCGGCCCTATCCCAGGTTTTATCCAGGGGGGGTTGTACAGTAAGATACTGTGAACAAAAATATCGACTGACTTGAATATCATGTCCTAAACATCATTTACAAACCTATTGTCCCATTGGGTGTAGATTTTGTGTTAACTCCAGTCCAGGATGTTCTGGTGCCACAGCCCATGGGTGGGCCATGACATCAGACCCATTGCACCATCTCCCCCCATCCGCCCCTCCCACCCCTGCTTTATTACAAGCAGACACCCCTGGGTTGCAGGAGGTGCTCACCAGATAGGCCTGGCCCCATCTCCAGATGTTGCCTCTCACATCCACCCCCTCTCTGGCATCAGGCTCCCCTGGAGCCATGTTGGTGGGGGGGGGGGGGCTCTGGCGTCCCGCACGCCCCCCGAGATGTTATCAAGGGCTGCCCGTGACATCCTCCGGCCCCCACCTCTGGAAGCAGCACCCCTGCTGCCTGGGGCTCGCTCAGCTTCCAGGCTTCTCAGAAATGCAGGCTGACCTCATCCCAAGCCCGGAGGGGGGCGGGGTTCGCAGCCGGTCCCAGGCTCCCCCCTCTTTGCTTTTTTTTCACTTTGCTATTTTACCAATTAAGGCTTTCTGACTCGGAGCCGGAGCCGGGATCAGGGTGTCATCGGGCGGACTGGGGCGCGGGCAGGCATTCCCTTACGGTGCGGCGGGGACGGAGGAGCTGGTGAGAGCAGCGGAGGAGAGGCAGGGACCGAGCAGCGCCGGAGCAGCAGCAGAGCCTGTCCAGCCCAGCCCAGGGAGCTAGGAAGCGAGAGGTAAGCGCAGCCGCAGTGCCTAGAAGCCTCTCCCTGCTCAGGGCACTAGGAACAGCGGGCACAGCAGCAGCACAGCCTGCCCAGCCCAGCCGAGGGAGCTAGGAAGCGAGAGGTAAGCGCAGCCGCAGCGCCTAGAAGCCTCTCCCCGCTCAGGGCACTGGGAAACGTGGGGACAGTAGCGAAGCCAGGCGCGCACCCCAGCGCCTTGAAGCCTGTCCCGCACAGGGCACTAGCAGCGGGCACAGCAGCGCAGCATAACAGCGTGCCCACCCCCTGCAAGGGAACTAGGAACTAGGAAGCGATAGGTAAGCGGAGCCGCAGCGCCTTGAAGCCTCTCCCCGCTCAGGGCACTAGGAACCGCGGGGACAGAGCAGCACAGTGTGCCCATCCCCTGCAAGGGAAGTAGGAAGGGAGAGGAAAGCGGAGCCAGCCCTCATCGCCCCCCCCCCCCCCCCAGCACAGGACACCAGGAAACACGGGGCATGTTCAGCTGTTGGGGGCACCAGGAGGCAGGGGTATATGTCCGCCTCTCAGGGCACCCTGAGGCTCGGACCTATGTTTCCGAGGGCGCCCGGAGCCAAGGGTCCACGTTTCAGACTCTGGGGGCGCCCGGAGCCAAGGGTGCACGTTCACTCCCTGGTGGCACTAGGGGGCAGGGGTGCACATTCACTGCCTGTGGTACCAGGGGGCAGATATGCACCTTCACTGCCTGGTGGCACCTGGGGCAAAGGTGTGCACATTCACTCTCTGATGGCACCAGGGGCAAAGGTGTGCACATTCACTCTCTGGTGGCACCTGGGGCAAAGGTGTGCACATTCACTCTCTGATGGCACCAGGGGGCAGGGGTGCACATTCACTCTCTGGTGGCACCTGGGGCAAAGGTGTGCACATTCACTCTCTGGTGGCACCTGGGGCAAAGGTGTGCACATTCACTCTCTGGTGGCACCTGGGGCAAAGGTGTGGCACCTGGGGCAAAGGTGTGCACATTCACTCTCTGGTGGCACCTGGGGCAAAGGTGTGCACATTCGCTCTCTGGTGGCACCAGGGGGCACGGATGCACATTTTCTCCCTGGTGGCACCAGGGGGCAGGGATGACTTCTTCGGCCGTCTGTGGAGAGATGGCAGTATTAGGAGCCTGGGTGCCAGCCTCTCTGAGAACCAGGATGCGTATCCAGCTTCTGTTGGCTCCAGGGTTCTTTTATTTGTTTATTTTATTTAGTGCATTTTTATAAAGCGCGGACATTAACCGAAGGTGTCAGAGCGCTGTACAGTAGAGCTAGTTACGTTACAAGGGAAAAGTGGTACAAAATAGAACAGTCGAGGGCCATGCCCATCCGCTGCTGGCATCAGGGAAGCTTGTTTCGGTCTGAGGGCACCGGGTGCCAGGGGTGCTTGTTTCAGTCTAAGGGCACCGGGTGCCAGGGGTGCTTGTTTCAGTCTGAGGGCACCGGGTGCCAGGGGTGCTTGTTTCAGTCTGAGGGCACCGGGTGCCAGGGGTGCTTGTTTCAGTCTGAGGGCACCGGGTGCCAGGGGTGCTTGTTTCAGTCTAAGGGCACCGGGTGCCTGGGGTGCTTGTTTCAGTCTGAGGGCACCGGGTGCCAGGGGTGCTTGTTTCAGTCTGAGGGCACCGGGTGCCAGGGGTGCTTGTTTCAGTCTGAGGGCACCGGGTGCCAGGGGTGCTTGTTTCAGTCTGAGGGCACCGGGTGCCAGGGGTGCTTGTTTCCGCTTGTGAGGGGCACCAGAGGTCGTAGGCGCGTGGTTCCGCCTCTGGGGCCACCTGGGCAGCCAGGTGTGTATGCCCCAGAGGCATGGCAGTCGTGGGTTGCAGCACATGTTTCAGCTTGTGAGGGCGGCAGGGGCAGCACGTGGGGCACCAGGGGCCTCAGCCATAGGTCAGACCAGGGGCGCATGTGATCACCCCAGACCTGCCTTCCGCATGTGCACGCGTCCACATGTAAGTGGCACTTGTGAACAGCGTCGCCTGTCAACGGCAGCATCCTCTCGAGGTCACACGTGCCCTGTCTGCACGTGTGTGTGTAACACTAACGCGCCACCACTCACCTACCTATGGAGCGACCCGCGGGGGCGCGCACGAAGGCGCACACACGTCTCTGCATGTGTGTCCCTGTCGGTTGTCAGCTCGGACTCTCGGGGGGTGTACAAGATCCGCCCCCTCACCCCAGGGAGCCTGAGCAGAGATTGGGGCGACTCTGGGTTCAGAGTGGGGGGCGGGGGCTGATTCTGTTAGGGATGGGCAGGGCTCGGGCATCTGGCCGGAGTGCCAACGCCCGGCTGGCCCCTGCGGGTTTCTTCTTTGTTCTTTCGAGATTTCTAAGCAGGGTTCGATTTATTGTGCAAAACACACAACACCAACAACACGCAACATACGGGGACGAGTTGTGAGCAGCAGCTGAAACAGGCACAGCCAGGGAGGGGCCACCGGGCCCCGGGTGTGGCATGCGCCGTCCTTGGGGCCTCCCTCGCCCTGCCATGGTGTCGGGCTGGGGGGCGTGTGACCCCGCTGCCCCCGGGCGTGAGGGGATTTGTCGAGCGTGCTGTTCTGTTCTTTGGGATGCTTCCAGGCGCGCTTCCCATGTTCTCTGCCCTGCCCCGGGCTGCTGTTTACCTTGGCACCGCCAGCGGGTGCCTTCATTTTTCCCATGTCAGCTGGACGACCTCGCTCTGCCCCCTTTTAAATCCGAACGAAGGAGAGTGAGCTTTAGTTGGGGGGGGGGGGGGGGGGGGAGTGTTTGCTTCTAGCTTAAAAGATCCCAAACAACAACCAGCCTGGCGTGCGTTCAATTCGGAGGAAATGTTGTACGTGTTCATACAAGCTACAGAAAGGGACACATATGTGTTCATACAAGACAGAGGAAGGGATAATACACGTGTTCATACAAACCACAGTAAGGGACAAGGCAGAGAGGGGGTATCTATGAGTTCACACAAGCCAGAGGAAGGGATGCCAGGGTTCATACAAGCCAGAGGAAGGGATGCGAGGGTTCATACAAGCCAGAGGAAGGGATGCGAGGGTTCATACAAGACAGAGGAAGGGATGCGAGGGTTCATACAAGACAGAGGAAGGGATGCCAGGGTTCATACAAGACAGAGGAAGGGATGCGAGGGTTCATACAAGCCAGAGGAAGGGATGCCAGGGTTCATACAAGACAGAGGAAGGGATGCGAGGGTTCATACAAGACAGAGGAAGGGATGCCAGGGTTCATACAAGACAGAGGAAGGGATGCGAGGGTTCATACAAGCCAGAGGAAGGGATGCGAGGGTTCATACAAGACAGAGGAAGGGATGCCAGGGTTCATACAAGACAGAGGAAGGGATGCCAGGGTTCATACAAGCCAGAGGAAGGGATGCGAGGGTTCATACAAGACAGAGGAAGGGATGCGAGGGTTCATACAAGACAGAGGAAGGGATGCCAGGGTTCATACAAGCCAGAGGAAGGGATGCGAGGGTTCATACAAGACAGAGGAAGGGATGCCAGGGTTCATACAAGACAGAGGAAGGGATGCGAGGGTTCATACAAGACAGAGGAAGGGATACACGTGTTCATACAAACCCCAGTAAGGGACAAGGCAGAGAGGAGGTATCTATGAGTTCACACAAGCCAGAGGAAGGGATGCCAGGGTTCATACAAGCCAGAGGAAGGGATGCCAGGGTTCATACAAGCCAGAGGAAGGGATGCGAGGGTTCATACAAGACAGAGGAAGGGATGCGAGGGTTCATACAAGACAGAGGAAGGGATGCCAGGGTTCATACAAGACAGAGGAAGGGATGCCAGGGTTCATACAAGCCAGAGGAAGGGATGCGAGGGTTCATACAAGACAGAGGAAGGGATACACGTGTTCATACAAACCCCAGTAAGGGACAAGGCAGAGAGGGGGTATCTATGAGTTCACACAAGCCAGAGGAAGGGATGCCAGGGTTCATACAAGACAGAGGAAGGGATGCCAGGGTTCATACAAGCCAGAGGAAGGGATGCGAGGGTTCATACAAGACAGAGGAAGGGATGCCAGGGTTCATACAAGACAGAGGAAGGGATGCCAGGGTTCACACAAGCCAGAGGAAGGGATGCCAGGGTTCATACAAGCCAGAGGAAGGGATGCGAGGGTTCATTCAAGACAGAGGAAGGGATGCCAGGGTTCATACAAGACAGAGGAAGGGATGCCAGGGTTCATACAAGACAGAGGAAGGGATGCGAGGGTTCATACAAGACAGAGGAAGGGATGCCAGGGTTCATACAAGACAGAGGAAGGGATGCGAGGGTTCATACAAGCCAGAGGAAGGGATGCAAGGGTTCATACAAGACAGAGGAAGGGATGCGAGGGTTCATACAAGCCAGAGGAAGGGATGCGAGGGTTCATACAAGCCAGAGGAAGGGATGCGAGGGTTCATACAAGACAGAGGAAGGGATGCGAGGGTTCATACAAGACAGAGGAAGGGATGCCAGGGTTCATACAAGCCAGAGGAAGGGATGCGAGGGTTCATACAAGACAGAGGAAGGGATGCCAGGGTTCATACAAGCCAGAGGAAGGGATGCGAGGGTTCATACAAGCCAGAGGAAGGGATGCGAGGGTTCATACAAGCCAGAGGAAGGGATGCGAGGGTTCATACAAGACAGAGGAAGGGATGCCAGGGTTCATACAAGACAGAGGAAGGGGTGCGAGGGTTCATACAAGACAGAGGAAGGGATGCGAGGGTTCATACAAGACAGAGGAAGGGATGCGAGGGTTCATACAAGACAGAGGAAGGGATGCGAGGGTTCATACAAGCCAGAGGAAGGGATGCCAGGGTTCATACAAGACAGAGGAAGGGATGCGAGGGTTCATACAAGACAGAGGAAGGGATGCGAGGGTTCATACAAGACAGAGGAAGGGATGCGAGGGTTCATACAAGACAGAGGAAGGGATGCGAGGGTTCATACAAGACAGAGGAAGGGATGCCAGGGTTCATACAAGCCAGAGGAAGGGATGCGAGGGTTCATACAAGACAGAGGAAGGGATGCCAGGGTTCATACAAGACAGAGGAAGGGATGCGAGGGTTCATACAAGACAGAGGAAGGGATGCGAGGGTTCATACAAGACAGAGGAAGGGATGCGAGGGTTCATACAAGACAGAGGAAGGGATGCCAGGGTTCATACAAGACAGAGGAAGGGATGCCAGGGTTCATACAAGACAGAGGAAGGGATGCCAGGGTTCATACAAGACAGAGGAAGGGATGCCAGGGTTCATACAAGACAGAGGAAGGGATGCCAGGGTTCATACAAGATAGAGGAAGGGATGCGAGGGTTCATACAAGACAGTGGAAGGGATGCGAGGGTTCATACAAGACAGAGGAAGGGATGCCAGGGTTCATACAAGACAGAGGAAGGGATGCGAGGGTTCATACAAGACAGAGGAAGGGATGCCAGGGTTCATACAAGACAGAGGAAGGGATGCGAGGGTTCATACAAGACAGAGGAAGGGATGCGAGGGTTCATACAAGACAGAGGAAGGGATGCCAGGGTTCATACAAGACGGAGGAAGGGATGCGAGGGTTCATACAAGACAGAGGAAGGGATGCCAGGGTTCATACAAGACAGAGGAAGGGATGCCAGGGTTCATACAAGACAGAGGAAGGGATACACGTGTTCATACAAACCCCAGTAAGGGACAAGGCAGAGAGGGGGTATCTATGAGTTCACACAAGCCAGAGGAAGGGATGCCAGGGTTCATACAAGCCAGAGGAAGGGATGCGAGGGTTCATACAAGACAGAGGAAGGGATGCGAGGGTTCATACAAGACAGAGGAAGGGATGCGAGGGTTCATACAAGCCAGAGGAAGGGATGCGAGGGTTCATACAAGCCAGAGGAAGGGATGCGAGGGTTCATACAAGCCAGAGGAAGGGATGCCAGGGTTCATACAAGACAGAGGAAGGGATGCGAGGGTTCATACAAGACAGAGGAAGGGATGCGAGGGTTCATACAAGCCAGAGGAAGGGATGCGAGGGTTCATACAAGACAGAGGAAGGGATGCGAGGGTTCATACAAGACAGAGGAAGGGATGCCAGGGTTCATACAAGACAGAGGAAGGGATGCGAGGGTTCATACAAGACAGAGGAAGGGATGCGAGGGTTCATACAAGACAGAGGAAGGGATGCGAGGGTTCATACAAGCCAGAGGAAGGGATGCCAGGGTTCATACAAGCCAGAGGAAGGGATGCCAGGGTTCATACAAGACAGAGGAAGGGATGCCAGGGTTCATACAAGCCAGATGAAGGGATGCCAGGGTTCATACAAGCCAGAGGAAGGGATGCGAGGGTTCATACAAGCCAGAGGAAGGGATGCCAGGGTTCATACAAGCCAGAGGAAGGGATGCGAGGGTTCATACAAGCCAGAGGAAGGGATGCCAGGGTTCATACAAGCCAGAGGAAGGGATGCGAGGGTTCATACAAGCCAGAGGAAGCGATGCGAGGGTTCATACAAGACAGAGGAAGGGATGCGAGGGTTCATACAAGCCAGAGGAAGGGATGCCAGGGTTCATACAAGCCAGAGGAAGGGATGCGAGGGTTCATACAAGCCAGAGGAAGGGATGCCAGGGTTCATACAAGACAGAGGAAGGGATGCGAGGGTTCATACAAGCCAGAGGAAGGGATACCAGGGTTCATACAAGACAGAGGAAGGGATGCCAGGGTTCATACAAGACAGAGGAAGGGATGCGAGGGTTCATACAAGACAGAGGAAGGGATGCGAGGGTTCTTACAAGACAGAGGAAGGGATGCCAGGGTTCATACAAGACAGCGGAAGGGATGCGAGGGTTCATACAAGACAGAGGAAGGGATGCGAGGGTTCATACAAGACAGAGGAAGGGATGCGAGGGTTCATACAAGACAGAGGAAGGGATGCGAGGGTTCATACAAGACAGAGGAAGGGATGCCAGGGTTCATACAAGACAGAGGAAGGGATGCGAGGGTTCATACAAGACAGAGGAAGGGATGCGAGGGTTCATACAAGACAGAGGAAGGGATGCGAGGGTTCATACAAGCCAGAGGAAGGGATGCGAGGGTTCATACAAGCCAGAGGAAGGGATGCCAGGGTTCATACAAGACAGAGGAAGGGATGCCAGGGTTCATACAAGCCAGATGAAGGGATGCCAGGGTTCATACAAGCCAGAGGAAGGGATGCAAGGGTTCATACAAGCCAGAGGAAGGGATGCCAGGGTTCATACAAGCCAGAGGAAGGGATGCGAGGGTTCATACAAGCCAGAGGAAGGGATGCCAGGGTTCATACAAGCCAGAGGAAGGGATGCGAGGGTTCATACAAGCCAGAGGAAGCGATGCGAGGGTTCATACAAGACAGAGGAAGGGATGCGAGGGTTCATACAAGCCAGAGGAAGGGATGCCAGGGTTCATACAAGCCAGAGGAAGGGATGCGAGGGTTCATACAAGCCAGAGGAAGGGATGCCAGGGTTCATACAAGACAGAGGAAGGGATGCGAGGGTTCATACAAGCCAGAGGAAGGGATACCAGGGTTCATACAAGACAGAGGAAGGGATGCGAGGGTTCATACAAGACAGAGGAAGGGATGCCAGGGTTCATACAAGACAGAGGAAGGGATGCGAGGGTTCATACAAGACAGAGGAAGGGATGCGAGGGTTCTTACAAGACAGAGGAAGGGATGCCAGGGTTCATACAAGACAGCGGAAGGGATGCGAGGGTTCATACAAGACAGAGGAAGGGATGCGAGGGTTCATACAAGACAGAGGAAGGGATGCGAGGGTTCATACAAGCCAGAGGAAGGGATGCGAGGGTTCATACAAGACAGAGGAAGGGATGCCAGGGTTCATACAAGACAGAGGAAGGGATGCCAGGGTTCATACAAGACAGAGGAAGGGATGCGAGGGTTCATACAAGACAGAGGAAGGGATGCGAGGGTTCATACAAGACAGAGGAAGGGATGCGAGGGTTCATACAAGACAGAGGAAGGGATACACGTGTTCATACAAACCCCAGTAAGGGACAAGGCAGAGAGGGGGTATCTATGAGTTCACACAAGCCAGAGGAAGGGATGCCAGGGTTCATACAAGACAGAGGGGGTGCATGTATTCATATGGGATACACATGTTCATAAAAGCCAAAGCAAGCGATACACATTTCCATACAAGGCAGAGGAATAGATATATATGTTCATACAAGCCAGAGGAAGGGATATGCGTGTTCATACATGCCAGAGGAAGGGATATGCGTGTTCGTACAAGCCAGAGTAAGTGATACGCGTGTTCATACATGCCAGAGGAAGGGATATGCGTGTTCATACAAGCCAGACTAAGGGATACGCGTGTTCATACATGCCAGATTAAGTGATACGTGTGTTCTTACAAAACAAAGTAAGGCATACGTGTGTTCATACAAGCCAGAGTAAGTGATACGCGTGTTCATAAACACCAGAGGAAGGGATACGCATGTTAATACAAGTCACAGTAAGGGATATGCCTGTTCATATCAGCCACAGGAAGGGACAGGAAAGAAGAGGGGGTATCTATGAGTTCATACAAACCAGAGGAAGGGATACACATGTTTATACGAGCCAGAGAAAGGGATACATGTGTTTAGGATAGAGGGGGAAAACTGGGAGGAGGAATTGGGCTAGCTTTTAAAGATCACCTTAACCCCTTCGGCGCTCGTGACAAGGTCAGCTCGTCATGGGCGTAACCTGCGCTACGCGGATGACGAGCTGACCTTGTCACGTAACCCGCGATTTTTGAAATCTCAGTGCGCAGCGGGAAAACCGCTAGCGCGCATGCGGTTAAAGCCCAATGGTTGGCTACAACTTGCAATGATACAGTGGAAATAGGTATTTTTAGGGTCTCCATGTCGCCTACTGCGACCTGGGACGGAGCCTTACTTTATCGTCCACCAGGACCGAAACTGTATTTTGTCAACTACTTGACGGAATTCATACCTATGCATGCCTTGGCCTCCAGTAACTTTATCTTACTGGGGGATTTTAATTTTCATGGAGAGGATCTGTCTAACCCAGATGTCACTCAGTTGATCTCAAGCTTACATGACATGGGTTTACTGCAACAGGTCTGCGGCCCCACCCATAGCGCCGGCCACATTGTGGATCTGATCTTTACAAACATTGAACATTTAAAGTTTCACTTCCCGCGCTCTCTGACATGGACGGATCATTATCTGATTCTATTCTCATGCCCGCCTAACATAGATTGTTCTAACCGAAAGCCTCCCAACCCTTTAAACTCACAAAGGGGTAGACCCTGGCAGAAGGTCACCTTGGAAGCGTTCAAGGAGACTTTTCCACTCTTTAACAAGGACTCCGGACAAAATCTTCAGGACACCTCCGCCAAGTTAGCTAGTTTTAACTTGGCTGTGATACAGACTCTGGATGTAGTCATCCCTGAGTGTAATAAGAAACCCTCTACCCGACGGAAATCGGCCCCATGGTATTCAGGGGACCTAAAAATTGACTAATCTTCATGTAAAACCGTAGAGAGACGATGGATAAGAACTAAAGATGAGGCGGATAAACAAAGTTATAAAGCAGCTTTATATTGCTATCATCATAAAATTAAAACAGCTAGATGCACATTTATACAGCTTCTAACAGAACAAGCCGGTAACTCATCTAAGGTACTGTTCAACATTGTGAAAGATTTTGTTTCTCCTCCTGCTTGTAAACAATCATCTCTAGAAACACAGGAGCTTTGTGACTCTTTAGCGACATATTTTCAAAATAAAATGTCACTAATTTATGACAGTTTCCCTACCAGCAGCTCTCACATTAGATCTACTGGGGTCGCTGATGTCTCCACTGTAGTGCATGGCTGTCATCGTAAGCACTTCGAAACTATCTCATTGGAGGATATAAAACATCTACTTCAGACAGCAAAATCGTGATCTCCGAGTGACATATGCTCCCCTAATACAATGGCCCTTCTCTCCTCCATTTGAGCTCCGCCAATCCAGGAAATTCTTAACTCCTCCATTGTAACGGGCTTTATTCCAACAGTCTGGAATGAAGCATATGTCTGACCAATTCTTAATAAATCGACAGCAGATCCTCAAGTCTTGAATAATTATAGACCAATATCTTTGCTACCCCTGTTAGGGAAGATACTGGGAACACATATAAACAAACAATTGAGTCACTACTTAGAGATGAACAACATCTTGGACCCCTCGCAGTCAGGCTTCCGGCCAGGTTTTAGTACCGAGACCGCCTTATTGGCGGTCACGGACTCAATAAGACAAACCCTTGATGAGGGTGGATCCGCAATACTCACCCTCTTGGACCTCTCCGCAGCTTTCGATACTGTCTCCCATCGATTGCTGTTGGAGAGGTTACGGGAATGCGGCGTTGAGGACATCGCCCTGAAATGGCTAAAAAGCTTCTGACAGACAGAGGGCAAACGGTCATGTTGGGCCCTTTTAGGTCTCAAAAATTATGGTTAGATAAGGGAGTACCAAAGGGCTCCTGCTTGAGCCCTACTCTCTTTAATGTATATGTGGCTCCACTGGCCAAAATTGTTTGACCTTTTGAGTTCGAGATTATATCGTATGCAGACAACACTCAGCTGATCTTCCCTATGGGATCAAACACTAATTAGGAGAGACTGCGTTTCTCGGCAGGAATGATGGCCATTTCAAACTGGATGACAGAATGCTGTCTCCAGCTCAATCCAGGAAAGACGGAGCTTATGCTGCTGGGAAGAACGAATTATCTCAATATGGCCGACTGGTGGCCTGCCCAGCTGGGGAGGGCTCCCAACTCCTCACCCTCAGTGAAGAGTTTGGGAATACAATTGGATGACAAATTGACTATGAAGGATAATGTCAAAAACATCACAGGCTCCTGCTACTATACTCTTCGTCTTCTTCGTAGAATGATCCCATATTTACAAGTGAAACATCGCAGAAAGGTGCTCCAGGCAATGGTGGTGAGTCGCTTGGACTACGG
Organism: Lissotriton helveticus; assembly: GCF_964261635.1. NCBI lineage: Eukaryota > Metazoa > Chordata > Amphibia > Caudata > Salamandridae > Lissotriton > Lissotriton helveticus. The sequence continues at coordinate 26,368,643 of NC_136071.1, forward strand.
GAACGCTCTATTGGCCGAAGTGGGTGAAACTCTGGTAGTGAAACTTCAAGTCATCCGAAATACTGCGGCAAGGATGGTCTTAAACCACCCCCCAGGATCTCCATCACTCCCACTGCTCAGAGAGCTTCACTGGCTCTCAGTGAAAAAGAGATCATTCTTTAAGGACTGCTGTCTCACCTTTAAAGCCATCAAGGGTACAGGTCCTGGTTACTTGCAAAAGAAACTCTGTAAGCAGATTTCCTGCCGTAACCTGAGATCAAACGCTGTGGCATTGTTGATGATCCCCCGCATCCGACGCACTCGTTCGGGGGGCAAAGCCTTTTCATATATTGCCCCTAAATACTGGAATTCTCAACCTGAGGCTCTACGTAAATGTTCCTCCTATTTGGTCTTCAGGAAACAACTCAAGGTCTTCCTATTCTAACTCTCTTCTGCTTTGACACTCCATTCTTCCTCCGTTTTTTTCCGCCTAAGTAAGCGCTGAGATGACCCTGGGTGAGTCATTCGCCATATAAGAGGCCAATTACATAACATAACACATAAAAGCCAGAAGGGGTGCATCTATTCATATGGGATACACATGTTCATAAAAGCCGAAGGAAGCGAAACACATGCCCATACAAGGCAGAGGAATGGATATATAAGTTCATACAAGCTAAGGGGTATGCATGTTCATACACGCCAGAGGAAAGGATACATGTGTTCATACAAGCCAGGGGAAGGGATACATGTGTTCATACAAGCCAGAGGAGAGAGGCATGTGTTCATATGGGATACAAATGTTCATATAAGCCAGAGGAAGCGATACACAAGTTTTGTATAAGGCAGAGGAATGTATATATATATGTTCATACAAGCCATAGGAAGGGATACACGTGTTCAAGCAAGCTACAGGAAGGGATACGCATGTCCATACAAGTCACAGGAAGGGACAAGGCAGAAGAGGGGGTATATTAGAGTTCATACAAACTAAAGGAAGGGATATGCATGTTCATACAAGCCAGAGGAAGGGATACAAGTGTTCATACAAACCAGAGGTAGGGATACAAGTGTTCCTACAAGCCAGAGGAAGTTTTACGAGTGTTCATACAAGCCAGAGGAAGTGATACAGGTGTTCATACAAACCAGAGGAAGAGATACACCTGTTCGTTCAAGGCAAATGATTTGAGCTATACTTTGTGCCTTTGTGTCATTTGAGGATATACATGTTTGAATTGTCAAGGAATTGGTGGTACATTAACGATACAATGTGAATTCTATATGTACCTGGTATATTTTTACTTAATAAATGCTGCTCAGAACTAAAGTGTAGACTTAAGTAGTCTAGGACCATTGTTTGAGAGAGAGAACTGTTTTCTATGTGTCAGTGTGGATGTGGCTTAGGCGGTGTGTGTGAATGAATGAGATGCAGGGCTGGGTCTCCCATGACTAGTTGTAAGTGAGTCCTAGGTGTGTGTGGTTGAGAGTGTGTGTGTGGGAGGATAAAGAATGTGCATGTGTCTACCTGAATTGTTATCTAGGTGTTGAAGTGTTCTAGGTGTCGGGCATGTGTAATAAGGAATATGTGTATATAGTTGATATGTATCCTAGGCGCAGGGTATGTGTGGTAAGCAACTCGTGTGCATCTATTTGAGATGTTATCTGTGTGTTAATGTGTCTTCTGATTTGGGTGTGTAGTAAAGAACTTGTGTTTACTTGGGATTCAATCTAGGTGTGGTTGTGTCTTAGGTGTGGGGGAGTGTGGTAAGGATTTCTGATATATCTACTTGATATGTTATGTAGGTGCAGGTATGTCCTTGGTGGATGCCTGTGTGTGGTAAGAGATGTGTGTTTCGTTGAGATGTTATCTTGGCGTTAATGTTTCCTAGATCTGGCTGGCGTGTAGTAAAGAACTCCTGTGAGTCCACTTGAGATATATCCTAGGCGTGAGGTATCTTTCTGGTAAGGAACTTGAGTGTGCTACCTGAGATGTGGATGCCTCTTAGGTGGGGTGTGTGTGAGGTAAGAAACTCTTGTGTGACTGCTTGAGATTGTTCTGTGTGCGGATGTGTTCTAAGTGAAGTGTGTGTGTGGTAAGGCAATCTATGTGTTTACCTGAGATGTGTCATATGTGTCAGATGTGTGTAGTAAAGAACTCATGTGTGTCTACTTGAGATGGTATCTAGAGTCGGTGTGTCCTAAGGGTGAGGGGTGTGTGGTAAGAAACTCTTGTGTGTCGACTTGAGATGTTATCTATGTGTGGGTGTGTCCTGTGTAGGTAATGTGTGTGTGGTAAAGAACTCTTGTTAGTCTATTTGAGATGTTATCTAGGGGTGGTATGTCCTAGGTGTAAGAGGTGTGTGGTAATGAACTCTTGTGTGTATCTCCTTGAGATGTTATCTATGTGTGGGTGCGTCCATTGTAGGAGTGGTGCTTGGTAAGGAACTCATGTTTGTCTACTTGAAAGGTTATCTTGGTGTGGGTTTGTCCTAGGTGTAAGGGGTGTGTGATAAGGAACTTGTGTGCGTCTACTGGAGATGTTATCTGGGGGTGGTGCGTCCTAGGTATAAGGGGTGTGTAGTAAGGACCTCTGTGTCTGTCTACTTGAGATGTTATCTGAGTGTGGGCTGTCCTAGGTAGGGAGTATGGGTTTGTTGTAAATAACTCTTTTGTGTGTTTACTTGAGATGTTATGTATGTGTGGATGTGCCCTAGGCATGAGGGGTGTGTGGTAAGGAACTTGTGTGTCTACTTGAGAGGTTGTCTAGGGTGGTGTGTCCTAGGTGTGTGGGTGTGTGGTAAGGAACTTGTGCGTGTCTACTCGAGAGGTTATCTAGGTGTGGTGTGTCCTAGGTGTGTGGGTGCGTGGAAAGGAACACAAGTGTGTCTACTTGAGATGCCATCTTAGTGTGGGCTGTCATATATAGGGAGTGTGAGTGTGTGGTAAAGAACTCCTTTGTGTCTACTTGAGAGGCTATCTAGGTGTGATGTATCCTAGATGTGAGGGTGTGTGGTACAGGAGATGTTATCTAGGCGTGGGTATGTCCTAGGTGTGAGGGGTGCGTGGTAAAGAACTAGAGTGTGTCTACTTGAGATGTTATCTGAGTGTGGGCTGTCATAGGTAGGGAGTATGGGTTTGTTGTAAAGAACTATTTTGTGTGTTTACTTGAGATGTTATGCATGTGTCGATGTGCCCTAGGCATGAGGCGTGTGTGGTAAGGAAATAGTATGTCTACTTGAGAGGTTATCTAGGTTTGGTGTGCCCTAGGCATGAGGGGTGTGTGGTAAGGAACTTGTGTGTCTACTTGAGAGGTTGTCTAGGTGTGGTGTGTCCTAGGTGTGTGGGTGTGTGGTAAGTGACTCCTGTGTGTCTACTTGAGATGTTATCTAGGTGTGGTATGTGTAGTGTGGTATATGTAGTGAAGGAAGTTGGCGACACATACACCTCCCAGCACACCACATATCACTGTGCTATGAAGCACACGTGGATTTATGGCTCAGGTAGGATCGTCTAATGGCTCAGTTTAGATCTGGGTTCTGTTCATTGTGGGTCTAGAAGGAATGGGATGTCTAATACCAAGTTTTCGCTTGTTTAAAACGTGTGCTTGTGGACAATATGTTACCTCCCTTCGCCTCGTTGCCTTATCTGTCTTAATTGTGAGCGCTTAGAAACGGGATGAATGTAGGTATGTTGTACTATGTAAAGACTGACGTTTGTATATGCCCACGCGCGGGACGGTGACGGTTGCTGGGCACGGACAGCGCGCAGTGCAAGTTTGTGATAAGAAAGAGTCTTCTAGATAGGCTAGACAGATGATCTCAGATATAGATTAGAAACAACCACTGGCTGCTGCAAAATGTTGAGAGGGAGAGCTGCATATTTCACGCCCTGGCTCACAGGTTTCTCTTGTAGGGCCACGGGGCCCCTTCGGCCCTCTCGTAGTTACTGATCCTCATGAGGGTACTGGCCCTCTCAGAGTCCTGTCATCCCCTGTCCCAGGATCTCAGGATCATCTCATGGTCCGAGGATCCTAACCTCACTGCAGCCCAAACGGGATCCTGCACCTCTCCTTACCACAGCCCTCACAGGATCCACTCAGGATTCGAACATCCTCTTACTTCAGACCTCTCAGGATCCAGACATCCTCTTCTCACTGTAGACCTCTCAGGATCATCTCAAGATGCGGCATCCTCTTCTTGCTATAGACCTTACTGGATCCACTCAGGATCTGGACATCCCTTTCTTGCTGTAGACCTCACAGGATACACTCAGGATCCGGACATCATCTTCTCACTTTAGACCTCACAGGATCCTGCAACTCTCATCACAGCAGCCCTCACAAGATTCACTCAGGAGCCAGACATCCTACTCTCAGTACAGACCTTACAGGATCCACTCAAGATGCGGACATCCTCTTCTTGCTGTAGACCTCACAGGATCTACTCAGGATCCAAACATCTCTTCTTGCTGTAGACCTTACAGGATCCACTCAGTATCCGGATGTCGTCTTCTCACTATAGACCTCTCAGGATCCACTCAGGAGCCAGACGTCCCCTTCTCACTATAGAACTCTCAGGATCTGGACATCCTCTTCTCACTTTAGACCTCACAGGATCCTGTCATCCTCTTGTCACTGGGTCTCCCTATGGTCTGGTACCTTCTTATCACGGTATCCCAACTCTTGCTCCTCAGGGTCCCGCCAGCTCAAGTCACTGTGGCCCTCTCATGGGTTCATCCTTCCGCCTCCACAGTGACGCTGCAATGAAGCGTTGTGATTGGTCTGAGCGCTGTGGTTCGGCACTCAGACGGGGACAGGGAGCCTGTGCATGTTCCTCACCAGGCTTACATTACAGCCTGGTGGGGAAGATGCAAAGTGCGCAGGACTGTTTGGCCTGCCCAAGAGGGCCGGGTAAACAGTTCATGCGCACTTAGGGAGTGAAAACCACTCCCCCACCCCCCCTCCGGCCCCTGCTCCAGCCAACCCCAGAACGGAAAAGGAAAATGATAATAACGTTCAGGTTCCTGTTTATTTTTCTCTGCACTGCTCTCAAAGCAGTGGGGCGACGCTCTACCGCCTAAGCGGAGGAGCAGCTCCTGCGCTTTTACGACCTAACTACTCAGCCGTCAGTACGTCTCTTAATATGGCTGTCCCACAGTACAGACAGAGTGCTTTAAATGCATGGTGCGTCAGGCTGAGGGGTTTCGTGGTGGAGGCTGGCATGAAGATTTACATGTCGCATGCTCTCCGAACATGCATATTACCCTCCCTTGCGTTCTGCAAATGGTAGTCGCGCCCCAGGTGCCATACAAGCCGGGTCTAGTGGCTCAGTGGACTAATGCGCCCACTGTAGGGGCCTGTGTTTGACCTCATGGTCACAGGTTCAAATCCCGCTGGTCCACTCAGCCTTTTATCCTTCTGAGGTCAATAAAATGAGTACCACACCCCAGGTACTCCGCACATAGCTTTACATGTCCCACAGTACTGCTCTCACATGGACACTCACTTCCAGAGTACTCCTGTTACACTCCCCAGGTGCTGTGCACACAGCTTTACATGTCCCACACTACTGCTGTCCTAGGGAAACACACTTCTGAGATCTTTCGTTACACACCCCAGGTACTCTGCACACGGGTTTACATGTCCCACAGTACCGCTCTCACATGGAAATTCACTTCCCAAATACTCTTGTTACACATCCCAGGTACTCTGCAGACGGCTTTACATGTCCCACAGTACTGCTCACATGATAACTCACTTCCTGAGTACTCCCATTACACACTGCGGGTACTCTGCACACTGCTTTACATATCCCAAAGTAATGCTCTCACATGGAAACGCACTTCTGAGTACTCTCGTTACACTCCCCAGGTACTCTGCACATGGCTTTACATGTCTCACATGGAAACTCACTACCCGAGTACTCTTGTTACACACTCCAGGTACTCTGCACACGGCTTTACATGTCCCACAGTACTGCTCTCACATGGAAACAACACAGCTTCACATGTCCCACAGTACTGCTCTCATATGGAAACAACACAGCTTTACGTGTCCCACAGTACTGCTCTCACATGGAAACAACACAGCTTTACGTGTCCCACAGTACTGCTCTCACATGGAAACAACACAGCTTTACGTGTCCCACAGTACTGCTCTCACATGGAAACAACACAGATTTACGTGTCCCACAGTACTGCTCTCACATGGAAACAACACAGCTTTACGTGTCCCACAGTACTGCTCTCACATGGAAACAACACAGCTTTACGTGTCCCACAGTACTGCTCTCACATGGAAACAACACAGCTTTACGTGTCCCACAGTACTGCTCCCACATGGAAACTCACTACCCGAGTACTCTTGTTACACACTCCAGGTACTCTGCACACAGCTTTACATGTCCCACAGTACTGCTCTCATATGGAAACAACACAGCTTTACGTGTCCCACAGTACTGCTCTCACATGGAAACAACACAGCTTTACGTGTCCCACAGTACTGCTCTCATATGGAAACAACACAGCTTTATGTGTCCCACAGTACTGCTCTCACATGGAAACAACACAGCTTTACGTGTCCCACAGTACTGCTCTCACATGGAAACAACACAGCTTTACGTGTCCCACAGTACTGCTCTCACATGGAAACAACACAGCTTTACGTGTCCCACAGTACTGCTCTCACATGGAAACAACACAGCTTTACGTGGCCCACAGTACTGCTCTCACATGGAAACAACACAGCTTTACGTGTCCCACAGTACTGCTCTCACATGGAAACTCACTACCCGAGTACTCTTGTTACACACTCCAGGTACTCTGCACACAGCTTTACATGTCCCACAGTACTGCTCTCATATGGAAACAACACAGCTTTACGTGTCCCACAGTACTGCTCTCACATGGAAACAACACAGCTTTACGTGTCCCACAGTACTGCTCTCATATGGAAACAACACAGCTTTATGTGTCCCACAGTACTGCTCTCACATGGAAACAACACAGATTTACGTGTCCCACAGTACTGCTCTCACATGGAAACAACACAGCTTTACGTGTCCCACAGTACTGCTCTCACATGGAAACAACACAGCTTTACGTGTCCCACAGTACTGCTCTCACATGGAAACAACACAGCTTTACGTGTCCCACAGTACTGCTCTCACATGGAAACTCACTACCCGAGTACTCTTGTTACACACTCCAGGTACTCTGCACACAGCTTTACATGTCCCACAGTACTGCTCTCATATGGAAACAACACAGCTTTACGTGTCCCACAGTACTGCTCTCACATGGAAACAACACAGCTTTACGTGTCCCACAGTACTGCTCTCACATGGAAACAACACAGCTTTACGTGTCCCACAGTACTGCTCTCACATGGAAACTCACTACCCGAGTACTCTTGTTACACACCCCAGGTACTCTGCACACAGCTTTACATGTCCCACAGTACTGCTCTCACATGGAAACAACACAGCTTTACGTGTCCCACAGTACTGCTCTCACATGGAAACAACACAGCTTTACGTGTCCCACAGTACTCCTCTCACATGGAAACTCACTACCCCAGTACTCTTGTTACACACCCCAGGTACTCTGAACACAGCTTTACATGTCCCACAGTACTGCTCTCATATGGAAACAACACAGCTTTACGTGTCCCACAGTACTCCTCTCACATGGAAACAACACAGCTTTACGTGTCCCACAGTACTGCTCTCACATGGAAACAACACAGCTTTACGTGTCCCACAGTACTGCTCTCACATGGAAACAACACAGCTTTACGTGTCCCACAGTACTCCTCTCACATGGAAACTCACTACCCCAGTACTCTTGTTCCACACCCCAGGTACTCTGAACACAGCTTTACATGTCCCACAGTACTGCTCACATGGAAACTCACTTCTCAAGTACTCTCGTTCCACACCCCAGGTACTCTACACATTGGACTTCATGAAGCTTGTACCGTGCGCATATAGTATTTATGCACATGTACTCTCTTCATGGAATCATCTGAACGGCACATGTGCACCACACATGAGGTTTTTTAACACGATTTATTTATACAAATCATTGTGTGCATACTCAATAACACTTTCCAAGTCCTCTGTACACATTTATACATCCGAGCTCTCCACACGCCCCAGGTCCTCTTCACATACATGTATGCATTCCAAATGCTGTACACCTAGAGAGACATATCTCAAAACTGTGCACATGAAGCTTCTTGTTTCAAGAACTGTGCACCTGGAGTTACAGGTCCCACTTATCCTGCACAGAGTTGCACATCTTGAATACTACATGTCATAAGTTCTTCTGCACTGAATTACTCATCTTTTCCTACCAGCCTATTGCACACTCTGAGGCTAAACTGAGCTGCTTCCTCTTTCAGATATGCCACTAGGTCTTGTGTGTAGTGTTTCTGTGTTCCGTAGAGACTGAGATATTAGCATCTGATCTGGGACATGTCAATGAATGGCCCACTTGTTCCGCATTACTGGTGGTAACAATGTACGGTATGTATCTTCCTACATAGGAGCCAGCCGGCATCTCAAGCTGACCGTTAAATCCGCTGTGCCACTATGGAATGAGGCTAGCATACTTTTACCCTGATGGCATTGCCTACCCACTCGAAGCCAGGCTGAGATTACCAAACTCGCTTGACATCTTGACCCAGCAAGGCCTCCTGTCTTCAGGATCCATCTTTATACCAGAGACTTAAGCTAGCACCTAGAGTAATCCATGTTGAGTCATCACGGTGCCCCAGAAGATCCCAAGTCTCACAGTTGACCGCTTGTAGACCCCGCCACGCCACTCTGTCTCCAATAGGTGCCTTCAATGATTTGTCCCTTTTCAAGAATTTCAGCAGAAGATATGGTCAGTCTTGGCCTGCTGTTGCTGGGCTCACCAGAAGATCTGCCCCTCTCTTCCCTTTGTTACCAATTTCAATAGAATACCTGGCACCTCTGCGTCTATTGTAACCAGATTCAGCAGATAATCCATCCTCTATGTGCCCATTGTTATCAGGGTCAGCAGAAGATATGGGTTCAATGTAAGAATTGCCCTCTCTGTGCCCATTGTTATCAGGGTCAGCAGAAGATCTGGGTTCAATGTAAGAATTGAACCTCCGTGTGCCCATTGTTATCAGGGTCAGCAGAAGATCTGGGTTCAATGAAAGAATTGAACCTCCGTGTGCCCATTGTTATTAGGGTCAGCAGAAGATCTGTGTTCAACGTAAGAATTGCCCTCTCTGTGCTCATTGTTATCAGGGTCAGCAGAAGATCTGTGTTCAATGTAAGAATTGCCCTCTCTGTGCGGATGTATGACGTTATGACGCATACTTTTACAACGCCTACCTTTACAACGCAATTTTTACAACGCAGGATCCATTACAACGAACTACCATTACAACGCATGTTTTTACACCGCAGATGCCTTTACAACGCATGCCATTACAACGTAAGTATTGGTAAGTATATAATATTTTTTTAAATGTAAATTAATTAAAATTAATATAATTTAATTTAATTTAATTTAATTTAAATTTAATTTTACTTTATTTTTACCCTGTACCCCTGTACCCCAAAACCCAAACCTAGCCCTAAACCCTAAAAATACCCCTGTACCCAAAAACCCAAACCTAGCCCTGAACCCTAAAAATACCCCTGTACCCCAAAACCCAAACCTAGCCCTAAACCCTTAAAATACCCCTGTACCCCAAAACCCAAACCTAGCCCTGAACCCTAAAAATACCCCTGTACCCCAAAACCCAAACCTAGCCCTGAACCCTAAAAATACCCCTGTACCCAAAAACCCAAACCTAGCCCTGAACCCTAAAAATACCCCTGTACCCAAAAACCCAAACCTAGCCCTGAACCCTTAAAAATACCCCTGTATCCAAAAACCCAAACCTAGCCCTGAACCCTAAAAATACCCCTGTACCCAAAAACCCAAACCTAGCCCTGAACCCTAAAAATACCCCTGTACCCAAAAACCCAAACCTAGCCCTGAACCCTAAAAATAACCCTGTACCCAAAAACCCAAACCTAGCCCTGAACCCTAAAAATACCCCTGTACCCAAAAACCCAAACCTAGCCCTGAACCCTAAAAATACCCCTGTACCCAAAAACCCAAACCTAGCCCTGAACCCTAAAAATACCCCTTTACCCAAAAACCCAAACCTAGCCCTGAACCCTAAAAATACCCCTTTACCCAAAAACCCAATCCTATAACATTTTTACTATAATTATATACTTACCTATATTTACGTTGTAATGGTATGCGTTGTAAAGGTATTTGTGTTGTAAAAAAATGCGTTGTAATGGTACTTCGTTATAATGGATCCTGCGTTGTAAAAGTTGCGTTGTAAAAGTAGTCCGTTGTAAAAGTTGCGTTGTAACGGTTACATACCCTCTGTGCCCATTGTTATCAGGGTCAGCAGAAGATCTGGGTTCAATGTAAGAATTGCCCTCTCTGTGCCCATTGTTATCAGTGTCAGCAAAACATCTGTGTTCAATGTAAGAATTGAACCTCCCTGTGCCCATTGTTATCAGGGTCAGCAGAAGATCTGTGTTCAATGTAAGAATTGCCCTCTCTGTGCCCATTGTTATCAGGGTCAGCAGAAGATCTGGGTTCAATGTAAGAATTGTCCTCTTTGCTCATTGTGTCTGGGTTAAGCAGAAGGTTTGGCCTCTCTGTTCCCCTTGTTACCCTGTTCCTCTGAAGATCCGCCCTCTCTATTCCCTTTGTTACCAGGTTCAGCAGAAGCCGGTCTCCCTGTGCCCTAGAGTCCCTGGATTCAGCAGATCTGCCCTCTCTGCGCCTGTTCTTACCGATCTCAGCAGGTCAGGTCATTGTTAGTGCTCTTCCCCATCCTATTAGGCGCCGTGCATGTGCCATCCATTCACCAATTGCTAATTGGCCGGGCTTTAGAATCAGCGTCGCCTTGGTCAGGCTTGGAGCGTAGTCCATAAGCCTGCACTTTGGAATTCATTGGGTAGCAAAGACTACAAATGAGGGCCCACACCCGCCCATCCACGGAAGAGCTGTGCATCCTGGGAATTTATTTATTTATTTTATTTATTCAGAGTTTTATATAGCGCGAACAAGATCTTTACAGATATCAGAGCGCTTCACAGAGACAGGGGGTGACGATAGCATGAGGGTGACGCAAAAATATTGGGTGCAATATAAAATTCAGTAGCGTGATCGGATAGCAGTCATGTTCTAATAAAATGTCAATAAACAATCAAATAAGCGATAATATACGACGAAACTGAGTCTGAGACGGAATGATCTTATAGCTCAGTCTTCAAGTCTGTGTCCACACCCACCCATCCATGGAAGAGCTGTGCATCCTGGGAATGATCTTCTAGCTCAATCTACAAGTCTGTGTCCACACTCGCCCATCCATGGAAGAGCTGTGCACCCTGGGAATAATCTTATAGCTCAGTCTACAAGTCTGTGTCCACGCCCGCCCATCCATGGAAGAGCGGTGTATCCTGGGATTCAACTTATAGCTCAGTCTTCAAGTCTGTGTCCACACCCGCCCATCCACGGAAGAGCTGTGCATCCTGGGAATGATCTTATAGCTCAGTCTACAAGTCTGTGTCCACACTCGCCCATCCATGGAAGAGCTGTGCACCCTGGGAATAATCTTATAGCTCAGTCTACAAGTCTGTGTCCACACCGGCCCATCCACGGAAGAGCTGTGCATCCTGGGATGCATCTTATAGCTCAGTCTGCAAGTCTGTGTCCACACCTGTCCACCCACAGAAGAGCTGTACATCCTGGGAATAATCTTATAGCTCAGTCTACAAGTCTGTGTCCACACCGGCCCATCCACGGAAGAGCTGTGCATCCTGGGAATGATCTTATAGCTCAGTCTTCAAGTCTGTGTCCACACCCACCCATCCATGGAAGAGCTGTGCATCCTGGGAATGATCTTATAGCTCAATCTACAAGTCTGTGTCCACACTCGCCCATCCATGCAAGAGCTGTGCACCCTGAGAATAATCTTATAGCTCAGTCTACAAGTCTGTGTCCACGCCCGCCCATCCATGGAAGAGCGGTGTATCCTGGGATTCAACTTATAGCTCAGTCTTCAAGTCTGTGTCCACACCCGCCCATCCACGGAAGAGCTGTGCATCCTGGGAATGATCTTATAGCTCAGTCTACAAGTCTGTGTCCACACTCGCCCATCCATGGAAGAGCTGTGCACCCTGGGAATAATCTTATAGCTCAGTCTACAAGTCTATGTCCACACCGGCCCATCCACGGAAGAGCTGTGCATCCTGGGATTCATCTTATAGCTCAGTCTGCAAGTCTGTGTCCACACCTGCCCATCCACGGAAGAGCTGTGCATCCAGGGAATAATCTTATAGCTGAGTCTACAAGTCTGTGTCCACCCCTGCCCACCCACAGAAGAGCTGGGCATCCTTGGAATAATCTTATACCTGAGTCTACAAGTCTGTGTCCACACCGGCCCATCCACAGAAGAGCTGTGCATCCTGGGATGCATCTTATAGCTCAGTCTGCAAGTCTGTGTACACACCTGTCCACCCACAGAAGAGCTGTACATCCTGGGAATAATCTTATAGCTCAGTCTACAAGTCTGTGTCCACACCAGCCCATCCACGGAAGAGCTGTGCATCTTGGGATTAATCTTATAGCTCTGACTACAAGTCTGTGTCCACACTCGCCCATCCACGGAAGAGCTGTGCATCCTGGGATTCATCTTACAGCTCAGTCTACAAGTATGTGTCCACACCCACCCGTCCACGGAAGAGCTGTGCATCCAGGGAATAATCTTATAGCTGAGTCTACAAGTCTGTGTCCACACCCGCCCATCCATGGAAGAGCTGTGCATTTTGGGATTAATCTTATAGCTCAGACTACAAGTCTGTGTCCACACTCGCCCATCCACGGAAGAGCTGTGCATCCTGGGATTCATCTTACAGCTCAGTCTACAAGTCTGTGTCCACACCCACCCGTCCACGGAAGAGCTGTGCATCCAGGGAATAATCTTATAGCTGAGTCTACAAGTCTGTGTCCACACCCGCCCATCCATGGAAGCGCTGTGCATCTTGGGAATAATCTTATAGCTCAGTCTGCAAGTCTGTGTCCACACCCGCCCATCCACGGAAGCGCTGTGCACCCTAGGATTCATCTTACAGCTCAGTCTGCAAGCCTGTGTCCACACCCACCCGTCCACGGAAGAGCTGTGCATACAGGGAATAATCTTATAGCTCAGTCTAGAAGTCTGTGTCCACACCCGCCCGCCCACAGAAGAGCTGTGCATCCTGGGATTCATCTTATAGCTCAGTCTGCAAGTCTGTGTCCACACCTGCCCATCCACGGAAGAGCTGTGCATCCTGGGAATAATCTTATAGCTGAGTCTTCAAGTCTGTGTCCACACATGCCCGCTCACAGAAGAGCTGTGCATCCTAGGAATAATCTTTTAGCTCAGTCTAGAAGTCTGTGTCCACACCGGCCCATCCACGGAAGAGCTGTGCATCCTGGGAATAATCTTATAGCTCAGTCTGGAAGTCTGTATCCACACCGCCCATCCATGGAAGAGCTGTGCATACTGGGATTAATCTTATAGCTCAGTCTTCCAGTCTATTTCCACACCCGCCCGTCCACAGAAGCGCTGTGCATCCTGGGAATAATCTTATAGCTGAGTCTTCAAGTCTGTGTCCACATCCGCCCATCCACGGAAGAGCTGTGCATCCTGGGATTCATCTTAAAGCTCAGTCTACAAGTCTGTGTCCACACCCACCCGTCCACGGAAGAGCTGTGCATCCTGGGATTCATCTTAAAGCCTGTGTCCATACCTGCTCGTCCACCCCATAGAATTGTAAATCCAGCAGTTAACCTTACAACACAGTCTACAAGTGTTGGTCCACACTTGGCCGTCCGCACTAGGAGCTGTCTCTCCTGCTCTCCGGCTTGCACCCTCTAAATTTGTGAGTCCACACCAACCTGTCCCTCCTTACAGGTTGGATATCTTGAGAATAATCTAACAGCACAGTAAGGTCCCAGAAGCAATAGCCTGCACATCTGGGCTCCAGTGGTTGAGTACCACCTCAGATGGGCATGAAGCCTGATTACTAGTAACATGTTTACTTTGTTTAATACATCAACCTCCTCATGCTGAAGGGAGTACTTGCTTTACATGCTAAAGACTAACTCAGACTCCAAATACATTCAACTTAGAAGGTAAAAGCAAGTAGAACAAGCATTTACAATGCAACGGTCTCGCCTTTGCCAAAGTTAGAGCTATTGGCATTGTAAATGACAACATTTTTATTTATGTGTTGATTTTGAAAACAGATAAATAAATGGCATTGTCATTTGCAATGTCAATAGCTTAATCTCTCGCAAATGCGAGACCTATTGCATTTGCACCCACACACACACACAGAGAGCCACACACAGAGAGCCACACATACAGCGCCCCCCCACACACACACAGAACCCCCCCCACACACACAGAGCCCCACACACACACAGAGCCCCCCGCCCACACACACACACATAGCCCCCCACACACACAGAGCCCCCACGCACACACAGAGCCCCCCCACACACACAGAGCCCCCCCCACAAACACAGAGCCCCCTACACACACACAGAGCCCCCCACACACACAGAGCCCCCCCACACACACAGAGCCCCTTCACACACACACAGAGCCCACCCACACACACAGAGCCCCCCCATACACACACACACACAGAGCCCCCACACACACAGAGCCCCCCCACACACAGAGCCCCCCACACACACCGAGCCCCCACATACACACAGAGCCCCCCACACCCACACAGAGCCCCCACACACACAGAGCCCCCACACACACAGAGCCCCCCACACACACAGAGCCCCCCCACACACACCCACACAGAGCCCCCACACACACAGAGCCACCCTCACACACACACACAGCCCCCCCACACAAATAGCACAGAGAGGAAAGAAGTGGAACCTTTCAAACATTGCCAAGACACATTATTGCAGAAAATGTCATAAAATCTTTGCCATCATCCTTACAACTGGAGTGAAGGAAATACTTGATAGATCAAAAAAACAGCCACAAAGGTTTTTAGATGAGCTGACCACCTTTCAACATCACGGCCCCAAATTCGGGGACCAACTATGGTACCAGTATCTGAAATGACCACTTTACCACTTCTGGTTGTCCAAGATATTGGCATAACTCGGATCTTAAAAAAAAAAAAAAAATCACAAAACTTGAGCTTAGGAGTGAGTAGCAACAGCAGCAACCCTTTCTCCATTTGACCGAGGTTAAATTGTATCCAAGACACATCACCAGCCACACGCACATCATAATCAGGGGACAGGTGGAGAGAGAGTACACAGACAACATTCCTTGTATCGACGAGTATGTGTTCAAGATATCAAGCCGTGATAAACACAGAGGTCAATGGTCCTATACTCCTTGAAACTAAACTCAACAAAGCATTTCTTGGTGGCTCACAGCAAAATGGGTAAGTTACCAATCTAATTGGGTGGGAGGAGGGGAAGGCGAGCTTAGGGTCAGACTCTAAAAGTGATTTAGGTTTGTGTCCAGGGACGAGAATTATCAATGGTGCACCGTGTGCAGTGGCGCCAGGATCTCTGTGCACCTTTAGTCTTAAGTGTTTTACTCTTCAGCGCGAATGTAGGTGGGTTCTTTTCTCCGTGCTTCCAACAAGGCAGATGGCACCCTTGAATAGTGGGATGTAAACTTTGAAGATTTTAACGCTTGAGAAATGGTACATTAAATGAGAACGTTTACGTACTGCCGTTCATCGATAAAAAAAAAAATACACACATGGAGGAGGTTAAATAACAGCAAAATAAGTCAGTCGTCCTTTACAGTAATCTGCGCGAAGGACTGAATAGTTAGGACACATGTTTGCAGTTTTTTTATAGGGCGATCTCGACAGCAAGGCATTGGGGCATTTTACATAAGCACTAGTTACATTACACAAGGACACATTCATTTTTATAGGTACATGGAGATTAAGTTATGTGGCCAGAATCAGAGGGTGTTGCTCCGACGCCAAGACTCGAACCCAATTCAAAGTCGACAGCTCTGGTCGTTACGCCACATCCTCCCAAATTTCATACTTGAACTGTGAAATGCACACACTCTAATAGAAAAAAAGTGTACGAAACTGTAAATGAAACCATTTCGTTTAAGAGAACATCTGTAAACCCCTCTCCCCATCCTCGCATTACAGAGTGGGCTAACGGGCGGCCTCCGTTGTAAGATACACCACCACCAGTCACACCATAGCCGCATGACGGCTTAGAGCTGAACACCCTTGGTGAGGGCCATTAGCACGTGCCCCCGCCGGCGTCCCAGGAAGACCCAATGTCCAATCCTCGGACAAACACCATACAATACTTCTCCGCATACGATTAAACAATTAGAAAACCACCGGGAGCCCGGACTCACCCATCGTGTCAGCTTCAGGTTACAGAGCGGAAAGGAAGAGGCCCACAATTCACTGCGCGAAAGGAAGGCTAGCAAGGACCCCAACCTCCGGGCAGCCGTCACTGAGAAACTATAAAACATACGTCCCAAACGAAAGGGATGTCGTTTCACGTTAGGACCATCCGTACATCGGTTGATCTGTTTTAGGTACCCGTGTGTCCAGATTTTTTTTTCTTCTGAGTATAGGGAGTGTTTCCTTGAAGCATTGAGGCACTGAGGAAATAGGGAGAGGCAGAGCGGTAGGATCTGTAAGCGACATTGGACAGCATCGAACACGGACAGTGGGCGGGCAGGAGGGAGGAGGCACGGACAGTGGGCGGGAGGGAGGAGGCACGGACAGTGGGCGGGCGGGAGGGAGAAGGCACGGACAACGGGACGGCGAGAGAGAGGGTGTGGGGGGCGGGACTTAAAAAAAGACACGGAAACGCCCCCGAATCGCGTCGTGACGGGGGAAAGAGTAATTGACAACCATCTCTTCCAATGGCTAGCCTCCATTTATGGAGCTAGCCAATGGAAGAGAGAGGCGGGACAAAGCCCCTTACTGTACATCAAAAGATTTTGCCTGCGCCAGCACTGCTGCGCAGTGCTACGGCCAGGCGAAACCTAAAAAGGCCTTGCGGTGTCCTCAAAAAAGTGAATATTTCTGAGGAGTGGTTTAGCTACTATCCTTTAAACCCTCTATAGGGGGTCCTGTGCCCTCTAAGCAGAACTCAACATTAGTCCCTTTAATAGTTAAAATCAGAGTATTTCCAAGAACCGCTTGGGATATCATTTACTCCACGTCACCCCCTCAGCAAATTCCTTATTCCCGTAACATAACTTAGGCAGGTGCTACAAAAGCCCATGACTTTTATCTGACCGTCATGTAATCCCTTTCACAACTCCTCCCAGAACAAATCCAACCATGCCAGAATAGAGAGGGAGGGAAATGATCAAACACGGAAAGATGTATATGGTGACTTTTTGTTTCAAGCTATCCATTCCTCCAGTGGCCTTGCAAATCAGGATCCTAGATCCTCCTAAATAAATACATTGATTCCTTACAAGACGCGCTTGATGAAGCTTCCCCTCGACTGTGCGGGAAATCAATACAAGGAAGATCAACAACCTCTGGTTTATCCCTGAAGTAAATAGTACAAGGAGAGAAGTATGGAACCTTGGACGCAAGCAGTACACGTAGGCGGCAAAGCGAAAGTGGAACTTTTAATCGCAATTATAAAGCAACTGTAAAAAAACATGAATTTCACTGACCGTATTCTTCATCTTCCCATCATGTGCAGCAATTTTTTCTACCATGAATAAACTCATAGATCCAGTTCCTTCGATCAAAGGAATGACTCAATTGAGCGTGTAATCAGTTTGCTGGTTATTTAACTGAACCGATCGCCTCACCCAGAGTCTGAATACCCAAAAAGCTAATGGTCTGTCCTTAGATCTAGCCACACTGGATATATTTACTCGTTAGAACTTGCAGAGCAACAGGATCTCCCAAGACATATCACCAGCCAAGCGTCATGCAGATCTCTTATTCATACATAACTCCCCTCTACCAAAGGGGTGATAGCACCATTACACACTGGGGAAGTTGGAAGTGAATTGAAATCCACCATGGACACTAATGTCCTAAAGAAACCAGCTGTGGTATCTTCTGGAGAAAGCGCTTATAGTCGACTACAGGAATATGTCAAGATAAATTCTCTCCTTCACCCGCTGCAAGCTGATTTCTGATCAGGATATAACAGGAAAACTGTGGTTGCAGCAGCATTAAAAGAACTTCGAGTGAAGTCAGATGCCGGTACCGGCTTAGCTCAGATTTTGCTGGACCTTTCAGGAGTATTCAGCACCACAGACCTCCAGACACTAACAACACGTCACATGTGTGGTCTCACTGTCCAGCGCTTCCTCTGGCCTAGTACCAGGGCTTTCTACAGTCTCATTTTCATAAGTTTCTTTACCCCGCCTTTATATCCACATTATGACAGGTTACTTATGGAGTAACACAGCGGGCTTTTCTGTCCCTTTTACTCTTGTCCTTCCTCTGGCCTATAAGGTCCAGTCCTTTCGATATATATTTTTTATGTGTGCTGATTATACACAGATTGTTCTGAAGATACCCAGTGACTCAGATGCAGGGGCTGAGAATTTGTTCAGCTGCTTACAACTAATGGAGAACAGGATTATCTTTAAGCAACTAAAGCTCAGTGAAGATAAAATTGAAGTACTAGCCCCTTTGTTTCTACAACTGTGGCAATATCTGTCCTTCCCCCTGAGGAAGTGACGTATCCTGGGCTAGTCTCCTACGTGAACAATTTGGGATTTAAATTAGACACCAGCCTGAAGCGTACAGCCTAGATTACTCAAGTAGCGGGTACCCGCTTGTATTTTCTCTGTGTATTGAAGATCATATTCCATCTCTTCTCTTTCACAGATAAGATCATGATGATAGTGGTTAACCTCAGTGGGCGTTCACCCTTGAGAGGAATTCTACTTAATTCTTCCTGCGGGTTCTGCAAGCTGCAGGTCATTGGAACCAACTGCATGATCCTATCTCCTGAGTGAAACAGACCTGTCCATCATCTGCTGTTGGTCACCCAGTAGGAGCGGATGGTTGCACACTGTGTCTGGGCATCGGCAGGATGGGTCGTGGGTCTCTACTGAAGGGATATTCATTACATTCTCCATGGTTTGCTGAACCTTCAGGATGAAAACATGCCAGAGGATGCCTGTAACCACTAGCTGATAAGGCATCGACCCTTGGAGCAGTCCAAGCTGTCTGTCTGCTGCTGGGACACATGGACTGCCTGGCTCCATCTGACATCTGCAGCCTGACTCCTGGCACAAGATGTCTGAAGTGAGCTACGGAGCCAGCTCCCTGATTCACTCAATTGTGTTATTTTCATTGTAAGGTCTACTGACCTCTCCTGGCCCTAGGTTGCGCTGTGTAAAAGCACACGCATCAATATAGCAAATGAAAAGAGCTTTCCCATCCCACAGGCCTGGTTCGTGCTACCTCAAAGTTCACAAATGGGTAATTCATAAAATGGAACGATTCATACTTGTGTACAGCGGCCAGAGGGCGGCGACAATTCAACATTGTGTACTGGTGGGAAGTAGGGTGCCATGTACCCCCAAGGAGCCCCAAGGGATGGAGCATCCTTGTTAGCGTTGGATGTGAGTCTTGTTGCAGAGGTGTGTCTTCACAGGTAGTCACAAACTAAAGGATTATAGGTGACCCATGATCATATACTATAGATCGATCCCTGATGACGTGGATCGTCCCGTGATCGTATACTATAGATCGATCCCTGATTACGTGGATCGACCCATGATCATGTACTATAGCTCGATCTCTGATGACGCGGATCAACCCATGATCATGTACTATAGATCGATCCCTGAGGGCGTGGATCGACCCATGATCGTGTACTCTCGCTGGAGGACTGGGCATGTTCATAGCCAGAGCACAGAGAATTATTCTTTACCTATAGAAGGTGTCCTCAAGCAAGCGATGGATCATTATTTTCATTTACTTTGACCCCTTCCTTTCCTCTTGTCATGTATGGAACACAATGTCATTTCTTTCTTTTGTATATAGAGCACCATGTCATATCCTGCTGTGTCTTTATATCACAATTTGATATATAGCCTCACAGCGAGAACCTCATACATTTTTGTGCGAACTATTTGCAAAGGTTTTTTCTTCCGCCATCAAAACATTTCTTTTGTTTTCTCTTCTACTCGGTAAATGGCTCTGACACCTACAGGTCATGTTCACGCTACATAAATTGCAACCATAAATAAAGAAAAGTGTATTGTATACTTGGTCGTAAGGGTCAAATAATATTTTTACAGTTTGTCAAGTGTTTGTTTCACCTTTGCTCAAGACACCAGAAGCATAATTCTAGTTTGCCAACATTTGGCCTTGCCATCCGGTAAACAACCTTTACAACGAAACTTTTACAACGCACTACCATTACAACGCGGTCATTACAACGCAAACCATTACAACGCATTGCGCTGGGGGGCGCTCTAGGATAGGGAATAGGTTAATTTACTATCCAATAACCTTCCCTAGTGTCCACGGGGACTGGAGTTGGAATAGTAAATTAAACTATTCACTATCCAGCACCCCAAAGCGCTATGCGTTGTAATGGATTGCGATGTAAAAGCCGCGTTGTAAAGGCAGGCGTTGTAATAGCCTGCATTGTAACGTCATACATCCTTGCCATGCATTTTGTGGCTCCTGCAGGCCAGGGACAAATCTGGTTATCTGTGTGGGCCTTCGTGCTCTTCTTCCTAAGTGGCCAGCCATTTAGATTGGACACTGGTGCCTTGTTGTAGCCAAACTCTGCACGGTCCTGTCCTGGGTAGGTGACTTCTGGGGACTCCCACTTCCGGGGACCCCTACTGAATCATTTTTGGAATCTGGAGACCCCCTACTGAGTCATTACTGGAAGCCGGGGAAACCGGACGAAGCATTGTCCATGATTTGAACTGCAAAAAAAAATGCCGAAAAGCATTCATCAAACAAATACACAAATGATGATACATTTTATTTAATTAGCAAACACATAGGAATAAAAAAAAAATTGAAGATAAAAGGTTGGAGCTTTTCTAAATTCAGTTGAGGCCACTCATCGTTCATACTATATTCTGTTTGATGCACCCGCACTGCTCCCGCGAATCAATCTGAGTATACTAATTACATTTTTAGCTTCCAGTTTCAAATTCCATCACATTTTACAAGTTCAATTGTACATTTAGCTTCTTTGTTTATTTACACTTTATTAATATGTTAATATTATTTAATTTCCTAAGTAGTCGCAGACCCCCACGTGTTGGGAACCACTGTTTTAGGGCATGGATTGCCTTAATGCTGCTGGGCATTCTTCTTAAATGAACGTTGTGTTCCCCATACAATAACAGAGATGTCTAGACATGGCATCTACTATCAGTGCTTTGTTCACCTGTTGGAGTGTTGTCATGTGGAGCAGAACGAATCCCTTTGATCTCTCTTGGTCCTCCTGTGCTATCATTGTGCTGCTCACGCTTTTGTTCCCTTGTAGATGATCTTGGTGCATGCGTGTATCTTTTTATGGATGTATGGATAGGTTAAAACACATGGAAGGCCACAGTGAGTTCGAATGCACAAGCAGAAGTGAACACGTGGCTGGTGACAATGCTTTAATTTGTACTTTGAATGCAAAACAGATTCTCCATTCATTACACCGTAAATGCACACTATCCTTAGGCATCGAAGATCCCACACAAGCAGTGTCTGCAGTGGGAGGACAAAGCTGGGGGAGACAGCTCTAAGAAGGGTGTGGCATAAGAAGCATATGAACACGCATTGGCAATGCCAGAAGGTCTGGCTGTGAAGAAATGTATGGTAATGTGCAGCATTATGAATAACTATCATAAGAATGGATATTTATATGTGTGTAAAAAAAGACCTGTAGAATAATATAGGTGTAGGATAAAAGTTCAGGTGACATTTGCACTGTCAAGCCAGATCTAAACACTCGTGTAGGTTAATGACTGCCCACCTCCATCTTTTCTGCAGCCCTAATTTACCTACTTATCCAAGAAGCGTTAATGGCTTTACAGGTTCACATGTGTGCCCCTAAAATTTCAAGCTTAGGAATCTGGATAAATAAACAAAATGATCACAGCTGTATGGAGGGTAAGCACATTTTTTGTGGAAGCATACAACTCCTGCCCAATCAAAACATGTACTCCTGCCTGCCAACATGTGGGCAGAGCCACAGACCCTCTACTTATGATTCTCATATAATTGTCTGGCTACAGCTGGTCCGACAAGCCAGACCATAAAAAAGATTATATGGCCGTTTATCCGTGAAATATATCACGTGCTTGACATATTCATATGTGGAGTCTTTACCCCACAACAAATTATCAAAATCATGTGGAAAGAAGATACTTATTCAACAGTTTTTGGAGCACCATTATTCTAAACCATAAAACACTTGAAAAGACACATTCAAATTAAGCATCCCCTTGACTGGTTGCTATCACTACCATTTTAGAACCAAGTGTACAAGGGGGATAACTTGGTTACTTAATTGGCATGAAATAGTATCTTAGATCCTTGGACGCCAATAGCAAATGATAGTATCCTCTACAGATACTGATAACCACCACCTCCTGCCATATGACCCTAAGAAAAGGCCTAACAAACTCCCTCTGCATTTATTCTCTCACCTGCAAACATCAAGAGGGCTTTGAAAACAGGCACATTGCAGGTAGTGAGTGATCTAAACACTTGCCAGGACCTCAAACGGTATGGGCAGCTCACTGGGGTGGGCAGACAGTAGCATCCCCACCAATATATGTGGTTCTTTTTCACTCTTTATGTTAACCATTGGGTAACCTTTTCAAAGACCGTGGCATTTCGTTTCATCACGAAGCCGTCAGCACCAGGATACATCTGAACTCCCCTGAAGCCATCTCCAAAATTGAGTTGAATATTCATATACATGGATGCAATAAAAGCCCCTGAAATACAATGCTTTAAAGACTGAATTTCGTCTTCTTGCCCCACAATCTGACTCTCTAACCAATATTCTCTGGCCTAAAGTCTACTGACGCCTTCCCCAAATTGTGTATACATGCTGAACCCCTGGGTTTTCTTACAGATGTTAACCTAAACCTCATGAAACACATTCATCTATGGTAATTCTTCTGGATTTCATGTTCATAAACTAAGTTACGAAACCAAAACGCATTCTCTTAAATCAGGATCTGAAACTTGAGGCCATATTAATCTCAGAATCTGACTACGGTTCTGCCCTCCTGAAAAACAGACTTACCCAGCTAAGAACTGTTTTTCATGCTTCATGCTGCTGTCACGCTAAAAACAGGGCCAAAATCTCACTCACAGGTGTACCATATCACCTCAGTTTATACCACACACCACTCAAAACTGAGTGAGACCTACACCCCTCATCTCCTGCTACAGCACTGAGATCCACCATACCTCTGCCAATTCACCTGCATCTTGGCCTTTAGAACCTCCTTCTTTTCCAGCTCTGTGACCCAAACACCATCCTGCTCACGTGTCCGACTGTGACATACGGTGCCCTTTGCTAGAGAAGTGATTGGAGCTCCTCACAACTCTGCGTGTGTGCCTCACTTCTGACCTGCCACACCCACTCCACTTTCAGTGCTGCCACCATCACACGTGTGTGAGGGTAAAAGGTGGTGCTAGTTGGTGCATTCTACTGAATTATGATTGGCTATGCTATGGTGGGGAGATGACAGTAAGGTGTGGTTCCATGTACATTCTCTTATGGTGGTGTACTTGGGCATTGCAATGCACCCTGGATTTATAACATTCTAATATCAGGTGCTCTAATTGTGTTAGTTTTGTTACCAATACACATTTTTGCTTCCTGCCTCCTGCAGTGCTGGGTTGCGACACAGTATGGTGCCGCATTGGGGGTTGGATATTTCTAGGATTACGATTGTTGTACCTCCATTGTTGGTTTTACGAGGTGTGTGGTACCCTTGTGTGTGTAGGGGACTGTACCATTTATCATTGTGTTGAGCGCTGTTAGACAGCAGCATGTTGCCACCTGTAAGGCCCTTGATGCTTTGTTGGATGCACAATGGTGTGGGTTAGGGTGTACCATGGTGACGTCTGTTGAGTAGGGTCTTGATGTTGCAGATAGTGCCTGCTTCTTTGGATGCTTTGTTACAACATCAGTGACGTAACAAGTGACTTTTGATGAGATGTGAGTTATTCTACTTATGGTTAGTGTTGTTGGAAGTATCACCTTGCCATCTGTATGACATATTGGTCTTCTTTTGGTTTCACATCAGCTTGATATTGATATCTCATATATATTCTGCTGTGTTTGTTTCTATGTGGGTTGAGTTGCAGAGAGTGTTCATGTGTTCGTGTTGCAGTGGTTGCTTTTGTTGACGATATGGGGAGCTTTTGGGATATGAATTTGTGTAGTCTATTTGTAAAGCACATTAGCACCTGCGAGGGTATCCTGGTGCTGAGTAGGTGTGTGTTCCTACCCCTGCCTTTGGTAGGTTGGTCAATTGAAAATCCAGTTCTGCTGCTTCTTGCGGAATTCAATAAGAGACGAGGAGGTTATGATGTAGAGTGGGAGACCGTTCCATGCTTTAGGAGCATTGTAAGAGAAAGCGTGTGAGTAGGAGTTCCTTGAGGTGTGCTGTGATGTGAGCTCTGTGTGGCAGGTTGAGGAGGAGTCTGGCTGCAGAGTTCTGGATGGTTTGCAAGGCTAAAAAAAATCCACTCGCCCGCTCGCATTTGCGAGCCAGATTTACTTAGGGTGAGCTATTTTTAGGTCCTACTCCCCTTTCTGGCAAGTAGGAAAGAAGACTGACTTTTGACCTCTGTCTCTGAAAGCAGAGCAAATGTGACAAGATAGCAAAATGTAAAGGCATCTTTATTGCTCACACAGCCAATGAGCAATAAAACTGTCTTTAAATCTTGTTAACTTGTCACATTTGCTCACAGAGGTCAAGTGAATTACAGTTCGGCCAAGTAGATTTTTGAGGTTACTAGACCTGCAGGTCTAGTAAGAATGCTTTGATTTTTCAAGCCCTGGTTTGTAGATTTCTGGTGAGTTGCTTGGTGATCTGGCAAAAAGGTGTTCCTGAAGTCCAACTTGCTGACCAGGGTGGGAGTGAAATTTTTTCTAGTGTTGCATTTGAAGATCTTCCTCAGCATCTTCAGGGTATGGAAGCTGGATGCAGTGATAGCGACTATTTAGAGGTCTTTGCCTGGATGCTGGGTGTGGTTCTGAGTTCGGCCAGCCACCAGTTAGAGTCCCAGTGTGAGCTGTTCTTGCCTAAGACCACTATTTCTGTCTAGTTGGCATTGAGCTTGAGACAGTTGGCTTTTATCCAGTTTGCAACTTTGGTCATATAGGTGGCGAACTTGTTTCTTGTGTCGGGCGTCTTCTCTCAGAGGGAGAATATAACATGCGTGTCATTGGTGTAGCAGAGGATGTGAGAAGTAAGGTGCCAGACTGAAAGCTTGTGTTGTATCCATTAAGAAGGAGCAGATCCAGCACCGAGCGGGTCTTTGGATGCTAATCTCGTACAGGCGGCTGATGAGTTTGGGATGTAAGACCACTTCAGATGCTGCAGGGAGGTCCAGGGGAATTGAGGGCTGTCATGTGTCCTTTCTAAAGGATCATGCGGAGGTCATCTGTGGCTGTGATGACTGCTGTTTCTGTATTGTGGTTAGGCCTTAATACCAACTGTGTGGCATCAATGAGCTGGTGGTCAGTTAGGTGTTGGATGATTTATTTCTCTAAGACCCTTGCCTGGTTTGGTAGGTGGGAGATTGGTCTGTAGTTGGAAAGCATGGCTCGGTCAGCAGATGGTTTCTTGAGCAGGGGCATGGTGATGGCAGGTTTCCTGGAGCCCGTGAATGTGGATGAGTTGATGGAGGCGTTGCAGATAGGAATTAGTCCTTTTCTGATAGGTAGGGGTCCTTTGGTGAAGGAGTTATGTGAGTAAAGGGTCAGATGGGGCTCCCGAGTGGATTGTCTTCCCGGTAGCAGCAATTTTGACTGTAGTGATGACGGGCCACAAGGTCAGGTTTCATTCTTGGGTCAGATGAGAAGTTGAGATGGGACAGAGACGGAGTCCGGTTGAAGGTCGAAGTTGCTATATATGGATGTGATTTTGTTACAGAAAAATTAAGAGAGTTTGTTGCTGGAGGTGGCAGGAGGCACTGTGGAATCCTAGGTGATGATGATTTCGTTGCTGCTGTTAATGCCAGTGTCAATCCGATCTGGAAGACCTCTGCGCTTTGTGTTTCGAATCTGCTGGTGGTAATGTCTTAGGGATGGTTTGAAGATGTCTTTATCTGTGGTATCTTAACATGTTCTCCATTTGTCCTCCAATTGCTTGCAGTGGTGTTTCACCAGCCGGAATTTGTCTGTGTACCAGCTGGCCTTTGGTCAGGCCCTTGTGTTGTGTTGTGCTTGAGGGGAGCCAGTGTATCAGCCCATGCAGTGATCCAGTTGCTGAAGTTCTTAATAAAGTTCGTCCGTGGGGTAAAATAAAGTGCTGCACCGCTACTCCCATTTTTGTGCAAGGCAGGAAGACAGAGGGCACAGGGAGTGTCATTCACGGAGGCCAATGGAAGGACTGTGTCTATATTTTTTTAACATACAAGTGTAGATGTAAATGTACCCGGAATAGCAAACTGTAGGGATTGGACGTTCAATGTGACATGGCAGAAGTATAGGCCTGTATCTACTGGTGTCTTTTTATGAAATGGTGGGGTGTCCAGAACTGGACAACATTCCAGATAAGTTGTTGAGAGCTAGACAACAATCCCTGTGAGGTCTCCAGAACTGAACTGAATCTCCAGGTGTGGTCTCCAGAATTGAAGGCATTTCACCAGTGCTGGCCTTCAGAGTTACACCCATAATGACAGAGTGGGCCCTAAAAAGTGGTACAATTTTCCCGATGTGGCTTCCAAAACTGGACATAGTACATAAGAAGTCATGTAGGTATTTATATATAGTGAACTAAACTGAGCAATTGAAACCTGTACATCAAGCCATCAGGATTCAACTAGGAGGGGATATGTTTTGAGACCATGTACATAGTGGGGGTGGGAGGGCTGGGGAAAGCAGGCCTAGATCCCACAGGAGATGAGGGTAATGAGGGTCCCTAATGATTAGTTCGATGCAACTTGAAAGGATATGTCTTCTAATCTTTCCTGAACTGCAGCAGTGAATGACCAAGCCAGACCTATGGGCAGATTTTCCAAATTCTGGGTGTGTAAAAGAAAAATGATGTTTCCATTTTTTTCCCTTTTTTCCAGTTCTCAGCTCCAGTCTGGCAATGGTTTCACTTCTCGTGTAGCATTTAACCTCAGAGATGTTCAGCTTTTCTGCCGCTTCAGGAGTGGATGTTGCTCATCGCTGTATTGTATGCAAAGCAGCATATCTTTCCGATGATGCTGGCTTAAAGTTGTAGCCGATGTCCGTACTCAATGGAAGACAGTCTGGCGTTAAATTTCTGGAGCCCCTTGAACAAGGCGTGCAGCAGTGTGAAGAATAATCTTCATTTGTACAATCAGGAACTCCAGGAGTATGAGGATGCAACTGAGGAAGAGGGTTGTGTTTAATGGGACATATTGTGGTCCATCCTACGCTGACGACACCCAGCTGATCCTCTCCCTCACCAACGACCCCGCCACCGCCAGAACCAGCCTACACGAAGGGATGAAAGATGTTGCCGAATGGATGAAGAACAGCCGCCTGAAACTGAACTCAGATAAAACGGAATTCCTCATCCTGGGATCATCGCCCTCTGCCTGGGACGACTCCTGGTGGCCCCCTGCCCTGGGCACCACTCCCAAACCAACGGACCACGCACGCAACCTGGGCTTCATCCTGGACTCCTCCCTCTCGATGACCAGACAAGTCAACGCCGTCTCCTCATCGTGCTTCAACACCCTGCGTATGCTTCGCAAGATCTTCCGTTGGATCCCCACCGAAACCAGGAAGATGATCACCCAGGCACTCGTCACCAGCCGACTGGACTACGGAAACGCCCTCTACGCCGGAACCACAGCCAAACTTCAAAATAGACTCCAGCGCATCCAAAACGCCTCCGCACGACTCGTCCTGGCCATCCCCTGATACAGCCACATCTCCGGCCACCTGAGAGACCTGCACTGGCTCCCCGTCAGCAAGAGAATCACGTTCAGACTCCTCACCCACGCACACAAGGCCCTCCACGACCTGGGCCCCAAGTACCTCAACAACCGACTGACCTTCTACGCGCCCACCCGCCAGCTACGATCGTCCAGCCTCGCCCTCGCCGCCGTTCCACGCATCCGCAAAGCCACCGCCGGGGGAAGATCCTTCTCCTACCTGGCAGCCAAGACATGGAACTCCCTCCCGATCCACCTCCGGCTGACCCAGGATCATCTCTCCTTCAGGAAGCTCATCAAGACTTGGCTCTTCGAGCAGTAATGAACCCCTCCCTCCCCAGCGCCTTTAGACCCTCCCGGGTGAGTAGCGAGCTATACAAATGCCCATGATTGATTGATTGATTGATTGGATAAGTTTGGAGGGGAACCATTGAAATTAATCTGATGCACGTAGAGAGAAAATGTAACCGGCAGATTTAAGGGCCTGATTTAGATCCTAGAGGACGGGTAACTCCATCACAATGGTGACGGAATATAATTTCCATAGGATATATTGGGATTTATATTTTGGCGGATGGGATATGAGTCACCGTTGTGGTGGAGTAACCCATCCGCTAAGATCTAAATCAGGCCTGAAGTGTTTTTTTGTTTTGATTTTTGAGTTATTATTCTTCATAACATACGGTTTCTTCAAATAAGTAAATGTTGAGAAAAGCACTCATCTGGGGTTTAATGCGGCTATTGCAAGTCATTCAGGAAATCTGCAACCAATTCTAGGAAAAAGACTGAAGATCGAGTTAAATGATTAGGTCCTGTAAGCCTGAGATAACTTTGTGTACCCTTTTTATGGGCTGTAGGGTGCATTTTATCAATTTCCTTTATTGAATTTATATAGAGCTTCCACCAGAGTGAAACAATTAAACAGAGGTAGTATGAAACCGTGACTACATGGGAAATACAGTGTGAACAGGATATGAAGAAACGCTGGAAGGTAGTCCTTCTGGAAACAAAGGCTGGAAGCCTAGTACTTTGCAAGAGAGTTAAAGCGTTTTCTCTCAGTCGGGGAAAAACAAAACAAGCATTGACAAAACCAACATGTCTTGTGTACGAGAAGATAACTTTTGCTTTGTCAATATTTTTTAGCCATGTTGTATTCAGCAGTACAGCTGCCATGCAGCATTTATTTATTTACTTATATAGCGCTTGAATCGACCACCCGAAGGGGTATCTCTGCGCTTAGGACGGACCGTGAGGATGTATTGCAGTTACAGCTGAATCAGGCACAAAAAAGAGTAGTCTTAAGCAGCTTCCTGAATTGTAGGTGATCAATGCATTGTCTCAAAACTATAGGGGGCTCGTTCCAATATCGAGGGCCAAGATGGGAGAGGGCTCTTCCTCCTAATCTAGCCTTCCTTACTCGAGGCACCACGAGAAGATGTTTGGAACCCGAACGCAGGAATCTGGAAGGTAGATATGGTGTGAATTTTTCCGAAAGGTAAGAGGGGCCTAAATTAAACAATGACTTATGGATAATGCAACAGATTTTAAATCTTACCCGTTGACGGAGAGGAAGCCAATGCAGCTTCATAAGAAGAGGGCGAGAAGGAGTCCT
Organism: Lissotriton helveticus; assembly: GCF_964261635.1. Taxonomy (NCBI): domain Eukaryota; kingdom Metazoa; phylum Chordata; class Amphibia; order Caudata; family Salamandridae; genus Lissotriton; species Lissotriton helveticus. Next base: position 26,398,430 of record NC_136071.1, read on the forward strand.
AGGAGGAGTATTGAGGACTGATCGCGCCACTGTATTCGGGACTACCTGCAGTCTGCTGAGAGAGGCCTCATTGGCGGTAATCAACAGGCTGTTACAGTAGTCTGGACGGCTTAATACAAGTGCCTGAGTTAAAGTTTTCCAGGTTGAGTCAGGAAGCAGAGGGAAGACTCGATGGAGCAGGCCCATTGTGTGGAAACAGGAGCCGGCTGTCTGAGCAGCATGCTCCTTCAAAGGGAGGGCTTGATCCAAACGGATACCCAAGTTCTTAACCGTCAGCTTGGGGGCAGGATGGGGACCCAGATCGATTGGCCACCATTTTGGCGCCCATAGGGAAGGGGCTTCTCCGAAGAGCATAATCTCTGTTTTCCCCACATTGCACTGGATGAAATTACTCTTCATCCAGTGTGAAATAGCTCTCATACCGATAGAGAAGGCCGACTGCACAGAAGGAGTACATTTGTCAAATGGAAAGAGCAACTGAGTATCGTCGGCATAGGATATGGGGGTGAACCCATGCGTCCTCAGAAGATTGGCCAAGGGAGCGATATAGATGTTAAACAATGTAGGGCTCAAACATGAGCATGGATGAACATTTTTTAAAAGCACTATAATGCTGCTTTTTTATTTTATTGCGGAAGGGAGGGATGGAGGCAACACATAGTGAGGCACCGTCTGGGGATGTATGACGTTACAACGCATGCTTTTACCACGCATACTGTTACAACGCAGGTTTTACTACGCATACCATTACAACGCATAGCGCTTTGGGGTGCTGGATAGTGAATAGTTTAATTTACTATTCCAACTCCAGCCCCCGTGGACACTATGGAAGGTGTTGGATAGTAAATTAAATCTATTCCCTATCCTAGAGCGCCCCCCAGCGCAATGCGTTGTAATGGTTTTCGTTGTAAAACCTGCGTTGTAATAGCACTGCGTGGTAAAAGTTGCATTGTAAAGGATGTTTCCCCCGCCTGGGGCATGGAGGAAGTCAACATAAACAATGAAGGACATGGTGAAAAAGCAGTATGACACGGTCAGCTGTGACTGAGTCGTGATTTTTCGTTTTGTTGTGGCAGGTGGAGTGGTATGCAACGTCACAGACAATGGAGGCGGGAATGAGGGCAAACAAAACGGATGTGAAAGGGAGCATGTGTTTGGAACAAGTAACATAGATGAGTGATGGAGGGTGAAAGGGTCGCTGTTGGCAAGCAACACAGACGAGGGATGGAGGGGGCTAGCAACACAGACGAGGGATGGAGGGGGCTAGCAACACGGAGAGGAGGAGTACACAAGAGAGCTAGCTGAAAAAAAAGACTCATCCTGAAAGAGTACTTAAACACTAAGACAAGCAGCACCTAGAACAATGAGCAGCGGTAGGACACAAGTAATGCCGCCATACTCCAGGGGAGGGACAAGCACATGAAGAGGGAGGAAGCCTACGGAGGCAGACCAATAAGAAGCAAGCAAATGAGAGTGACAGTGATGCCAACCACTGCTAAGCAACAGCTGACCTGAGCCCAGTGTTAGAAAACAAAAGATCTTGACGAGACAGTGCATGCCCTATCTTGGTGAGACCTAAAAAGGTGCAGTGGGGGCTAGGCCATTAAGACATGAGAAGCGATACACTGAAAACAAAATAGGAGATGGAACTGAAATTAAGGCAAGACAAACCAATAAGAGACAATGTGATTGTGGCAGTGTGTGTAAGGGGAGTTGGCAGCAGAATTATACATTGGGCAGAGAGGAGCCAGGAAGAGCAGTAGTCACGGTGGGACAGCATTAGACTGGGATTTGTGGCCTGGAGAGTGCAAAGAGGCCGGACTGTATGGAGGGCTTAGAGTTGGGAGAGGCGTTTGTAAGAGGTACGCGAGATGTGTTCTGAAAAATAAGGAAATGACCTGAACTCGATGTCTAGATTCCCAGCTCCAGGAGATAGTGAGTGGATTGGGGAGGAAAACACAGATGAAGAGGGACAGAGCAAGAAAGAAAATAACCTTAGTTTTGGTAGGGTTGCGGTGGAAGGAGTGAAAGGATAGATTGGGAGATTGGGTGGAGGACAGCGATTGCATTACTGAAAGGGGAGGCAAAAGAGAAGACGGAAAGAAAAATGGCATCCTCCACATAGAAAGTAGCAGGAAAGTCCGAAAGTTGAAATAAGAAAACATTAAGGTGAAGTGTAAACAGAAGAAGGAGAGGACCCAGGGTGGAACCCTCTGGACACAACAGCAGTGAGGGCCATGGTCTGGTGCTTTCCCTGATGGAATACCCCATAGCTTCGGACAGTAAAGATGAAGAGAGTTATTGTAGTGATGGAGCAGAGATTCCCACGATGAGACAGAAGATAACCGAGTAGACTGATTGACAGCGTCAAATGAGGTAGACTGATGAAGGCTAAGCAGGGAGGATATTTGATCGTGAGACGTAGAAGTGCGATAGTTATTAACTGTAAACAGAGCAGTTTCCAAGCATTGAGCTGCAGGGAGCAGATTGGAATTAAGAAAGACAAGAAATACAGGAAGGGAGTGTGATGATCTAGACAGATTGAAGAACTGTGGAAAGGTGTCTGATGGGAGAGAAGCATTAAAGAAGGAGGATAAGAATGGTGATAGATAGTAGAGATGAGAAATGAGGGAAGGGGGCTAGAAGAGGCAGTCGTGAGGATAGCTGAGGCCAGACATGCAAGTAGGAACCTTCATGGTAAGAGCTTGGTAAGAATTTCGCAAGGGTGCAGGAGGTGAGGAGACAGCAAGATGAAGAGGTGCAGTGGAGAAGAAAGATTATGAAATTTGGACCTGAAAAGGGTATGGAGCTTTCAAGCTGATAGAGTGGAGGAAACACAATAGCATTGAACATATTCCTTACAAAGGAGGCTTTACCTTCAAAATACACTGGAGTATGAAGGAAGAACATACATACTCAATGATGTAAAGGATGGAAATTGTATCGTGTAAATAGCAACATGTTTAAGAACTGGATACTGAAATGCAATTGATGAACAAAATTGTTTGACAATCAACAGAGTTTATGTAATAAAACATAAGAAAACATATGTAAACCATAAAGTGTTGTAGAAACTAATAGACTCCCTAAAGGGGACACAACGACGGGCAGCGTGCCGGGGAGGCTGTTGTGATCTCAGTGCCGCTGTACTTAGTTTTAATCTCCACAATTCGGTGCATTGGAGTGTAGTGGTTTATTGAAATAAGGCAGGAAACACAATTAACAATCAATAGAAACAAGAGTGAGGAAATTAATCTACTGGATTCTCGCAGTGTGTCCTAAGCTAGTGATAGATTCCTGCTCTTGTGCAATGATCTCCAGCACTGTCCATACTAATAATATAAAGAGAGAGACCAAACCTTTGAGGCGGGTAAGCTCCGGAACCACTGCGCCAACCGGAACACCGCATACAGCATTGGAAAGGTGAGGCATATCAGATGGACATAGGCTATACACCAGCGCAAAATGTAGTTTGGAGGGGACAAAGCATGTGTGGGACAAAGTAGTCCATTGGATGTAGCACCACCTCTGAGGTGGGCGTGTGCGTTCAGCATTGTATTACGTTTGAAGCGTGAGAATAACATTTTATCACGTAGAAAATGTGTGGCGTCTGAGTACGCCGTCGGATGACGGACGCGGCGTGTGGCATCTCAGTGCACCACGCCGTGTTGTTGAAGTGTGTGAAAATATGCGCCATGTTGTTGAAGTGCGTGAAAGTACGAGGCCAAACAGAAGACACCCGGACACGATGTGCACGGCAGGATGGCTGTGCCGCATTTGCAGACTGTGAGGCCAGCGAAATTGGGAGCGGTCACACACGTTCAACCGTAACGCCGTACATAGCGGATGCATGCCGATTCACAGACGCATGCAGGTGTATGAACATCATCGCTGTGCCGCTTTTGCCCACTGTGAGGCCAGACAATTTGGGAGCGGGCACACACGCTCAACGTAATAGCTGTGCCGCATTTACAGACTGTGAGGCCACACACATTGGGAGCGGGCACACACGCTCAACTTCAGCGCCAAGGCCAGAAAACTTCAGAGCAGGCACACATGCTGAACGTCGGCGCCTTAATCAACGGATGCAGAGGCACATGAGCATCGCTGGGGCGCATGATCACATTGAACGGAGACATTTGGAACACGCACAGCATCGCGGTGCCGCATTTGTACACTGTGAGGCCAAGGGACTTGACAGCAGGCACATATGCTGAACGTTGGTGCCGTAATCAGCGGATGCAGAGGCACATATCGCTGGGGCGCTTTCTGAGAGTGGCTGGACACATTTGGAGCACACACACGGTAAACAACCAATTTATTCTAAATCCAAAATCTCATGAAACAAGGAATGTGGTATACCATGAGGTTTTGAAATAAAATATTCATACCTTTTCTAACCATTGCAGACATTTTTGTCATACCCGGACAACGTCGGGACCGCCCGCTAGTAATAAATACTCTCCCCGAGCTCCCTGCCTGACTGAATTGGGGTCCCTTGTTGTTAAAAAGTGCTAGTAATAAATAAGCAGAATGTCATTAATGTCTCCTTATTAGTTAATGAGGGTGAATTTGCTGGATAGGAGTTATTTAGAAAGTGCCAAAGTACAAGCTCCCCCTTCGGTTGTTTAAGCAGCAGTTGTATTTCTGCTCAGGGAAGTGGCCCATTGGCCACTTGGCTGGTACTTGCGGCAGGCCCTCTGCTGTCACAACTCAACTGTAACTAATTGGTGCATTACAGCAGAGATGACTTGAAATATCCTTGTAATAATAATTTTTTATGTATATTGAATTAATAATTGACTATTGTTGTGGTCTTTTCTAACTTAGCCTTACAGCGCCACCTTGTGGCAGACTGTTACAAGTGCTGTGTTGACAATTAGATGCCGGTGCTGAGCACCAGACACCACCCGCTCAAATCAAGCTTCGATTGTATTCCTTCTAAAGCATGTTCCCACCATCACTCGCCCCACAGCTCCCCGCTGAATCCTTGGCACTTTGCTCCTTCGAATCAAAGACATCTTCTGGTTGTAGATAATGTGCAATAACCGTGGAATCTCCTCTGTGAAGAAAATATCGATAAGCAGTTCGGACTTTCTTGCAAACACATTCTCTTAAGCAGGTTAATGCACATCAGTATCAAAGCTATGTTCGTGCTTTACAAGGAGTAGGAAATATGTATAGTAGACATAGCCCTGTTTCCATGTATTAAAACCCAAGAGTGCAAAATAGTTTACACTAAACAGTTAATGACTGACTTGTCGAGACAGAAAGTTTAAAGGACTCAGCAGAGGATGCAAGAAGTAAAACACCAGTTTCCGCTTTGCATACAGTAAAGATAGAGACAAGGTCTACTTTCCATTAGAAGGAAATTTTATGAAAGAGGGATATGAAAAGCCACTCTTAAGTTGGGTCGTATGTTAAAATATTGACCACAGCTGCACACATGTTGACACCAAAATATCCCGACCGGTACCTTGCCTGTCTGGGTATCTAGATCACCATCTCTGGTGGCTCTCGGCACACTCACAGCGCCTTCAAGCTGGCTATGAAGAAGTGGAAAAATACAAGACAACAGACCTTCTGCATCCTCCACTGAGGACCTGGAACCACATCCCCACATCCCTCAGGATCAGTCAACCCCTGTTCCGATTTAGGAAAGAACTGAAGTGACACCTGCTTAAAGAATACTACATCATGATGCAGTCATGGTACACCTTTGTGCCCAGAAACCTGCTACCCCTCCCTCATTAACTGTGGCTTTACCCTTGACTCTCTCCAGTGCTTCACTGCCTTTTGGCGAGGTCGCTGCTTTATGAATCGGCCATATTCAAATACGGAATTCTAACTCCAGATCTGCATTCCTTGACAATATAGTTCATCTAGTTCTTTTGGAGTTGATATATTTGAATGCGATATTTAAAATTCTGTAGTTTTTACCACAGTTTTTTAAGCAGCAGTGCTGCCCGGAAAACTGCTTTTCATAGTGTCTGGTAGGCTCTGTTTGACTCATCAGTAGTAAAATCTATCTATCTATCTATCTATCTATCTATCTATCTATCTATCTATCTATCTATCTATCTATCTATCTATCTATATATATTTAGCAAAACAATACCTTTTCAGGCATAGAGTGACACATAAATTATGCCAAAAAAAAGCGGAGGACTCTGGGTAGCTCTCAAGTTTAGGTGGAATGTAGCTCCTGTACAGAGCACTCTCAACACCAGCGACACTCTAGATCTGCTCACCTCAAATGTCTGTTTTTCTATCAAAGTCTTTAAGCATACAATTAGCTCTGTGCCATCCACGCCGAGATAGAAAGGGACAAAGTCTTCTGCCATTTTTTACAGCAAAGTCTTTAAGCATAGGACTAGCACAGTGCTGTCCTTGCGGAGCTGTAAAATGACAAAAGCCTTCTACTACTCCAGGTACAGTAGTACAGCTTTGAATTGGTAAAATACCAACCAATCCAACCTGAAATGAGTAAAAGCAACCCCTGACAGTGTTTTGCTCTACTTAGAGCTCCTCAGAGAGGTATAGCTTTGTCCAGACAGAAGGGAGCACACAGTATAAGTCAAAACAATACCCTTTCAGGCATAGAGTGATGCATAAAGTATGCAAAAAAGAAGCAGAGAACTCTGGGTAGTTCTCGTGTTAAGGTGGAAAGCAGCTTCTACCTCACTTTATGCACATGCACTTTGCTGAAAATTAAGAAACTTCAAAAAAAGAATAGAGCGTTTCTAAAAAGAATGACGGACCTGCTTTCTTCTCTTATCTGCTTGGTGCTGTCTTCCTGTGCCCTCGACGAATGGTGTGTGATACCAAGGAGGGTTAATGCAGGACACAAGTATCTATATATATTTTTATATATGTGTGTGTGTGTGTGTCTGTATACATATATGTATATATATATATACACACATATATATATACACATATATATATACATATATATATATATTTATTATATATATATATATATATATATATATATATATATATATATATATATATATATATATATCAAACACCTCCTTTCAGAAAAAGAGCAGAGGCCACAGCAGGGGTTGACAGGGAGACCTCTTTATTCCATCAAAAGCTCTCCTTACAGGCTGCATTTCGGCATTTCATATGCCTTCTTCAGCGCCAAGAGTCTCACAGGCAGCTGCAGGTAACATCAAGTTTAAATATAAGCCCCTTACTGATTAGTTCAGGTCCGCCCCGCCCTCGGGAACAGTGTCCTTTCTCTCCATTCGTAGTGCACTCGGTACATGTGCACCACAATTCCCAGAATGCAACAGGGATCCAGGTGAGAAAGGCGGGTGATTAAAAGTTAATCATTGCGGAAAATTAGCTTTTCTCGATGTCTTGCAGCTTTAATCCCTTGCAAATGGTGGAATGTCAGTGTCCCCCTGGGTCCCCAACCGCATCAACCTCCGTGACACAGGAAACCGTTAGGCGGGGGCTAGACCGTGTGTACAGTCTCGCCCAGCGTGGAGCCGAAATAGCCCCCTCACCGCTCCATTTTGTCCTGGCCCCATATATATATATGTAAAATTGCACCAAATGGTGGAATACACTGAAAATTGAGCCCTGTGGTATTTTGAGTTTGGATGGCAGTTAAAGTTTTATGCAAAGGACGTGTTGGCATTTCTATAATTTCTGAATGAAATATGAATATTGACTCGAATAATAAGGCATATCTGAATTGAAATATAGCCAATGAATTTTGAATCATACATTTCAATCTAACTACAGTTTGGTTATTTAAATTTGGGACAGGATTATGAATTAAATATAGGTGCAGTAAACTGATATCAAATATCGGGAAGTTATGTTTAGGATTGGTTATTAGACCTTAACATGTGTTTGAAAAATATTTGAAATTCATTTGAAAAAAAACCACAGTTAAACTGCGGTTATGGTTACAGATAAAAATCGACTGATATTCATCAGTTTTGATTAGCTTTGCATTCTATAACTAGCTCAACAGCCATGCAACCTATAACTGACACACCGACATCGCTCGTCACCTCACCCATAATGTGGCAGCAGCAATTAAAAACAAGCATTTGCAATGCAATAGGACTCACATTTACGCAAGACCTATTGCATTGCAAACAGGAGTGTGGGCGGGGGCAGGAACTACGGAAGTGCGGGCGGGGGGCGAGAAGGCATGGACTGCGGGAGGGAGGGAAAAGGCACGGGCAGTAAGAGAACCTCATTACAGAAAATAGTGCTCACAATCTAAATAACACAATCCGTGCAACACCAGTAGCCATAGAAATAATACAAATGACGACATGGCAGTCATAAGGAGCTGGAGCACGAGGAACGCGAGGTTCCAGCTTGTGCACTTCTACATACTTCATAGAGCATACCTAACACCAGGAAGGATCCAGAAATATTTTAAAGTGGAGGAAGCAGCGTGCCCCCGATGCACGCGAATGGGTGTTGAATTAGAGCACATGTTATGGTCTTTTCCTTTGATGGGATGTTTCTGGGAAGAGGTGGGAGATGTCCTGAATACGATTACGGAGAGACATCTGACGTTCGATGCAGCCACTAGTATTCTGCACTGGTTCCCACACACATCAAAAAACAAAATAACGAGTACATTTATAGATATGGGACTAATATTGGCAAAACGAGACATAACACAACACTGGAAGGCAACAATAGGGCCTAGCAGCAAGAGATGGAGGGGGGAGTTAGTGAAGTGGGCAAGCAGTGAAAGCACACTTAGATATCAACAGGTGAGACGGCGGAACGATGACAGAGCGCAGGAGGCAGCAACGGCGTGGGAGGCCTTAGTGCAGGCGTTACGGGATTATGAGAAACAGGGTGAATGAGGGGAGATTGCATTGTCAGAAGTGGGCCCACACCATGACAGGTACATCGAGAGACTAGAACAGTAGTGACTCCTGTACACAAAGGGCAGTAGAGATTGACAATGAGAAGAACGTCGGTGACAAGGGAGGGGGGACTTTTTGACAGTTAACGGGAGGTGAGGGTGTATGACCTAATGTGCGCTGTTCATTATGTTTGAATAAATGTAAAGTTTTCCTCATGTAATATATCATGTAATGAACAGCGGGATGGGGAATGATCAGTGATCCAAATAAATATGTATGAGGAATGTACAAAAACCCAATAAACTACGTTTTGAAAAAAAAATGGCAGTCATAAGGAGGGTCTAACAAGCCTATAAACCAATCGGAAGGCAGCATTTAGTAAGGACAAAGACACAAGCCAATGAAAAAGATGGGCGGGGGAGTGGGCGGAACTACCCTCACGTAGTGAACTACCACAGATCAACCCCAGAGCAGCGCTTGCGTGCTGGCTCAGGGCTGGACCTAATGACATAAAATATTTTTAGATGAGATTACGTATCACAATTTCATTGTCTCTATTAATGAGATTACTAGGAAAATAGTTGAATTTATTGTTTTTGGTATGTGTTGTTATTTAATGATGTAGAGCTTTTAAGTGTTATTACTTACACAATTTGTGAGGTCATAATCACTGCATTTGGTGTGCAGTCTGCAATATCCAGACAGACCTGCTTGACCTCTTCCATGCCAAACCTTAGCCAAATAACTTTATTTGGAAAGTTTGGGGCAAATTTGTCAAATTGTGCCAAAGGTAGTAGTAACTAGGAATGCTGACCCTATCATAACTACATACTGGCTACAGTCAATATGGAATATAAAGGCAAACGTACATCAATGTAATACAATAGTGCAAATGCTAGGAATAATAAATATCACAATTTTAATATATGTACATTACAGTAACGCCACATACAAAGTTAGCACAAAATTGTTAATATTAATATTGACAGTGAAAACTTCAACTTTCCTTCCTGACCGCTCGGTCAAGCTGCCAGCGGATATTCTCAGAGGTGACCAATGAGCTCACTTACAGGTAAAAAACAGGCTGAAGTGGGCTCCTGCGAGAGGGATCTGAAAGCAATGTATATATCATATACATTATCGCTGTACATGGATAACATACGACTATGTGTTCAGGAACGTGTGCACTTACACGTGGAAAAATAAAACTGAGCGTTCAGGGAAGTATACAACTGCACATGGAAAAACAAGGCTGTGCATTCAGGAACTGTGCACCTGCACATGGAAAAACTACTGTGCATTGAGGAACATGTGCACCTGCACATGGAAAAACAACACTGTGCATTCTGGAACTGTGTACCTGCACATGGAAAAACAACACTGTGCATTCAGGAACTGTGCACCTGCACATGGAAAAACTACTGTGCATTGAGGAACATGTGCACCTGCACATGGAAAAACAACACTGTGCATTCTGGAACTGTGCACCTGCACATGGAAAAACTACTGTGCATTGAGGAACATGTGCACCTGCACATGGAAAAACAAGGCTGTGCATTCAGGAACTGTGCACCTGCACATGGAAAAACTACTGTGCATTGAGGAACATGTGCACCTGCACGTAGAAAAACAACACTGTGCATTCTGGAACTGTGCACCTGCACATGGAAAAACGACTTGCATTGAGGAACATGTGCACTTGCACATGGAAAAACAACACTGTGCATTCTGGAACTGTGCACCTGCACATGGAAAAACTACTGTGCATTGAGGAACATGTGCACCTGCACATGGAAAAACAACACTGTGCATTCTGGAACTGTGCACCTGCACATGGAAAAACTACTGTGCATTGAGGAACATGTGCACCTGCACATGGAAAAACACACTGTGCATTCTGGAACTGTGCACCTCCACATGGAAAAACTCATGCGCATTAAGAAACATGTGCACCTGCACATGGAAAAACAACACTGTGCATTCTGGAACTGTGCACCTGCACATGGAAAAACGAATGCGCATTAAGAAACATGTGCACCTGCACATGGAAAAACAATACTGTGCATTATGGAACTGTGCACCTGCACATGGAAAAACTGCTGTGCATTAAGAAACATGTGCACCTGCACATGGAAAAACAACACTGTGCATTATGGAACTGTGCACCTGCACATGGAAAAACTAATGCGCATTAAGAAACATGTGCACCTGCACATGGAAAAACAACACTGTACATTCTGGAACTGTGCACCTGCACATGGAAAAACGAATGCGCATTAAGAAACATGTGCACCTGCACATGGAAAAACAATACTGTGCATTATGGAACTGTGCACCTGCACATGGAAAAACTGCTGTGCATTAAGAAACATGTGCACCTGCACATGGAAAAACAACACTGTGCATTATGGAACTGTGCACCTGCACATGGAAAAACTGCTGTGCATTAAGGGGCATGTGCACCTGCACATGGAAAACCAACACTGTGCATTATGGAACTGTGCATCTGCAGATGGAAAAACTGCTGTGCATTAAGGGGCATGGAAAAACAAGACTGTTCATTCAGGTACGTGTATACCTGCACATGGACAAACAAGACTGTGCATTCAGGGACATGTGCACCTGCACATGGAACAACAAGTCAGTGTGTTCTGGAACGGTGCACCTGCACATAGAAAAATAAGACTGTGCATCAAGGAACTGTGCACCTGCACATGGAAAAACTACTCTGCGCTCAGGAATACGTTTATCCGGACATCCAAAAATGAGACTGCATTATGGAATACGTGCACCTGCACGCCCAAACTCAACACTGTGCATTAAAGAACACATGCATATGCACACTCAAACTCAAGGCTGTGCATTAAAGAACACATGCATATGCACACCCAAACTCAACGCTTTGCATTAAAGAACACATGCATATACACACCCAAACTCAAGGCTGTGCAGTAAAGAACACATGCATATGCACACCCAAACTCAACACTGTGCTTTAAAGAACACATGCATATGCACACCCAAACTCAAGGCTGTGCAGTAAAGAACACATGCATATGCACACCCAAACTCAATGCTGTGCATTAAAGAACACATGCATATGCACACCCAAACTCAACGCTTTGCATTAAAGAACACATGCATATGCACACCCAAACTCAAGGCTGTGCATTAAAGAACACATGCATATGCACACCCAAACTCAATGCTGTGCATTAAAGAACACATGCATATGCACACCCAAACTCAACACTGTGCATTAAAGAACACATGCATATGCACACCCAAACTCAAGGCTGTGCATTAAAGAACACATGCATATGCACACCCAAACCATACGCTGTGCATTAAAGAACACATGCATATGCACACCCAAACTCAACGCTGTGCATTAAAGAACACATGCATATGCACACCCAAACTCAACGCTGTGCATTAAAGAACACATGCATATGCACACCCAAACTCAACGCTGTGCATTAAAGAACACATGCATATGCACACCCACACTCAAGGCTGTGCAGTAAAGAACACATGCATATGCACACCCAAACTCAACACTGTGCATTAAAGAACACATGCATACACACACCCAAACTCAAGGCTGTGCAGTAAAGAACACATGCATATGCACACCCAAACTCAAAGCTGTGCTTTAAAGAACACATGCATATGCACACCCAAACTCAACGCTTTGCATTAAAGAACACATGCATATGCACACCCAAACTCAAGGCTGTGCAGTAAAGAACACATGCATATGCACACCCAAACTCAAGGCTGTGCATTAAAGAACACATGCATATGCACACCCAAACTCAAGGCTGTGCATTAAAGAATACATGCATATGCACACCCAAACTCAAGGCTGTGCATTAAAGAACACATGCATATGCACACCCAAGCCATACGCTGTGCATTAAAGAACACATGCATATGCACACCCAAACTCAACACTGTGCATTAAAGAACACATGCATATGCACACCCAAACTCAAGGCTGTGCAGTAAAGAACACATGCATATGCACACCCAAACTAAAGGCTGTGCATTAAAAAACACATGCATATGCACGCCCAAACTCAACGCTGTACATTGAAGAACACATGCATATGCACACCCAAACTCAACACTGTGCATTAAAGAACACATGCATATGCACACCCAAACTCAACGCCGTGCATTAAAGAACACATGCATATGCACACCCAAACTCAAGGCTTTGCATTAAAGAACACATGCATATGCACACCCAAACCATACGCTGTGCATTAAAGAACACATGCATATGCACACCCAAACTCAACGCTGTGCATTAAAGAACACATGCATATGCACACCCAAACTCAACGCTGTGCATTAAAGAACACATGCATATGCACACCCAAACTCACGCTGTGCATTAAAGAACACATGCATATGCACACTCAAACTCAAGGCTGTGCATTAAAGAACACATGCATATGCACACCCAAACTCAACGCCGTGCATTAAAGAACACATGCATATGCACACCCAAACTCAACGCTGTGCATTAAAGAACACATGCATATGCACACCCAAACTCAACGCTGTGCATTAAAGAACACATGCATATGCACACCCAAACTCAACGCTGTACATTAAAGAACACATGCATATGCACACCCAAACTCAACGGTGTGCATTAAAGAACACATGCATATGCACACCCAAACTCAACGCTGTGCATTAAAGAACACATGCATATGCACACCCAAACTCAAGGCTGTGCATTAAAGAACACATGCATATGCACACCCAAACTCAATGCTGTACATTAAAGAACACATGCATATGCACACCCAAACTCAAGGCTGTGCAGTAAAGAACACATGCATATGCACACCCAAACTCAAGGCTGTGCATTAAAGAACACATGCATATGCACACCCAAACTCAAGGCTGTGCATTAAAGAACACATGCATATGCACACCCAAACTCAAGGCTGTGCATTAAAGAACACATGCATATGCACACCCAAACTCAACACTGTGCATTAAAGAACACATGCATATGCACACCCAAACTCAAGGCTGTGCATTAAGGAACATGTGCACCTACACATATGAAAACAAAACAGCTATGACACACATAATTGATGACGCCCTCCAAATTCTTGATCGGAATGAGTCCTGCCTCCTCATCCTTCTTGACCTCTCGTCAGCATTTGACACGGTCAAACATGAGAACTTGCAGGAGCTGCTAAGCACTAGAATGGGTCTATCGGGAACGGTTCTCAAATGGTTTTCGTCCTTCCTTCACAACCGGTCTCAGAAGTTCAAGATCGACAATGTGCTATCTTCACCTGTGCCTGCAGATCTAGGGGTTCCACAGGGATCCTCCCTCTCCCCCACATTGTTCAACCTCGTCATGGAACCGCTCGCCACCTTGCTCCAAGCTTCTAATGTCCAATTCCATATGTACGCCGACGACACACTTCTGATAGATACATCTGCCGTGTGGATTCCTCACCTTGTGAATATCCCCTTGCGTCAGCAACATTCGGAAATTCTTTTTGTAGCTTCGCGCCGACGTGGATCCGGACGTCACAGAGGCACGGCATCGCACGCGACCTCGCTGACGTCACCGGCGCCTATAACAGGCCCACGCCGGCGTGATGACATCAGTTCCCTTTTTTCCGCGTCGTCGACGCTAACGGTTTTCAGGGATCGTGTAGTAGCTTACAGTAACTTTGTTACTATTTCTTCGTATTTGTGTCTTTCTTACATTCTCTTCGAGATGTCGTCGAAGAAGACGGGATTTAAAGCCTGCGGTGAATGTGGCAAGACCATGTCAATCACCGACCCCCACGAATGCTGTGTATGGTGTTTGAGCTCAGACCATGATGTCGAGGACTGTTCCTGCTGCAAGAAGATGACTCCAAAAGCCTTAAGAGAGAGGGAGACAAAGCTCCTTATGGCGAAACTCAGGAGCAAAAAAGCTAAGAAGTCGTCAAAATCTCGATCTCGTCGGTCGAGGTCGAGGTCGAGGTCGAGGTCGAGGTCTCGTTCGAGGTCACACTCGGAGTCATCGTCAGCACACGCTTCGAAGTCATCGAAGAAGAAACACAGAAGGAAGTCCCATGAGTCACGTCATCACTCTGGGAAGGACTCTAACTCGAAACCGAAGTCCCAGATCAAGATCGTGTGTAAAGAAGTGGAGGTTTCGGAGTCGGAACATGAAGAGGCTGTGCATCCGGTTTCACCCGAACCTCAGGAACAGGTCCAATCTCCGATTCTATCGAATCCTTCTGGTCAGGAGGATGAATGTGAGGAGCAGGGGGCTGGTGGAGCCGAAGTTCCGGCACCCGATGGTTCATCGACTCCGGTTCCGGCGCCCGAAGAAGAGGTCGACGTCGTATCGACTCCGCCTCCCCGGGAACAACCGAGAGGTCCGTATCCTGAGTTTCCGACTCCAGGTCAGGATCCTTCCCAGTTCCTGAACGCCATGTATGGTGTATATTCAAGGGCAATGTTCCCGTCTGGTGCACCTGTTGGTCCCACGGGTCCTATGGCCTTTAACCTAGGGGTTCCGCAGGCTTATGCCCCTGCACCCTTCATGCCCTTTATGCCGGCTCTACCGCCGCATTGGCATTTTCCGACACCACCGGTGTCGTCGACGCCGAAGCGCACGACGCCGGCTCCATCGACGCCGATCCCATCGACGCCGATACCCGTGACTCCGAGGCAGGATTCTGTCCGACCTCGTGTCCAGAAGCCTCGTCCGACGTCGGGTTCGACGCCGGCAGCGACCCCGTCGGAGTCGATTCCGAATCCTTTAACTTCGATTGTGAAAGAAAGGTCTCGGAGAAAGGCCCAGAGACTTTTAGAAGAGGAAAAATATGGGTATTCTGACACTGAGGAAGGAGAATTACAGGATTCTGAAGATCCTTTTGATGACTTATGTGAAGCCAGTGGTCTTGAACTGTCACCTGAATGGGAGTTGGCTTCTGTATCGAATGCTCCATCTAAGGATGTGGTGCCTTACCACACTGTGATTAAGAAGGCAGCGAGTTTACTAAACATAACTCTGCCTACAGCTGATTATAAACCCAATATTTTAACTGAGGTACTTCATTCACCCTCATCTGTGATCGAGCCTATGTTACCATTCAATGAGGCGTTGTCTGAACCTGTCTATGAGGTCTGGAAGAAACCCTTGTCTGCTCCAGCGGTTTCTAGAACGGTGGCGAGAAGGTATAGAGCTGCACCGGATGATCCTGCATTTTTAACAACGCATCCTCTTCCTGAGAGTTTGGTAGTGCAGGCTGCCTGTTCTAAAAAATCTGCTGGGGCATTTCCACAGGTTCCTGGAGACAAGGAATCCTGGAAACAGGACCAAAATGCTAAAAAGGTTTTTTCATCAGCCAGCATGGCATTGAAATCAACCAATGCTACGTGTTTGATGGGGAGATATATCCATGCTTTGATGGACTCTGTCAAACAACTCATTCCAAAGGTTCCTGAGGATGACAGGAAGGATTTTCAAGAAGTAATCTCGGACACCCAAGCAGCTGCGAGACAGGTCATCCAGAGTGGTTTGGACACTGCAGACTCGGTGGCAAGAGTCATGGGTTCCTCTGTGGCTACTAGGAGAGCTGCTTGGCTCAAATCTTCAGAGTTTTCTGCTGATGTCCAGTCTGCTTTAATGGACTTACCCTTTGATGGTTCAGGTCTGTTTGGAAAGAAAGCTGATACGGCCTTGGAACGTTTTAAGGACAGTAGGGCCACTGCAAAATCTTTAGGCCTTCAATCCAGAGGTACTACCGGAAGACGCTTCAGAGGATTTGGCCGATCTTCCTTTCGATCTTACAGATCATTCCAGCAGCAGCAGCCTCAGCAGCAGCAGCAGAACACGCTGTACAAGTCGTACAGAGGCAGACAAAGACCCCGTCCTAGAGGTCGTCAAGCTTCCTCCTCCTCCTCCTCCTCTCCTTCCCAACCCCCGGCCAACGCAGCAAAGCAGCCCTAGATCCGCCATTCCGGATCATGTGGGCCCAGTAGGGGGTCGGCTTACTCATTTTCTACAAGATTGGGAATTTATAACATCGGATCTTTGGGTTCTCAATCTTGTAGAGAATGGGTATGCTCTTCCTTTCCAGGAATTCCCTCCCAATTACCCTCCTTGCCAGGGTTATTGTTCAGAAGACCACCTGCTTCTCTTGCAGGAAGAAGTCCTGGCATTATTTCGAAAGGGTGCAATAGAGGTGGTTCCAGAGCAGGAAAGGGGTCAGGGGTGCTACTCCCGGTATTTCCTGATCCCCAAGAAAGATGGCAGACTTCGGCCAATCCTGGACCTCAGGATTTTGAACCTTTACCTGAAGCAGGAAAAGTTCAAAATGCTCACTCTTGCACAGGTTCTTCAGGCGCTGTTGGAAGAGGACTGGATGGTGTCGATCGACTTGCAAGATGCGTATTTTCATATTCCCATCTTGAAGTCTCACAGAAAGTATCTCCGTTTCACGGTTGGGTCACAGCATTACCAGTTTGTGGTCCTTACGTTTGGCCTTACTACTGCACCTCGAGTCTTCACCAAGGTGATGGCAGTGGTGGCAGCTCATCTCAGGAGAACGGGGATTCATGTATTTCCGTATCTAGACGACTGGCTGATCAAAGCGGAGTCGCCAGAGAAGGTGCTCCATCATCTGCAAGAGACAACTCAGTTGTTGCACAGGTTGGGTTTTTCGATAAATGTACCCAAGTCTCACCTGTTCATAGGTGCGGTACTGGACACAACCGTATGTCGTGCATTCCCTCCCCCTCAAAGAATTCGCGACATACGGGAGATGATTCCTTTATTTTACAATGGAGCGGTCGTTCCAGTCCTGAAGGTCCTTCGCCTACTCGGTCTGATGGCTTCATGCATTCTGTTGGTCAACCATGCACGCTGGCACATGAGGGCACTCCAGTGGTGCCTCCGCAGGCAGTGGTATCAGCACAACGGAGATCTCGGGGAGTCAGTGAGGATCTCCAGGGAAGCTGCAGCGGATCTGTCTTGGTGGAGCGTGGAAGGCAATCTGTCACAAGGAAAGCCTTTTCAACTTCCTCCAGCGGTGGCCACAGTGATAACGGATGCATCCACTCTCGGGTGGGGTGCTCATCTGGGAGACCTGGAGGTCAAGGGTCTTTGGTCTCCAGAGGAAAGGTTGCTTCACATCAACCTTCTAGAATTGCGGGCGATACGTTTGGCGCTCAAGGCCTTCCTCCCTTCCCTTCGCGGTCAGTCAGTCCAGGTCCTGACGGACAACACGACCGCGATGTGGTACATCAACAAGCAGGGAGGAGTGGGGTCGCAGTGTCTCTGCAGAGAGGCTCTGCGTCTCTGGTCCTGGGTTCAGGACCATCAGATTTGTCTGATGGCAAATCATCTGGCCGGGGTTCTGAACGTTCGTGCAGACAGTCTCAGTCGGCAGTTCTCTGCCGATCACGAGTGGAGGCTTCACCCGGAGGTGGTTCACGACATCTTTCAGATGTGGGGGACACCTCGGGTGGACCTGTTCGCCACTCACGAGAATGCTCACTGCCTGTCATTCTGCAGTCTCCAGTATCCGATGCAAGGAGCCTTGGGGGACGCGTTTCAGTTGAGTTGGGACTCGCAGCTCCTTTACGCGTTTCCTCCCATACCCTTGATTCCTCGGGTTCTGAGGAAGATTCGCCAAGACCGGGCCCAAGTCATATTGATCGCCCCGGATTGGCCAAGAAGGGTGTGGTATTCAGACCTTCTCCACCTCTCCTCTCACCCGCCGCTCCGTCTCCCTTACAGGGCAGATCTCCTCTCTCAGATGGAGGGGCAGGTTCTACACCCCCACCTCCAGACCTTACACCTTCATGCCTGGAGATTGAGCGGGGCAACCTGATTTCTTTTTCTCTCCCTCACGATGTGGTGGATGTCATTTTGTCGGCCAGGCGTGACTCCACTAAGTCCATCTATTCTTATAGGTGGTCTAAATTTGTTGTTTGGTGCAGGGAGAAGTCTATAGACCCTTTGAGGTCCCATTTATCTGATGTGCTCCAATTTGCCCTTTCCCTGGCCCAGCAGGGGCTTGCTGTTGCCACGGTGAAGGGATATCTGTCTGCGCTGTCGGCATTTATCTGTATGCCTGACCAGCCTTCTCTTTTTAAGTCTCCCATTGTTTTAAGGTTTCTGAAGGGCCTTACTAATAGGTTCCCTCCTACACCCTTTGTTGTGCCTCAGTGGGATTTGAACCTAGTTTTGACATTTTTGATGGGTGCTCCCTTTGAGCCTCTTCACAAGTGTCCCATGAGGCTTCTGACTTTGAAAACGGTTTTTCTCGTTGCAATAACCTCAGCAAGGAGGGTAAGTGAGCTTCAAGCTCTTAGTTCCAAGCCCCCATTCCTGACCATTCATGCTGAACGAATGGTTCTTAGGACCAGGGCTGCTTTTCTGCCTAAGGTGGTGACTCCTTTCCACCTTGGTCAATCCATTACCCTTCCTACCTTTTATCCTCCCCCTCACCCTTCCAAGGAGGAGGAGAGATTACACCGTCTTGACCCCAAGAGGGCGGTGTCTTTTTACTTGGACAGGACAAAAGACTGTCGAGTGGACGACCAGCTCTTCGTTGGCTTTGCTGGCTGCAAGAAAGGAAGAGCGGTCCATAAGAGGACTCTGTCGAGGTGGATCGTGCTCTGCATTAAGATCTGCTACTCTTTGGCTGGTAAGGACCCTCCAGAGGGTATTAGAGCACATTCGACTAGAGCAAAGTCTGCATCATCTGCTTTGTCTAGAGGTGTACCTGTTGAGGACATTTGCAGAGCCGCGACTTGGGCCTCCCTCCACACTTTCGCGAAGCACTACTGCTTGGATACCGAGGTGAGGAGGGACGGCCATTTCGCTCGCTCTGTCCTCCAAGATTTCTTGGTATAGCAGAGTGGACACCCTCCTCCGGGAGTGGGGACTGCTGTGGGACTCTATTCACAAGGTGAGGAATCCACACGGCAGATGTATCTATCAGAAGAACAAGTTACTTACCTTCGGTAACGCTTTTTCTGGTAGATACTATATCTGCCTGTGGATTCCTCACTGACCCACCCGCCTCCCCGTTGTCCACTCTTCTATGCCAGAGTTTCTATGATGTGTTATTTTATTGTCATGGAAATGTTTATTTCAAATGTTGTTATTGCATTTGCTTCACACTGTGTGTGTTACCTTGTTTCTATACTACGTATACTGTGTATATTTCTACTATCATCGGTCCGTCCGTGTGCCTCGATGGCACGGAAAAAAGGGCGGAACTGATGTCATCACGCCGGCGTGGGCCTGTTATAGGCGCCGGTGACGTCAGCGAGGTCGCGTGCGATGCCGTGCCTCTGTGACGTCCGGATCCACGTCGGCGCGAAGCTACAAAAAGAATTTCCGAATGTTGCTGACGCAAGGGGATATTCACAAGGTGAGGAATCCACAGGCAGATATAGTATCTACCAGAAAAAGCGTTACCGAAGGTAAGTAACTTGTTCAACTGTACCTAAAGCTTCAATCCCCGGAAGATATCAAACATCTGAATTCCACGCTTATTAACACTCAATCTTGGCTAGCCGATAATCACCTCAAACTAAATGCTCTGAAAACTGAGTTCCTTCTCATCTCACCCCCGGCGAAAATTTCCACCACCCAAACATGGCTCAACAACCTAACAGCACTCAATGTCCAACCCACCATCGTGGACTCAGAGAAATCCCTGGGCATCACACTGGACGCCAAGCTCAACATGCAGCAGCACGTTAGCAAAGCCACAAAAGCAGCTAATTTCCAAATCAACACACTGAGGAAAATCAAACCCTTCCTCCCTGCTGAAGACTTCCAAACTGCTGTACAAGCGTTAGTCATCCCTCGAATAGACTACGGAATTGTGGCCCTCAGCGGACTCCCTCTATCCACAACAGCACCCTTAAGAGCCTCCCTGAACGCTGCCGCAAGACTCATTACTGGCTCAAGAAAACATTCGCATATTTCCCCAGACTTAAAGTCCCTAAAATGGCTGCCTTTTGAAGCCAGAATACAACTAAAAATTGCAGTTATGACACACGCGGCCGTGCACCACAATGCACCCAACTACCTCGCTCAAAAGTTGTCTATATCAGGAGGTTCGAGATCCAATTGAAGCTCAAAAAATCTACTCCTGAAACCCCGTAGATTCCGGAAAGAGAAAACCTACAAGCGCTCCTTCTCAGGAATGGCACCCAGGATCTGGAATGCGCTCCCTCCTGAAACAAGGCGTATCTCCTCCACTGCACTCTTCAAGAAAGAGGTGAAAACCATCCTTCTGGCCAAGATCTCCTGAACCTTATAGGTGCTGGATCAGAGACTCTGCATTACCTTGTGTCAATGCTCACCTTGTCCTTTGGCACTATACCTCTACTTGATGACTATACTAAAACACTGGTATAAGCCTTCCACACACCCAAGGTGTACCTGAACACCTCTGTAGTGGGACCAATGACTTGTGCCGTCTCATATTACTTGTTTACCTGACTATATATTGATATGTTTTATGTATGTTATTATTATCCTTTCATGTTAGTGACTACTACATTGCTCCCACTACCTCTGTTCATTCCTACTGCCCCTACCCTGTCATTGTGAAGCGCTCTGATATCTGTAAAGATCTTGTTCGCGCTATATAAAACTTTGAATAAATAAATAAATAAATAATACTGTTCATTAATAAACAAGTGCACCTGCACATGGGAAAACAATACTGTGCATTCATAAATATAGGCACCAGTACACAAAAATAAGGAGTGGAAGGATACGTATTCCAGAACGTGCACAGCAGCATATCCAAAATCAACACTGCGTTCAGGATATCTGCTACGTTTGTGACAGAGTATCCCGCCTGCCAAACTGTAAATACGCCCCTTGGTTCGGCCCCCCTTTCCCGAAGGGATGTAGGATATGGCTGGACCTTGGGCCTTTGTGGAGACCACCCCCAGGGAATGCAACCTGGACTGGTCTGGGGTAATGAGAGGGACAGAGGAGGGCAGGGCAATGGAGGGAATTGGAAGGCATCATTCAGGCATGCCAAACCAGGGCTAGGGACCCAGACCTGATGATCTCCCACTAGGGTGGGAATGACCTCCCACCTATGGGGAGGGGCGACTTGTTACAGATTATGCAGCAATCCCCAGTGGATCTGGTCAGGACCATGTATGCCATGGAAGGGGTATGGTCAGAGATCATTCCCAGGAGGTTATGAGCAGGGGCTCGATCCCTAGGGGGTCTAGAATCTCAAGAAGGGGACTAAACAGCATCATGGCCAAATTCCTGTTGGGGGGGCTTAGGTGTGATTAAGCATAGCTTAATTAATTTGCGATAACCAATCTATTAAAGGCGGCATTAAATGCAGGGGATTGCTGGTCGTTTGGAAGAATTGGGACGCACCTATGGTGGGGGGGGGGGCCTTGTCGGCAGCGGAAGCTCCCAGCAAAGCATGGCTGTATTTACAATGTGATCCTAAGGAGAAATGGCAGGTAGCCAGAGTGGACAGGCTACAAACAGGTGACGGTCAGGACCCAGGGGGCATTGGTGGCTACAACAATGGCCTTAGGCGTTGAACTGGAAGAAAACAATTGAGGGCAGAGCCTGTGGTCCGGAAGAAGTAGTGGACAGGTGACCAGGTCACCTTGCAAGGAAGGATGGAGACTTTTACCCGGGATATCAATCCATTCATGGACTGGAAGCAAACGCCTACGTTTGGCCGCAAAAGAAAAGGTTGGTTACGCCGGAAGTGAAAGGTCACCCAGCTAGGTTGGAAGCAGATGCTTGCCACAAAGGAAATGTCTGGTAGCACCGGAAGTGAAAAGTCACCCGGTTGGGCTGGAAGCGGATGCTTGCCCGAAGGGAAAGGTATGGTTACGACGGAATTGAAAGGTCACCCAGCTAGGTTGGAAGCAGACGCTTGTCCATGCACCAGAAGTAAAAAGTCAGCAGGTTGGGATGGAGGCAGATGCTTCCCCGAAGGGAAAGGTTTGGTTATGACAGAAGTAGTGGGTCATCCAGCTGGGGGTGGAAGCAGACGCGTGTCCGGAATAGGAGGGAATGGTTACACCCAAGGTGATAGGTCATCTGGGTGGACTTGTAAGTGGTGAATGTAGGGCACAGTGCTTATGGGTATAGTAAGGTGGACACAGGCTATTTGGATAAAGAGAGAAATGGCGGTTGAAGGATGGCCTGTAAGTTAAGAATTGCCTAAGAAACTGCGGCTTCAATTCTTCCATGAACGCGAAATACTGTGGTCTGAGTTTGTGGGATCCGGGAGGCGACCAGGTGAGGGGTGTTGCCGCAGAGACTGTTTCTCTTGTTAGAAATTTAGGGCCAGTCTTGGGGACATGAAATCCATACATTTTCAGGGATGTAATAGGGTCACCCATGATGGCGTTACTGCTGGCTGAATCACGACCACGAGGCTCCACGTGGTGTTAATAATGCACCCAGTGGTCACACAACAAGTGGCTGAATTATCATATCTGCTCAGACTCAGGAGATTTTACATTACCATCCACTTAAAATCAGGCCGCACCCCGACAATGAACTGCAGGTCTATAAGTACACACAGGACTCCCTCCATCTAAGGCATGGAGATGTGAGGCTCGCATTGCTCTCTCGCAGGGTTAACTGAAGCCTGGGTGTGGGCACCGGCTCTCTTTGCCACCCTGTCCCGGCCCTGCAGTGGTCTGCACACCGGAAGCGTGCAGAGGCGAAGCGCCGAGACTGCGGCCTCCACACCCAAGGCGCTTCACAGCAGGCGGCGGTGCCCCAGCTGTGGACACCCTCTTAAGCCCTGCCTTTTACACCCCCCCCCCACCCTCCTGGCTGCCTCTTCAGCATGCAGTGAGTCAGGCACCCGGACTCAAGAATGTGAGGTCACAGGGCTCAGCGCAGCACCGGAAACCGGATGTGAGCTGGGCGGGAGGGAGGGACGCACGTGTGCACAATGCGGGAAGCCACAGGATGCGGGCCCTCGTGCCAGGCCGCTCTGCATTTTTTGCATTTAATTATAATTTTTTGTCTGGAGTGGAGAATATCCCAAGTGACGTGTTGGCGTTTAGGAGCTGCTTTGCATTCACACATCATGAGAGATATAAACAGCGGCTTCTCACTGCCCATGGAGGCCATATTTGATGCTCAAGAGCCGCTTATGTATGTAGAGTAAAGATCTGTCATGTATTTTACAGTGTAGGCACGACGTACAGCAACCCTGCTGATTCAAGCGTGAGACGACCAATTCAAGGCTAGTCCCCCGCCTCCCGATTCTGAGTTTTATAAAACTACCAAAAATAAAATGTTGTACCTGTCAAGCGCACTTCAACCTCCCCCTCCAAGAATGACATCTAGCATCAATGGTTAACGCTTTTTCCACATTTCTTGGAGGGGGAAATTAGAGTACACAACAGGCCTCGAATTATATTTCTGGCAGTTTTACATAGCGCAAACAAAAACAGATTGCCTCTGCTTCAATATAAGTCAGTGGGGAAAATACATTCTGCAGAGTTTTTTTTTGCAGTTTTTTATATAGCGCGAACTAGACCCGAACCGAATCAGGTATCAGAGCGCTTTACATATTTTCCAGTTACGTTACATGAGGACACACTTTCATTTTTAGGCACGGGGAGATTAAGTGATTTGCCCAGAATCACAGGAGGTTTTGGCATCGCTACCGAGACTCGAACCCAGATCCCCTGGTCCGAGGTCGAGCGCCCTAGCCGTTAGGCCAACTCCTCTCCCCAACATTCTCCCGCCTATATTTTTTAAATCTCCCGCGTACCTACTCTGGAATGTTGGCATGTACGGGGGGTGGAATATAATATCAGTGTGTGTGTGTCTAGTTGGGTGACCTGCCAGTGATGTTTTGGTCTGGCCTTGAAAGAGGTAAGTGAGGAGGTCCATTAGCGCAGTGGACTACTTCATCCACTCCAGGGATCTGTGTTGAACCGCATGGTCGCAGGTTAGAGTTCTAGTAGATCCACTCAGCCTTTCATCCTTCTAGCTTGATGAAAGGAGCACCATTGTCAAAGATATTTTTTTTATTTATCGGTCAGTAGCGCACAGAAACCTTTTTGAAGGTAAACATGCGCTTTACGAACACCACTTCTGTTACGCAGGAGTATGTGTAATGTAAGTGGGTATCTTGTTCTAGATTTAAGGGGCAAGACCCGCAAAAGAGTGAGGCAAGAGGGAAGACTTGCGGCAACATTTGGTTCTGACGTGGAGAATATCAGTGTTCAGAAGATGCACCGACTGCCTGGTAATGGAAGTTTTCCCTTCTGTAGTGACACCGAAGGCCAGATTTGTGTATAGAAGGAACCATTTGAGCTGAGTTAACCCCTTTAGTGCTGCCGTCGGCCAACAGTCGTCGCGAGCACTACTGACCTTAATGCCCTCAACTGCTCCTTATCTTTGTCCTCCTCAGTAAAATCACTAGGTATCTCACTTGACGACCTCCTAACCCTCAAGACACACATCAATAATTCTGCCAAAGGAGCCCTCTTCACTCTCCGCCACCTTAAGAAAATAAAGCCCTTCATCCCTATCGATGATTTCAAACTAGCTGTCCAATCCCTTGTTCTTTCTCGCATCGACTATGGCAATGCCATTCTCACCGGAATTCCCAAGATCCACCTCACACTGCTTAAATCTGTGCTGTACCTTGCAGCTATATAGATAAGACAGGAGTATAACCCATAGACCAAGTCAGGACTGGGTAGGTAAGATACAACTAGAACACAGTGTCCTGAAAGGTAAAAGTCAATAGACAGTTATAGATAGCATGCACATAGCATTGCTTGGGTGGACAAGAAGGAGATTACTCAGTTGTATCGTACCTTGCAGCTAGGCTTACCTCAGACTGCAAACGATTTGACCACATCTCCCCTACCCTTAAAACCCTCAAATGGCTCCCCATTGAAGATAGATCCACGTACAAAACAGCCTGCATTACACACAAAATTCTCCATCAGAATACACCGACCTACCTCGCTAACAAACTCACTAAAGCCGGTTGCTCCCGTTCCTTGAGAAGCACAAACACCCTCCTTCTTATCCCCCCCTTCTAAAAAAGAAAAACACCCAGTCTCGGTCCTTTTCCGGCAACGCTCCATGCATTTGGAATGCCCTTCCAACTGACCTTCGTTGTAACCCTTCCTACTCTAGCTTCAAAAAAGAACTCAAACTACATCTCCTCAATAAATATTGGGGACCATAATCCATATCTGCTCTTTTCCACTGGCCACATCTGTCCGACCTCAGATACATCCACCCTCCCTTCTTTTCAGCCTTACTTCGCCCTTCCTCCTCGTCACTTCCACCTCCCTGTTTACCACCTTCACTTTTCCCTGCACCCCCCCTTCCCTTGTCCACCCTCTGCCCTCATTTCTGCCCCTCCTGCTCTCGTCCTTACAAACCCAATCTGACCACCAACCTCCCTATCCTCCTCTGCAATTTTCCGGCTCTCTTTTCAATGTATGCCTGGTTATTTCTGATTATCACATCTCCCACATTTCGGTGTTCTTATTTCCCATATTTATCATTTTGAAATATGTCAGGCGGAGACTTATATGTTGTTTATATTCATTTATGCTATTTATGACCCATGTCTTACTGACCTTCTTGTCTCAAAATGTAAAGCGTTCTGATACCCCTGGGTCCAGCCAGCGCTATTTAAAACCTCTAAATAAATAAATACTACCTTGCCAGTGCTGCACACGTCCGTTGGCCGATGCAGCCGCACCCGTTTCTTCAAACGTTCAGCACTGGCGCAGAACGTTCGAAGCAACAAACGGGTTAATACTGAGGTAATTTAATTAAACCTCTTAAAGTTTGACAACAGCCTTGTTGCAGCCTTGAGCTTTTAGTTGAACTCTGCGGATAGGAGGGAGGTTTGTCAGTGTGGATAATCTGTATCCCATCCTTCAGATAGCTAATGCTTGGGCAGTTTCATTTAGATCAGGTCAAGATAGCCTTGATAATGGATTCAATACAATCTAGTTTGCTCCCTTTGCCCTGGCATTGATGTTCACGCCTAACTTGAGTTTACTATCTAGTGGGAGGCCTAATATTTTGGCCCTGTGCACCATTTTTGACCAAAGGCCACCCTGTTCCCAGGGGCGCAACACCCATTGGACTCACCGGGCTTCAGCCCCCCCCCCCGTCCCCCCATCCCCCCGTCGTGTGTGGCAGCCCGGGATGAGACAGATCCTGGGCACACACACAGCCACACCCAAACGTTTCACAGGTCTTTAAAAGACCATTTGAATGTTAATTAGGCCTTGCTGTTGTTTCACCCCTTGTTGGAGGCCCTGCAGCTCCACTCTGCCTACTGATTAAAGGTTCAGCCCCCCCCCCCCCCCCCCGAAATGTTTTCTTAGCCGCCCCCGAAATTTGGCTCTAGTTGCGCCTCTGCCTCTTCCTAGGTTTTTTTTAGAGAAATGGTCGCTGTTTGGATCATGGCTTACGAAAAGCAACTCAGTTTTGCTTTGTTTTAGTTTTTTGCTGCTCTGAAGACGTGTCTGCGAGATGGAGTCCTGGAGGTAGTCAATGGATCAATCATTCCTAATTGTGCATAAATATACATTTAGGAATTCCCCTAGTGATTTTCTGAGTGTAGGTTAAGTTGTGTGGGAAACAATACTGGGCCCTGAGGTGCTCCAAAAAGAGTTTTAACCCCTTGGCCGCGGCGGTAATTCCGCCATGGCGCTGGGGGGGAGAGGGGGCCGCGCAGCACCACCATGCTCGCTTGTGACGGCGCGCTGTGCTTGTGACGGGGTGGTTCCGTCATGGCCCCGCCCGCTCAATAGAACGCGCCGCGCAGGTGGAAAGCACTGCAGCGCAGGCGCGGCGGCCGGGCCGTGATGGAACCACTCCGTCACCAGCACAGCGCGTCCGTGGCTGGTGACGGAGTGGTTCCGTCACCAGTATGGATGTGGTTAACGGGGAGAGGAGTGTTATTTATCTTGAAAACCTGACAGCGCTCACCCTGATAGGACTTGAACCTCCCCTGTTAGGGAGGGCTTCAGAATGTTTCAAAATAAAATAAAAGGAGTAGCCTACTCGGTCTGCTTTGCTTGCAAGCCATATCATCTACATGACATTCATAAGCCTCACAAGAGGGTAAAGAGTCACTTTCATTGTCGAACTTTGCACCTAAAGTGCATCAATCTTTAGTTTATAATTATTAAGATTAAGGCTCTCAGCTTTTCATTTTTACTGATTTTTACCTATACATTTAGATGGAAGACAGAATTCTTGATGTGAACCCCAATGCCTTTCTAAGAGCTCTTAGGTTGGAGGTTGTGTATATTCCAAAGTTTTAAACTTCCCTGATCTCACCCTCGTGTACAGCGTTCTGTCCCAATTATTGTCAGTCGCTCTAATGGTCAGTTAGGAAACCTAGAGTGATGGAACGCCCAAAAAAGTGTGGAAAGATCAGCGCTTGTGGTAATGCTGTTCTAGTTCCAATTAACTCTCCCAGAATTTCCTTTTTTGTTGATTTTTACGCATGAATACTGAAGTGAAACAGTTGTTTCCATATCTGTTTTTATTTCTAAAAAATTGAAAAATACACAAATTAGACCTGCCTTTGTGTGTATCTTCAAGCTGTCAGTTACAAAATCTTGGCCACTAGCTGTGCACATTGACAGGTCTGGCAGGAAAAAAATGCTTAAGATTTCCTATTGACACTTTTATAGCATTACAGGCGAGCGTATTTTTTATTGGAACTTGCTACTTGCAGTAGTACACTAAAATTATAGCGACACTAAAGTGTGTAATATAAATCAGTTAAATGTGGATATATACTAGTTGCAACTTCATTTCTTCAGTGAAAATTAATATAGATAAATACTAAAATTATAAGAAAAATAAATGTGAAAAATGCGGCTGAAATGTAAAGATGTAAATACTATAAAATAGGGTGCACTATTTATGATAATGTTCTGAGCTTCTGCCTGCTATCCCTGAAGCAGTGAAATGTGCGTATCCACAGCTGCTTGTGTCTTGATTCTGGGGTGCAATGACTCGATAAGAGCTGCAGCGGGTGCCTTGATTCTTGGGTGCAATGACTCAATAAGAGCCGGGTGCAATGACTAGATAAGAGCTGCATCGGGTGCCTCGATTCTGGGGTGCAATGACTCGATAAGAGCTGCAGCGGGTGCCTCGATTCTGGGGTGCAATGACTCGATAAGAGCTGCAGCAGGTGCCTCGATTCTGGGGTGCAATGACTCGATAAGAGCTGCAGCAGATGCCTTGATTCTGGGGTGCAATGAGCCGATAAAAGCCGGGTGCAATGACTAGATAAGAGCTGCAGCGGGTGTCTTGATTCTGGGGTGCAATGACTAGATAAGAGCTGCAGCGGGTGCCTTGATTCTTGGGTGCAGTGACTCAATAAGAGCTGCAGCGGGTGCCTTGATTCTTGGGTGCAGTGACTCGATAAGAGCTGCAGTGGGTGCCTTGATTCTTGGGTGCAGTGACTCGATAAGAGCTGCAGCGGCTGCCTTGATTCTTGTGTGCAATGACTCGATAAAAGCAAGGTGCAATGACTCGATAATAGCTGCAGCGGATGCCTTGATTCTGGGGCGCAATTTATTGATCAGAGATGCAGTGGGTGCCTCAATCAGCAGTGCAATGATTTGATTAGAGCTGCAGCGCGGGCCTCAATTCTGGGGTGCAATGACTCAATAAGAGCTGCAGCAAGTGCCTCGATTTTGGGGTTCAATGACTCGATAAGACCTGCAGCGAGTGCCTTGATTCTGGGGTGCAATGACTCGTTAAGAGCTGCATCAGGTGCCTCGATTCTGGGGTGCAATGACTCAAGCAGAGCTGCAGCGGGTGCCTCGATTCTGGGATACAATGACTCGAGAAGACCTGCAGCGGGTGCCTTGATTCTGAGGTGTAAATACTCGATAAGAGCTGCAGTGGGTACCTTGATTCTGGGGTGCAATGACTCTATAAGAGCTGCAGCATGTGCCTCGATTCTGAGGTACAGTGACGCGATAAGAGCCGGGTGCAGTGACTCGATAAGAGCTGCAGCGGGTGCCTTGATTCTGGGGTGCAATGACTCAATAAGAGCTGGGTGCAGTGACTCGATAAGAGCTGCAGCGGGTGCCTTGATTCTGGGGTGCAATGACTCGATAAGAGCTGCAGCGGGTGCCTTGATTCTAGGGTGCAATGACTCAATAAGAGCTGGGTGCAGTGACTCGATAACAGCTGCAGCGGGTGCCTTGATTCTGGGGTGCAATGACTCGATAAGAGCTGCAGCGGGTGCCTTGATTCTGGGGTGCAATGACTCAAGCAGAGCTGCAGCGGGTGCCTCGATTCTGGGATACAATGACTCGATAAGACCTGCAGCGGGTGCCTTGATTCTGAGGTGTAAATACTCGATAAGAGCTGCAGTGGGTACCTTGATTCTGGGGTGCAATGACTCTATAAGAGCTGCAGCATGTGCCTCGATTCTGAGGTACAGTGACGCGATAAGAGCCGGGTGCAGTGACTCGATAAGAGCTGCAGCGGGTGCCTTGATTCTGGGGTGCAATGACTCAATAAGAGCTGGGTGCAGTGACTCGATAAGAGCTGCAGCGGGTGCCTTGATTCTGGGGTGCAATGACTCGATAAGAGCTGCAGCGGGTGCCTTGATTCTAGGGTGCAATGACTCAATAAGAGCTGGGTGCAGTGACTCGATAACAGCTGCAGCGGGTGCCTTGATTCTGGGGTGCAATGACTCGATAAGAGCTGCAGCGGGTGCCTTGATTCTGGGGTGCAATGACTCGATAAGAGCTGCAGCGGGTGCCTTGATTCTGAGGTGCAACGACTCGATAAGAGCCGGGTGCAGTGACTTGATAAGAGCTGCAGCGTGTGCCTTGAATCTGGGGTGCAACGACTCGATAAGAGCCGGGTGCAGTGACTCGATAAGAGCTGCGGCGGGTGCCTTGATTCTGGGGTGCAACGACTCGATAAGAGCCGGGTGCAGTGACTCGATAAGAGCTGCAGCGGGTGCCTTGATTCTGGGGTGCAATGACTCGATAAGAGCTGCAGCCGGTGCCTCGATTCTGGGGTGCAATGACTCAATAAGAGCCGGGTGCAATGACTTGATCAGACCTGCAGCGGGTGATCTCCAGTTGCAGGGTGTCACTGTGACTATATCCATTGTACTGCACCTAAGGATATCTTCCCCCTCGTTTTCCTTTCCAGAAGAGTGGTGCCCACCCCTGATACACCGCTGCAATCTTGTTTCTATGATACAGTCCCTCTATCAAAGGATGTGCGGATTTTGGGGGTGTGGGTGGGGTGTTAGTACACTATGTAGCTGGAATTTGGGGGTGTGGCTCTTAAAAGAGCCTTGATTCTATACCTCTAGCTTTACTACTGTGTTTGCTGTGCTTGGGTATCAATTTAGAAATATTTGGAATCACAAAGGTTTTGAAGTGTGTTCCTTGAAAGCAACAGCTTTGAGGATTCGTACTCATGTTCGTGCAGAGGTACATGTGCTGCAGATTGTACGTACTGTGCACTTGTGCATGCAAAGATGTCTACCAGTGGTGCAGTTGCACTTGGTATCCTTTTATGTGCAGGATTGGGGGCCTGCAATCTCTCTTTTGTACTGCGGATAAGAAAGATACAAGGCCCGTTCAATCCTCAAATTGCCAAAATATGATCAGTTTTCAGAACTGAAGAAAGCACCCAAAACAAACTTTTAGGAACCATAGTCCATGTTTTCCCAGAGACGTCAGACACTGCTCCTCCGCCTAGATATCGACAAAGGAGCCAGTTCAAGGCGCTACTGTCTTTGTGTGATTTCCGTTTGTGCGCGCACAAAGCACCTTTTTCAGGCCAGTGTGCACTGTGCTGCTCACTGCAGGTTGCACAGCTTTGCTCGTGCACTGCCTGTGGCAGGGGCAGGGCACCAGGGAGTGGACAGTTAATGCTGTCCATTAAACGTACAAATTCAACAGCAGATGTGATGAGGGCAAAAATAGCTGAAGTTCTAAACAGATCTGTACAAATGAGACATGTTGTAGTGCACGTGCAGGGCAAATGCTTCATTTACATCGAGGTCCTAATGTTACTCAGGATGAAACTCACACCCATATCAGCCCTCGTTACGAAACTTTGGCGGTTACCGCCTTCCTCAAGCACGGCAACAGGGCTGCAAGCAGAGCACCTTCGACTGGCTCTTAGAACCACATCATGCTGTCGCCTCTGATGCTCAGAAGCTCTTGAAGACCTGGGTCTGTCTATTACTGGGATCCCAGAACACATTTCAATTGAAAAACAAGCATTTGCAATGCAATAGGTTTCGCATTTATAAGAGTTTGAGCTAGTGGCATTGTAAATGACAATGCCTTTTATTTGTATGTTATTTTTTAAAACAGAGAAATAAAAGTCATTGTCATTTACAAAGCCAATAGCTTAAACTATCGCAAATGTGAGACCTATGGCATTGCAAATGTGTGCTTTAAAAAGAAAAAAAAGCATTAGGAGATAGCGTGTCCTGCCTTTAACAGCAGTCAGGACAAAACTATTTGAGAAAATATTGCTTGGAGACTGTAATAAAGCCTACCGAGCTACAACAAGTGTAACAGGGGGTGTCGCCATGGGAGGTTACAAAATTAGAAAAGGCATTACTAAAGAGGGACTTGAAGAACCGGGTCTTTCAGAACCGGCGGCGTCAGGGACACGCCAGATGTCTTCGAGTTCACCTGTCCTGGCAAACATAGACACGGAATACTTCTAGGTGGCGGTAGAGATCAAATTTATTAGCTGCAGCTAGTAACAGTGAACCAAGCAATATAACACGGTGTACAACTCAGGAGACTGCTCAAATTCGTAGAGCAAGACATCACTTTTTATCTAGAATTTCAGTTCATTACGAATGCACACCCATTGCGGCAAATTCTGACCAATAGAAACACATATCTATACATTATCACATTCCAAATAGCTCACTTTACATTGTACCAACCCCACAAGTTAATTATTAGGACTGTCCCAAATTCGATTACCAAAAGCCGGACAAACCCATAATTGAAAGCACTACCCATGTAATGGAAAGACATAAAGAAAAGAGCAATTCAGATGTAGTGCGGGATAAGATATGTGCAAGAAACTAAAAGCTAACGATATCCTGAACATTGATTGCAATTACAGACAAGCTCGGCTAAAGAAACCAGTTTCGTAGAAGGGTCAGTTTCAGGTGAAGGGGTCAGCATCTTGCAGTTCACTCGCAAGTCGAAAAGTCCCACGTTAACCCCTTCGACGCTCATGACGAGCTGGGCTCGTCATGAGGTAGCCTCCTCGCACGCTCATGACGAGCCCAGCTCGTCATGAATAATGGGTTTTTAAAAAACTCAGCGCAGCAGGGGAAAATGCTCCGCAACGATGCGGTTAAACTTTACATGGACAACGAGGCCCATGCAACTTCGTTCGTTCGTTTATCCCTATGGCCTACGTGAGGGCAACACAAAATGTAGTCGCAAACAACGTAAAACAAAAATGGAGTCCGGTCCCAAAAACCAAGGAACCTCAGACCCTCCTTTTGCCATGACGTAGGCAATGACCTAAACTCACGTCAATCTGAATCCAGGTCTATATCTATTCTCATCAGATCATCAAGGTGTTGCTGTAACATCATCTTATTATCCTTCGCTTCTCTTGAGACGGGTCTTCTCACACAGATCGTAGCACAAAGGCCACAAATGGCAGGACCACACTGGATGCACAAGCAACACGAGAAAAGAATCGCTATAGCCATACCAAAGAACATCAGAATCTTCCATCCCCATTTGGACAGCAATTCCCAAAACCATCCCATTAACGACCAGTTACCTTCGTCTACATGTATAGACTCAGCAGACTTATGCAACTTCTGGATGGCTTGGTACACTGTCGGGGCATTATCTGGTATGTAAACGCAACAACTAGATCCGATCAATTTACATACCCCACCTCTATCTGCGAGTATAATATCTAAAACAAAGCGGTTCTGTAATGTCATAAGGCGATCCGCTTGGAGCTCAGCTGTAATATTACTAAGGGCACCTGCAGTCTCATTTATAGTGGCCTCAACCACTCTCGTAAGCTGACGAATATTCCTACTATTAGCCATAGGACCCCAAAAGGGCAGGAAACCCTTAAAGAAGTCTCCAACTTCTTGTGCGACAGTATCTTTCGCATCGATAATACCTCTACCAAATCTTGTCTTATGGTAGTTGAAAGCAGCTGTATATGTAGGGGGAAGCAAAAACGCTACATAACATGTGCCCGAAAAATCAGACGGCAACCATGTATATGCTCTGTCATAACAAATAAAATACGTGCCTTTAGCTGGCACGAACGGAGGAGATTTCTGGGACGTATAAACGTACGTGTGAACACACACACTCTTACCAAGCTGAGCTCTCGGATTTTGACCACTACCTTGGAGACAAAGATGACCTTGGTGGGGTACAATCCAAATAGGAGGAGACCTTCGCTGTCTCTCTTTCTCCGTCAAGCTAACACTATATGTCGTCTTATTCCAACCGACATATGCTCGGACCTCATCTTTAGGGATAGCGTTATACGCGTCGATATCTCTAATCTTATCAACTATTCCCCGTATCAAGGCATTATTACTCGCATTGTCTTTAACAGAACGTACAGAAGAGGCTTCATTCGCATAGATAAACTATGATTGGAGTGCCCAAACTGACCCGTTAGGCGAATAAGGCAAAACCAAATATGGCATTCCCTTATCTGTTGTATGCGGCATAAGACCACACACCCAACAATTCGTGGTATTTATGACTAGCTGATGCTGATGGAACATCTGTATAAACAAATTGTCCACAAATTCCGATCTTCATGTCTGCTCATGTTCAGGCAACGTATGAAACTCATGTGGAGAAACAGTAGAAAAAGAAAGAGTAGGTTGGGAGGTAGATGTAAGCGGCTGTTGTGTGACATAGAAAATCCAACCCACACAAGCTAACGTAATATTCAAAAACATTAGAAAACACATTATTAAAAAACATTTGCTACGGACCAATATACATTTTCTTACTTTAGGATCAGTTTTCCTAACACTCTTATCAGACTCAAAAAACTCCATCCTCTAACGTGCTGCTCACGGTTATTACCTTCTTCACTTAAGTGTGCGCCAAGATCGCACTAACGACTCTGAACCACAGACCTTGTGTCAATATGTGGCTAACCCCTTAAGGCTGTACCGCGACCCTGCAGCTGAGTCCGGATGGTAACTCGAAAAAGGAAAAAGCAAAAAAGTTTCTTGATCTGACAAGGTGTAAATTCACTGTATAAAAAAAGAAATTTTATTTGTCCATATGTACAAGCTTTCTTGGCCTCAAATCGTAGCGTTCTTTATCAGGCACAGTCGGATCCTTGAATAAGAGTTCCGGATTGGTGGTGTCAATCTTTAGATGAGGAGGCACAGCAGCTTGCAGAACATCATCATCCTCTCGTTCTGACCGAGTCCATGTCAAATGAGCATCACTAAAAGGCACAAATCTAGGGACTTTCTCACATTCGGAGTCAGCTATACCATCCCTCACCCACTGATCATAAGGTAAAGGCAAAGGAACTTTTTTACAGTGGGTGGCATGCACCCAGTTCTTTTTGCCAGCTACTCTAACAGCAATTCTAGTAACCAGAAGGACTAAATAAGGACCAGTCCATCTCGGTTCCAAATTCTTGGTACGCTGAAAATTCTTGATGAGGATGTATTGGCCAGGTTGGATGGTATGTCCTGGATCTGCAGTAGCTGTCGGCAAACTGTCATAGACCTCTTGGTGGAGAACACGTAATTTAGCAGTCAAGTCATGTAAGTAATCCACCAACATAGGGTACTCAATGCTGCTGTATTCTTTCGCACGAGGCACACCCCAAACATTCGCTGGACGACCAAAGACTATTTCATATGGGCTAAGTCCCACACGAGAATGCACTGTCGTCCTTGTTGACAAAAGAGCCAATGGCAAGGCATCCGGCCATGTAAGACCAGTGCTCGCTTGTACCTTAGCTAATTTCAGCTTCAAGGTACCATTGTAACATTCAACAAGTCCAGCAGACTGGGGGTGATTCGCTGCATGGAACTTCTGATTTATTCACAAACCAGCACACACTTTCTTCATGATTTGACCCACAAATTCACTCCCATTGTCCGACCATACAATTCTCGGCAATCCATACCTAGGGAAATACTCTTTCAGCAAAACCTTGGCTGTAGACAAGGCAGTATTATCCTTTAGGGGGTAGGCCTCTATCCATCTGGAAAAGGCGCAAACAACCACAAGGACATACTTCAAATTATTGCATCTCTCCATGTGAATATAATCTAACTGTATCACCTCAAACGGATACGTCGGAGGAGCAAAATGACCAGCTGGAGTTAGAGTTCCCTTACCAGGATTATACTTCAAACAAATCATACAATATTTCACCACGTTCTCTGCACATTTCGAAATTCCAGCATTCTGCCAAACCGGAGCCAACAACTTGCATATTCCCTTCGAACTGATATGAGCCATTCCATGAGCCATCGTAACCACTGGGAGCACATACGCATCTGGCAACAACCATCGCTGGTGCTCCGACAACTCAATCCAACAACCTGTAGAATCCAACATACCCGTAGTCTCTCTCCAAATACTCACTTCCTTCTCTGTAGCTTCAGCCTGAATCATCTTCACACTTTCTATTGTGTCTTCACACATTCCACCAGCCATAACCCATCTTGCAGGGCCTGCAACATACATACGGCTCATCATGTCTTTCGCCGTTTCCTTCGCAACTTCATCCGCAAACGCATTCCCTCGACCAACATCGTCCACAACTTTCTTACGCGCACTACACTTCACAATTGCAATCTGCTTTGGGATAGTGAGAGATTCCAAGAGTTCATTCACTAACTGCCCATGCTGTATTTTAGTGCCATGGGAAGTTAGGAACCCTCGTTCTCTCCACAAACGCCCAAAACTATGGGCAACACCAAACACATACTGGCTATCAGTATAAACATTCACTCGCTTTCCTTCCGACAACACACACGCTCCAGTCAGTGCAATCAACTCCGCTGCTTGCGCAGAATTCTGTGGTATGTGTGCTGTCTCAACAACTGTATGTAAAGTTGTAATAGCATACGCTGCAGTCCTTTCAACATTCGGAAGCTTAAAATACGAACCATCTACCCATAGCGTACCATCAACATCCGTAAGGGAAGTATCCCTTAAGTCAACTCTAGCTTTCGTTTCTTCCTCTGTACGAAGAAAACAATCATGCTGTTCTTGAGCATCCGTCTCTGTAGAGATCGGCAACAACGTAGCTGGATTCAACACATTACATCTTTTAATGTGAACATGGCTAGCCAACAATGTCAACTCGTAACCTGAAAGACGTGCACTAGTAAGGTGCTGTGTCTTGGTCCTATTTAATAAGGTATCTGCTGCATGTGGGACCATCACAATCAACGTATTGTCCAATACCAAACCAGCAGACTGTCGGATAGAAACAGCTGCTGCTGCTGTAGCTCTCAAACAACTCGGCAACGCCTTAGCAACTGGGTCTAACGTTGCTGAAAAATACGCACATGGACGCTGCTTGTCCCCAAAAGGTTGTGTCAACACTGACAACGCACAACCTTCTCTCTCGTGCACATACAACGTGAAAGGCTTACTATAGTCTGGAGTACCCAACACAGGAGCCGAACACAATGCATCGCGTAATTCAGAAAAACTTTTCTGACATTCGTCAGACCAAGGAAGAGGATGCGGAGTATCTTTCAGAGTCAATGCTAACAGAGGTTTCGCCAACAATGAAAAATTGGGGATCCACTGTCTACAATACGATGTAACACCTAAAAAAGCACGCACTTCTCTCTGTGTCGATGGCACACTCATTTGTGCAATTGCTTGAATTCTTTCTGGGGTCAATTTCCTTCCCTCCTTCGACAAGAGATGACCTAAGTAGGTTACTTCTTGGCGGCAATATTGCAACTTGGTGACACTTTATGATGATGATCAGACAAATACCGCAACAAAGAAAGAGTAGCCTCTTTACAAATCTTTTCGTCATCAGCAGTAATCAACAAATCATCGACGTACTGAATAAGAGTAGCACCAACAGGCAATACAAAACCATCAAGCTGAGTTTTCAACGCTTGACTATAGATGGAGGGACTTTCACAATAACCTTGATGGGCTCTCTTAAACCGGAAGCTTCGGCCTCCTAATGAGAAGCCAAAAATATCCCTACTCTCTTCAGCAATAGGAATACTGAAGAAAGCGTTCTTCAAATCGATGACAGAAAACCAAGCTGCCGAAGCAGGAATCAAAGTCAACAAAGCAGTGATATCAGGGACCGCAGGAAACTGTGGCACGACAATCTTATTGACCTCTCAAAGGTCGATCACAAACCGATACACAGGTGGCTGGGAAGCATCGGTACGCTTAAGGACAGGCAAAACCGGGCTGTTACACACATTACCTTTCGTTTCCTCAACCACACCCTTCTCAACCAGATCATAGACAATCGCTAAAAGAGCTCTCTCGCCATCGCTCGAAATCTTGTATTGTGGGATACGAGGCAGTCTAGCATTCGATTTGAGCGTAACAACATACGGTGGAATCTGCAAAAGACCAACATCATTTGGACCCGTAGCCGAAAGCGAATCAGGAAGCGAACGCAATTCCAGTGGCAGACAATCCTTAGACAAATACATTGGAGAAATTACTTTCTTACCAAGGGTAAGTTGTACTCTCGAAGGAGAACAATGCAATGTCGCATACAATCTTTTCAGTAAGTCCAAACCCAACAGATTCTCACCACAACCATTCGTTAGAATAAGTGGAGCTTCCAATTCACAAGGGCCAATGGAAAGGGACAAAGGACTAGAAACCGGATTACGAACTGGGGCGCCTGAAAATCCTACTGAAACATTGGTCAAGCCAGACAAAGGTGCGCCAGGAAGTTTAGAGTGCATAATAGAACTCTTTGTCGCACCAGTATCCAAAAGAAAAGGTTCTACCACACCTGATGTAATCACTTCAACTGACACTACTCCCTCACTTTGTCCTTGGCTGTCCTAGTTATCATTATAACCAGAACTCTCACCTTCGACATAGTAATCCTCAACATAATACTGGGCAGACTGACCACTCGGAACATTTTGTCTGTCAAAATAATTTGTAGAATTCTGTAGGGAAGAGGAACGCTCATTCTGGGAGATCACACCACGTCCCCTACCCCTAGGGGTTTGCTGGAA
This sequence comes from Lissotriton helveticus, assembly GCF_964261635.1. Lineage (NCBI taxonomy): Eukaryota > Metazoa > Chordata > Amphibia > Caudata > Salamandridae > Lissotriton > Lissotriton helveticus. The sequence continues at coordinate 26,437,572 of NC_136071.1, forward strand.
ACTACCACGACCTCTCTGACCAAATGCACCATTCGCACGCTGTAATAAAGCCGGGCAACTATTCTTGTAATGACCTTCCTCTCTACAATAAGCACACTGGTAAGGGCCAGGAAAGAATCGCTGAACATATGGCTCAGGTTTCTGTAACAATCTCTGAAATTGTGGAGGTTGCTGGAACTGAGGCTGATTCTGACGAGGCGGATAAGCTTGCTGCAAAAGAACTTTCATCTTTAAATCTTTCGTTTTCTTCTCCGCTTTACCCTTCTCATCTTTATCCCTGTTCTCGTAATATTGGGCAGTAGCCAATATCTGGGCCGACGAAGAAACAGCCCATGAACTCTCAGAGCCCTTCAACTTATTAGAAAGTTCGGGAAGCAAATTAAAGACAAATTTATCACGAACAACCTTTGACCACCTTCCGTACTCATGTTCTGACCACTATGATCGATAAACGTCTCTTCAAACCTAGTGAAGAAATCAGGTACACTCTCGTCTTTCTTCTGCTTACATGCTGCTAACTTATCCCAATTCACTCGTAAAGCGGGCATCATCGTTTTCATCAAATTAATAATTCTACCAGGCAATTCTGAAACTAAAGGTTCAGGTTTAGCACCTCCCTCCTGTCTACCATCTGCAGCAACAATATTCGCCCAAGTATCACCTAAGTCTGCTGCATGATTCTCATGACGAATCTTCGCCCACAAAGGTTGAGGGACTACATTACCCATCAACATATCAATGTCGGCCAAATTCATAATACACGCTTCAACTGTCTGGGACAACTCCTTATAGTAACCAGCAGGATTCTTACGAGGGTCAGGTAAGGTCTGCTTAAGAGCCAAAACCTCTGCTCTCTTCCAAGGGACATGTACCCATACTCGCTGAAAATGAGCCGGAGCAGCAACAATACCCTGATTCACATTAGCCTGAACTGCTTCTTTCCATACAGGTGGAACTTCCCTCATGGGATACTGCTTAACTTTCCTCCTAACGAAGGAATCAGGTTCGTACAATGTCTGAGGCGGAAGTCTAGATCTAAAAACAAGTATCGTTTCTACGGCATCCGTAACATCGGTTTCCACTATTGTCCCTCTAGCAAATTCGGACTGAACATCAAGTAGTTCCTGCGGAATCAAACCCAACTCATTATTTTCCCATTCCTGACGCAGAAACATACACGTTACATCAAAAACATACCTTTGCTTAGGCGGTTCCCATTGAAAGAAAACATCCATAATCGCTTGCAAATTATACCTAGAGGCATTTGAAATCCATCTACGAGCCAATAAATCCAACACAGCCCGTTCCTCGGGACCGGGAAACTGACTACGACTCTGCTTACGTTCCGAAACAGGGGTCATATTCAATGACCCAAGCAATGGAGTCAACAAATTAGAAACAGTTTCTGTCATTCGTTTTCGAACAGAAGGAGAAGAAGCAGACATAAGAACAGGAGAATAAGTATTTTGAGGCAGAGAAGGTGTAGGGATAAGAACAGTAGGAGTCGAAGATGCAGAAGTAGAAGGCAAAGGAGTTTGAGGCAAAGCTGGTAGCAAAGATGGCGACCCTAGAGCGGGTTGTGCAGGAGGAGGCAAAACCATCTGTGGAGTACCGGGTGGCTGAACAACAGCAGGAGATTGAACAACAAAGGGTGGAACAACCGGGGGTAATGGAGGCGCAGTAGCACCCTGCACATAAGGAGGTGGCAATCTCAACAAATGAGAGATCAAGGGATCCTTGGGGTGTGACAGCTAGGGCCTGGGCGTACCACCTGAGGGCCGAGATACATAGCAGTCACTCTCGTCAGGATGGGCGAGCAGAGCGACCACACGCTCCCAACACGCTTAGACACTGAGCAACATCGTCACTCATTACTATACTACCATACTCGCTTGAAGGACGACCCACACTGATACCCTTCCCAACGATACACAAAAGACATGGTGGGCTCGACCGAAACTAAAGTTGTTGATGAGAGCCAGCCAAACGTAGCAACCCTGACCTTACAGGCTCTATAAGGAAAAATCCATAGACCGCACACTTTCGCGACACCGAATGATTGTATGATTGCAAAGTATCGTAACATGTTGAAATGCGCTGCCGAACCCCAGGGTTGTCGGCCTTGAAGCTGTGTTCACTTATTCTAACTAATGCAATATTCATTAATCGCAGCTGGCCCGGCTGGGTTGTAAGCTAAGTGCTGTGTACAGTGTATGTTGGACAATAAAGGTCTTTACAAAAAAAAAAAAAAAAAAAGAGAGATCAAGGGATTTTTTTCAAGATCTTCAATCGTTTTCGGAGGAGAAGACGGCAAGGCCGGATAACATTTATCTATGGCCATGCAACGCTGCCTATCTAAAACTTCACTTGCTCGTTCTTCTCCATCATCCTTATACTGCCTAACAGCTTGTAGTACTGACATATTCTTATCTTTCCTATCTCTCTTACCTTGTTTAATTTCTCTCTGTTTGGCTTCCTTTCGCCAAAGGCGGAAAGAGTCAAACATCGCCGGCCGGGCTTTCTTCTTGAATAGCGCAACTTCCAGATTATCTAAAATATTTGATTCGAAACTACCATATAGGGGGCCATCGTAGAACACCATCTTTCCTAGTATAGCGGACACACACTTCGTTATAAGTAATAGGACCCACTCCGTGTTTTGAATAGAGCTCATAAGTTGGAGTTCCAACCGGAGGTATCGGACACGAGTCCTCCAATCGGGAATCCCTGTTGCAACCACAACTAAACCATTTCCTAAGTTTGCTAAGACCAGGCATCTTATAGCTCACTAATCTAGCTTCAAACTTCAAGGGGTTATCAACTATTGATACACTCTCAAATATACGAGCCCCTCGGCTTCGATTGCTGCAGCAGCCGAATCAGACAAAACCAAGAACCAAACAAAGTCGTGGGAGCGACCCACTTATACTTAACCAAAATATCTGTCACGCCACCAGAAGACCGTCTATCGTCTCGCTTTACAAAGCATCTATCAAGGGTCCAAGACAGGGCGACAGTCAGGGCAGCAGTCCTTCGTAGCCGTCGGAAAGCGGGAAGTCTCACAGAAAACACCTTCGGTCCACGTCGACATGCAGGGGTCGATGAAGTGGCGGCCTTCCACCAGAATTTCCTCACGTGGCTCCTCACGAACCTCGGGCTTGGACCAGTACCGCTGAAGTCGCCCACGTTGGGCGCCAACTGAAGAACCGGGTCTTTCAGAACCGGCGGCGTCAGGGACACGCCCGATGTCTTCGAGTTCACCTGTCCTGGCAAACAGAGACACAGAATACTTCTAGGTGGCGTCAGAGATCAAATTTATTAGCTGCAGCTAGTAACAGTGAACCAAGCAATACACCACGGTGTACAACTCAGGAGACTGCTCAAATTCGTAGAGCAAGACATCACTTTTTATCTAGAATTTCAGTTCATTACGAATGCACACCCATTGCGGCAAATTCTGACCAATAGAAACACATTTCTATACATTATCACATTCCAAAAAGCTCACTTTACATTGTACCAACCCCACAAGTTAATTATTAGGACAGTCCCATATTCGATTACCAAAAGCCGGACAATCCCATAATTGAAAGCACTACCCATGTAATGGAAAGACATAAAGAAAAGAGCAATTCAGATGTAGTGCAGGATAAGATATGTGCAAGAAACTAAAAGCTAACGATATCCTGAACATTGATTGCAATTACAGACAAGCTCGGCTAAAGAAACCAGTTTCGTAGAAGGGTCAGTTTCAGGTGAAGGGATCAGCATCTTGCAGTTCACTCGCAAGTTGAAAAAGCCCACGTTAAACTTTACATGGACAACGAGGCCCATGCAACTTCGTTCGTTCGTTTATCCCTATGGCCTACGTGAGGGCAACACAAAATGGAGTCGCAAACAACGTAAAACAAAAATGGAGTCCGGTCCCAAAAACCACGGAACCACAGACTACTAAGCCTTATGACCAATGGTCAGACACAGTTTACAGTGGACAATGACACAAGCCAATGAAAAATGTAGGAGGAGAGTGGGCGAGGCTTCAAGTCCCTACCTCCCTACAGCATGCCTCGCAGAGCAGCGCATGCGCTGCCCAGGCTCGACCTAACGAATCAACAATTTTAAAAAAAATCAATTTGCGAGAAAATTATCGCATTTGCTGCTTTAAAATATATTTACTTAATCAAATGTTGACATTAGAAGCCATTTGGCTGACAAAATCCAATTTCCTTTCTATCAAAATGGAGAAATAACTCAGGGAATGCTACAGAAAGGTACATGTCTATGAAGATTGTATTTTGACGCTGGCACTTTGAATGAATGAAGCACTTAGTAGCACACATTCAGCCAAAGGCATCAAGACACAATGGCCCATCTAGAAAAGCTGAACAAAAAAGAACATTGAGATTATTGAAAAAAAAACATGTCTTCAAAGCTTTACGAAAATAAGAATATTTGTGACACAGCAAAGCGAGAACAGCATTCGGTTCCACATCGTTAAAGCCAGTATGAAAAGCCTGCACCTCCCAGACAAGTCAGCCTACAGCAAAGTCATTGCTATGAAGTGCGGGTCTAATGGAGGGACGGTGAGGAGAGATTTATTGAAATTCAGGCCTGAATGGAGGGAGCATCTTGGCCAAAGAATCCAATGTGCCAGGAAAAGAGACATGAATTCAGTTCTTTGGTCCACTGGCGACCAGTGCAGTTTACGGTGGTCCTCTGTCACCTGTTCGATCCTATGCAGCCCAAAAACCTGACGGGCGGATTCTGGAAAAGCTGTTATCCAACCATAGTGTTTGCATTGAGCCCAAGGGAGCAGGCTCAATGAGCACACTGCTGGAGAGGGGAGGGGCTGGCAGTAGGAATTACAGGCACTGTAGGAGTGACAATGAAGGGAAGAGCACACTGCAGGAGGGGGAGGGCTGCTGGCAATAGGAATTACATGCACTGTAAGAGTGACAATAAGTGAATAGCTCATTGCTGGAGAGGGGATGGGGCTGGCAGCAAGAAGTAGTCCCTGTAGGAGTGACAATGAGGGAAGAGCACACTGCATGAGTGGGAAGAGCAGCTGGCAGTCAGGAGAGGGAAGAGCAAAAGTACTTTGAATCATCACATTTTGAATTCCTTACCTCATAGATGCATTGCATACAGCATGCAATCACATCTTGTTTTGTTTTTAAACTACAACAGGCTGTTTTTTAAACGAAAGCCAGACCTATAAGCCTTGCCGGTGACTGCTGCTCACTGTTGACAGCCACCACTGCTAGGAATCCAGGAAGAGGTTGTTGCCCTCGGTCATTGGATGGTTTCCTGGACACAGCGTTGGCACTGCAAGCAGCTCCCGCCTCTTCTGCGCGCATTCCTCTGGAATGCCCAACAAATGTCCCTTTGTGAAGTCCTTTCCTGTCTCTGGCACAGGCCTTCTCCGTTGTTTCACATTGTGGTTGCCTGTGAAGCACTTTAATGCCTTTACACAGACTCTTAGTATTTAGAAGTCGTAGGGCTGGCCTGGGTGGCGTGTGGGCACTCTCCCTAGAGAACAAGACATGTTTTCATTTGTTTTTGGGGTGTTCGATGGTTACTGGTGGTAGGGATGCTGATATGGGTGGTATGGCCAAGCGTCCTTATCATCTGGAGTACATCTGGGAGTACCAGCAGATAAATGTCTGCTGAGCAGTCGCATCCTTCCATGGAGGGAGAAAACGCCACAGTAAGCTTGGTGCACAACGCTGTGGGTGTTGTGATGTTGAACACCAAACTCAAGAGAGGTGCGTTTCTCCTGTGTGTAGGGCGCGTTCTGCCTCTGGGCCTTTATTCATGTTATAGACAAGCTTCCAGCTCACACAAGCGCTATGGTCTCGAACCAGATGCCACAGGCACCCTAAACACCAAAGACTGGTAACAACCGGAGGGTCTGTATACTCCCCTCTCTATTATCTCCAGTCATGTAATTGTGTACACTCGGGCGGACCTCCTTACGTAGAGTATCTGTGAGATATGGTAGTCTCAGGGGCCCGTCATCACATTCTGCAGTGGGGCCCCATAGTTTTGCGCTATGCCACTTCATTCTTTGAAAAGTCTTACTAATTAAGAAGCATTTTGCAGCAAGAACTAATGTTCTGAATCGGTGTTAGGAAGAATTTTTTTATTATTAGTTAGTGTCTTGAATCTTTATTTAATATGAGCATTGAGTAACGGAAAAAGCGTTTCAAAACCAGCATAAAACATGCTTTTTAAAGGATGTATCACTGTCCTTCTCCTAGAAAAGCTCATACTGGGATTATTATACATTTAGCACGAAGAAAAAGTGTTGTTAAGATTCACATTTTGAGGCAAAAACAAATCCAGACTTTTTAAAGCTGAGACAACTTCGACTCCCAACCCACTGCTCTCAACCTCAACAGCCTCGACCTACCAGCACACACCAGCCGAACAATCACCTCTTGTTCTCCACTAAACACCCAGACCAGCATGGCCATCATAGCATCCATCCACTCGAGGGCATCCTCGCCCCCACTGCCTTTTCAACCTCAGAACCAAACCTATCAGCACACAACTCACCAGCATCATTAACACCTCTATCACCACAGCAGCCTTCCAGACAGATGGAAATACACAGAGGCCAGGTCCCTCCTAAAGAAACCCTCCGCCCACCCCAGCAAACTCAAAAATGATCGACCGATCTCCCCGCTCCCTTACCCTGCCAAAGAACTCGAGAAGGCCATCAACCAACAGCTCACCGAATACCTGGAACAATAGCCGCTATCTGTCACATCAGAACCCTCTTCGACCATGGAAAGACTGTGGTCCTGATCCTCCTCAACCTCTTTGCTGCATTATCCCACCACACCCTTATCAACAGACTTTATAACATCGACATACAGTAAAACTCCCTCAAGTGGATTGCCTCCTTCCTGACAGAAGCGGTACAAAAGGGGGTGGTGATGGACGGAGCATCTGAATCAATCAAACACTCACACCCAGTCAAAAGATCTGGGTTTAATCCATCACCGTTCTTTAGCCCACTCTGCCACCCCAGTTCAGACATGGCTATATGCAAATCAGTCTGACCCTGTGCCTCATGGGAACAGTCCAGCCCGAACTGCCAAGCCATGTCTTCCCTGGACCGGAAACAAGCTTCCGAGTACCGGTTTCTGGCATTCCAGCCGTCTTCAGCCCGGCTTGCTTGAATCCAGTGGCAAAGTGAGCAAGGGACTCACGTCTGAGCATACCCTGCCACACTTATGGCGGCCAAAAGCAGTACAAAAGGGGGGTGGTGATGGACGGAGCATCTGAATCAATCAAACACTCACACTCAGTCAAAAGATCTGGGTTTAATCCATCACCCATATGGAAGCACACCTCCATATGGGACCACAGCTGGTGGCCAGCGGCACTCAGAAATACACCCATACCAACAGACCACATGCGCAATCCACACATCATCTTCTACAGCGAAATGACCATGAAACGACAAGTCAATGCAGTCACTTCATCCTGCTTCCACACCATTTGCATGCGCCGCAGAATCTTCAGACGGATCCTAGTCAACACCAGAACGACCACCCCCAGGCCCTTGTCACCAGCCGCCTCGACTACGGCAGCATACATAACTGGACATCACAGCCAGACTCCTCCTGGACCTCCCCTTATGGATACACCGCAGAAACCTCCACTGGCTCCCCATCCTGAAAAGATGCCAGCTCAAGATCCTCATGCACACCTACAAAGTTCTACACAATCAAGGAATGGCCTGCATCAACTACCAACTCAACTTCATCTACCCACAAGACACCTGTGCTCTTCCTCACTAGCACTTGCGCACACCCCCTCCATCCGTTGCAGTAACCTCCCACACGGACTTTAGAAAGAAACTCAAGACCTGGCTCTTTGACAGAGATGTTGCACCCGCAACGCCCAGATACCCCTAGGGGTAACAATGCTGTTTGATTGATTGAGACTTTTATATGTTCCTATCTTGGAAATGGAAGGGCCTCCGTTAAACTTGGGAAGGGATCAAAGAGCCTGGCATTTATGCCCCTAAGCTGATAGAACTAGGAAGCACATCACATGTCTATGTCCGGCATTCTTGGATCTACAGAAAAAGGTTTTATATCGCCTCTATTGTGAGAATGGCTGTGGAACGGCACCAGAGGTGACAGTATTTTGTTTCAGTGAATTCTAGTAAATCTCTAGGCCTCGACATGCAATCCTGTCCTCTTGGTTGTACGTGCTTAACAGAAATCAAGCCAGAACAGGGGATTAAGGCTACTATGCCCGCACTGGTGACAAAATCCCTAGAGTAAGTGTGTGTCTAGGTGCAGGTAGTCTGGGATACAATCCCCTAGATCCCAATTTTCGAAAAACAAGAAACTTGTTTTACAAATCAAAGTTTGCTCAAGTTGACCCCGCACACTAAAACAGTAAATGTTACAATATCATTAATGTTATTCACAATGTTCCAATATCTTTTCAGTCATTCTCCCAAGAATTCCAAAGTCAGGTTTTTCTTCAGTAGAAAATTCTTTATTCTCAAGAAACTTTTAAGATCAATAGCCAACGCGTTTCGTCCGTGACCGGACTTCTTCAGGGCTACATTAAAAATACAAAACATAAAAACAATATATTTACATATGAATAGTATAGACCTATTCACAATTCATCTATACAGTGTTTTCATTCAATTAGTAATTTCATCTGAACACCAGACATTATGACAAGCATTACTCAAAGAACTGCTTTGGATATAATACTTCTTTTCACCAGGGAGAATACATATTGTTGAAAGGAAAAAAAGGGGATAGTTGTCTTTCACATAGATTTACGCTTTACAAATCATCAAACTTTTTCATGCATGAGATAACATAAGATTTGCACACCAACAAGTAATAGTTAATCTGCATCTTGTAAGCTTTTCTGGTCAATTATATTTAAGAAAAATGCACCACAATAACCTCAATCTCCTTCTATAGGTTTTTAAAAATTTTCAATCATTGAATACCTTATGTAGAATTCTCTATTTAATGATGCTTCACAATGGTCTTCAAGCTTGAGGTATAAATATTCTGTGAAAGGATAGTATAATCTTAGTCATTTATAAAGTCGTTATACTACGCTTTAACATTTGGCTAAACATATTTCTTACATCATGATCATATTTATGAACAATCAAATTATGCTTCTCTATTCAAAAGATTTTATAAGTTCATATCTATCTAATGTGTGATGGATTGTTTTATATACATAACATGGTTATTCATTCCTAAGGACAGATGATCAAAAAAGTCATCATTGGTGACACTTATCCTAAGTAGATACATTTTGACCAACCAATTTACTGCCACTAGTGTGGTAATAATTTATTTAGTAGGGGATGATCAATTGAATCACTTACTTCAATATGTCTAAGGATTATCGTGATCTCAAGGTCAATCAAGTTTCAGTATATATTTTTTGAGAAGATTAAAGTTTTAGTGAAAGCCTACAGAAAGAAGAAAAAATAAATAAAATATTTTTTGAGAGTTTATTTAGGAAATATAACATCACAATTTTCTAATAATGTTCAATATCTTTTCTTCCCTCATAAATATACTAGTGTAGACATGGATAGCACACTAAAATCAATCTTATAAAGAGAAAAATACAGAAGGCCCATTTAACAAATAGTCTCCCTTTTTTTTATTTTTTTAAAAGAGAAAGCCACACTGCAAGCGAACGCTATCATGTTATATTTAAAAATAAAGAACAGCAGCAGTCATAATATAAGGTTCATTAACTGAATAATGATGTAAAATCTATCTACAATTATACTCAGTTACTAGAAAAGAGAAAGTTTCGTCGTATGATGCTTTTGTACTTAGCCACCTAAATTTTTTTTTTTTTTATAGCATAATAGTTCCAACAACTCTCAGTATGCCGATTGAAACTAACCACGATACCCCGTCGCCATCTTGAGATGTAATGTCAAGACTCGAAAAAGCAGTGCGCTGGCTAAGTCAAGAAACTTCCTCAACATATACCAGGCTATTGCCTACAACAAGGGTCTAATTGCATAGCCCAGATAACAAACTTTTAACTACTAATGCAAAAATAAGTCAAAACCCTATGCCAGAAAAAAGACCATCCCGTAACACACCCGAATAGGTCACTCAACGCAAGTAGAGTATCGGCGTTCCGTAAAGCATGCGGTCGTCTGGTTCAATGAGTTATCCAAGGTAAAGGTATTTATACTTTCTTGAACTCTCATCAACCATCAATTTGCAAAGTTAATTGGTAATTAGTGCAAGATAGGTCGGACAAAGATGACGTCTGCACTAGCAAAAAGAGATCCGCCATCTTAGAATGGTCAAAATACTAAACGTGAGCAGACAATATTGATCAAAATCTCAGTTCCAAAGGACAAATAATCAAAATAATGCTATATTATTTTAATGATAGGTGGTGTTAACAATTGTCTGTGACCTATTTTGTATATGTCACTCAGCGGTAAGTTTATTCATTTATTTTTTTGCGAAGAGTGATCTTAATTTGCTAAACGATACTCGCATTACAGGATACAACGTGTGTCAACAGAACAACGTAAAAATGATTATATGAAATTCAAAAAAGTTCACGCGTTCTAAAAATAGGTGGGATGATAGTTAGGTATAGATGCAAAATAAGCCCCCTCGATATTGGCCGCCATCTTTACATGGTCAAAAGCCAATACTTATAGTGCGATATGCTGGTCTAATCTGTTTCCTAATGCACAAACGGAGGACATTGACCCAACAACGTGTATCAACAGGATAACGTAAGTGTGATAATATAAAATTCAAAAAAGTTCACGCGCTCTAGCAATAGGTGGGATGATAGTCAAGTATAGATGCAAAATAAACCCACTCGATATTGGCCGCCATCTTTAGCTGGTCAAAGGCCAATACTTATGGTGCAATATACTGGTCTAATGTGTTTCTTAATACACAAACGGAGGACATTGACCCAACCTAATCCAAATTACTAGATAGGCTTGTTGTTGCCAGTGTTTATATATTATAGCCATAATCACTCTTGTGTCACCAATATTATCCATACATTGATGGATTAAATGGCGGAAGGGGTTGATGTTATCTAACCAATTGAGTGATTCACAAGGCAAATGATCTTATCTCAGGTAGACCACTCAACACATATATGTAATTTATTTCTAAATGAGCTTTTTATTCGTCTTTAGGCTTACATGTAGCGAAGAAAGTGATAACAAGAGGCATGTCAGCACGAGATGAGAAAGAACAATAAATACATCCTGAACCATACCTCAGAGCGAGATCCTAATATCAACTACTACACCATAGCAGTGATAATTCAATTTTTTAATTGCTCTTTTTTATATACTCCTCATGACAGATTCAGGTCTGTTGAAAACTGGCAGGATATAAATCTCATCAGAGGATTGTGGCATCAATGGAATCGTACATAAATATGTATTCAAGGATTCAGCTTTCAAATAAGTGATCACAGCCCTGCACCATGCATCAGGGGTTAGACTAACACATTTTATTGTTGGAGTCTGCATCATTGCACTAATAAGCATTAGTCACGCAATTATAACGCTCCTGACCACTGCAGGAGTCATGCTGGAGGAGCTCAGCTGCACAGTATTGAGTGATTGCGCTGGCGGGATTCTTCTGTGCGTGATTACATCATGCACGGAAGAATCCCGCTATCTAGCCTCTTTCATCTATACACCGACGACTGAGCCGGCTGAGTAAGCGGATGTGACTCTCCTTTCACCTGCTGTGAACTCCAATTCTAGCACTTCTGGAGCCGCCATTGAAGCAGCCCCCGCTTCCCCGCCCAAGCTCTCCTTAACCAAACTTGTTGGCTAATGAGGCTCTATCTAACAGGCATGAATTCAATGTCCTGATTATGATCCACCCATTTCCCCAATGGATCTAAACGCTGTCGACACTTTAATACACCTTATACGCCAAAAACTTTTGTTTATTTCGCTGTAAAGGTGTTCTTTGTGATTTGTTCTGATGACACTGTGTATTTCCTATGTGTAACAAACCGAAAAGCTTTGCCTGAGCCCCCTGTTGTTTGTTTTCTCCCCTGTTGTGTACCCTACTGGCTAAGTAGGACACAGGCCTGTGTCCCATTTTATGTATTGCTGCGTACTATTGTTTACAAGTAAATATTAGACCTCTGTCCTGCTGGACAACTCCACTTAATATAGCAACGATTGAGTCTATATTCATTACTTGGTTTCCTATTTTTTTTCTTTCTGGGGACCACTGTTGTTCAAAATAATTGATTCCCAAGGTCCCTAGTCGACTTTTTTGGGTTCCCTTGTTGTTTCAGAATATATAGAAGTGTGACCCTGGGCACACAAAGCACCAGGTGCCCGGGTATAAGTCTCATACACCCGCGTGTAGTGTCAGCATGTTGAAGTGTGACCCTGGGCACAGAAAGCACCAGGTGCCCGGGTATAAGTCTCATACACCCGCGTGTAGTGTCAGCATGTTGAAGTGTGACCCTGGGCACACAAAGCACCAGGTGCCCGGGTATAAGTCACATACAGCCGCGCGTTGGTCAGCACTGGTACTTGTTTTTCTTCTGAGGTACACCAGTGCTGCTGAGATGTGGTTGTTAATACTAGAGAAAGCAGTGACATGAAACTAGTTTCATGTCACTGCTCATCCAATTCAAAACTAGCCGTAGTTCGCATTATGATGTTTTACAGGTCTTTTCATATGCCTTGTTTTTTCTTATTCATGAGGCTGTTTTGCTGGGTATGTGTATGTTGAAGGTTACTGACGTTAAATAAGAATGGGTGGCATTCATATCTAATTGTTTCAATATGTTCAAATATATGCAATGTTCTTTTTTTAACATGCGTGGCGACAGCTTTCATTTCATGGTTATTTCTACATTCCGCTGATATTATGTGAAGGATATTTGCAGTGGTTTTGAAATAACTACGTAGTTAGTAGCCTGTGCTGTAGAATGGTTCAGATCTGTTTCTGTTATTACGCTCAGAAAAGTTGAACGAATCAGAAATATGTATTGAGAAGGGACTCCTGCTTCTGGGAGGTCGTATATCTGTAGGATTTGGTGGGCTGTGACAATGCTCTTAGTTCTGTAATAAAGGGCCTGTCATGTCTATTAGTTATATGTCTTGTTTCAATCTGTGCAGTAAACGCTACTTTACCAGTGCATGTGGTTCCAATTAAGGTCAGAGGTCAGGGGTAGTTGGAAGAGCAGTGCAGGCGCGAGCTCAGTCCCTTAGTTTTCTGCTTTCTTGCATTAGTCTCTGCCTGGCGCTGCCTCGGAGCCCCACAAGGAGGCGCTCTTTCGCCTTGCTTTCATTCCGGTACATACCCTGTCTGTGAACGCTTTACTGTACAGCGTGGAGCTCTGTGCACAGCCGGCTCGCTGTGCACAGAGCGGCCTGCAGAGGGCGCTGCAGGACACCTTTTCTTAGCCCGGTTTTCCTTGCAAGCCCTGCAGACTCTAGCTGGGCGCGGCCCGAGGAGGGAACATGTTTATGTCCTCGACAGAGCCGAGAATCAAGACCTAACGCAGGGCTGCAGCCCCTGGAGTGAAGGGGGGGGGCACCAACCCGTCAGAAGCCCCCTTTCCGCCGATAGCCTTTGACTATCTAAGAGATATATACAGATAGTTGAGCAAAGAAGCCATCCTGACAAGGTCGGACCGCAGGAAACATATTATTGTCTTTTTTCAAGGCCTTATCAAGGGCTTATCTCGGCAGAGTGCGACAAGCCAAGACGTAAATGAGTGAAAATCCCGCCTCTGTCCCCCTTATCGGCCTTTGAATGCCCAGGGCCTGGCGGGAGAGATAGCGCCGTGCCTGTCTCTTCCCTCCCAGTCTCTAGGGCTTGTGGGTCCCAACCTTTTGACTTCTGGTGACCCCCCACTGAATCATTTTTGAAACCTCGTGCCCCCACGATTCATTACTGGAAGCCAGGGACCCCGGCCTAAGCATTGTTAATGATTTGAATACAAAACAATACAGAAAAAAAAATACACGAATGATGACACGTTATGTTTGATTCACAGACACATATAAATAAATAAAAAAAATGAAAAATTTAATTTTAATCTGATGGCTGGAGCTTTTTTAAGTTCAGTTGAGGCCATTCGTCGTTCATACTATATTCTGTTTGATGCACTTGCACTGCTCCCACGAATCAATCTGTGGATACTAACTTGATTTTTAACCCCCAGTTTCAAATTCCTTCACATTTACAGGACGGTTTAACCCCTTGCGTGCTCCCGTCGCCATTGCCCGACGGGAGCACTACCTCCCTAGTGCTGCCGTCGGCCAACGGCCGTCGGAGCCCCGCCCACCCTTAGAACGCCCGCACCGCGGCGGTTTAGGCGTTAAAACCCTGCGATAAGCCACGCTGACTGTTCTAGGCGCACTGCGCTATTTAAATCGCATCTGCTTTGAAGGAAACCTGTTTTAAAAAAAAATATCGTACCTTGTATGTTTTTAACCTCACTCACTGCACTTTGAAACTAGATCGCACTCACTCACCCCGTTCCACCGCAGGCTTAATTGCCTGATTGTTGTCGAGGGTGAAGCTCTAATCCTTGCTTCCTGCCAAACTCCCGGTGTGATTGAAAGGCTGTGCTCCGACGGTCACGTGACCTAGAGCCTGCCCTCTATATCACTCAGATGCCAACTGTCCCGCGCAGCGGGCGCGCCGCCGGCGCGCCGAAGGCAAGCCCGTCTGCGCCCGTCCGCGGCCTACCGGAGCTAGGGGCCACCCCCCCTGCTCCTCCGGCAACCACTACCCTCAAATACAGCTCCGAGGCCCTACTAAATCTCAGAGGACGAGCCCCCATTTGTCCCATGAAATGTAACCTAACGCAGAAGAACTTTAGGTGCTCCTATTGCGGGCTTCCGCTCTCCCCAGCCCCCGACACAGAAACCACCTCATGGAGTATTTTAGTCCTAAACTGTAGATCTCTCCCCCAACACACCACTGAGATCTCTCTTTTGCTGGAAGAACTTAATCCGGATGCCCTGTTTCTTACGGAAACCTTGCTACATGCGGACTCAGACCCAGATATAGTCCAAGCACTACCAATAGGGTATCAGATCGTGCGAGCGGACCGCACAACGGGGAAAGGGGGTGGGCTGGCAATCATCTATAAAGACTGTTACAGCTGCCGCTCTGCTCCCCACCCCATTCCAAATTGCGGGAGTCTCTCATTCTCTGTAGAATTCTCACCTACAAACACTTTGAGCGGAACACTTATCTACCGACCCCCAGGCTCTATGGGGCAGTTCATTAACTCCCTATCTCCATCTATTGCTAGCCTAGTATGTAACTCTGCAAACTACACCTTGCTGGGGGACCTAAACATACACCTAGATAAAGCCTTTAACCCCGACACTGTAGAAATTACTGGTAACCTGGCCGCACTACAGCTTCAACAATTAGTACTAAAGCCCACCCACCTAAAGGGCCATCTCCTCGACCCCATTTTTACCAACTGCCCCGGCCTGTCAGCAGGAAAACCCCTGCCCTTGCCTTGGACAGATCACTTCCTAATCCCGGCTACTTGGAACTGTCCTACACCTCCTCGAACGACAGTTCCTACCACCAGGAAGGAACGCAACTGGTCCAAGCTCCCTCAAGCAGACTGGTCATCCTCACTAGAGGCCCTGAAACCTCTGCACAACACAGACCCTTGTTCCGCTAATGACAACTTCAACAAATGGATATCTAGCTCCTTAGATCATGTTCTCCCCATCACCACCACTAAACCCAAACGCACTTCGAAGACTGCTCCCTGGTATACCCAAGACCTCCGAGACATGAAACGCCATTGCAAGAAATTGGAGAGACAATGGCGCCTTGACTATTCCCTCCCTAGGAAAGCAGCACACAGTGCCGCGATAAGAACCTACAAGCATGAAATCAGAACAGCACAAGCCCTTTTCTACAAAAATAAGATTATTGCTGCCGCATCCAAACCTAGAGAAATATACAGAATTGCAAATCCCTTCTTAAACCATTAGAAAAACCCCCAGTTTTCCCCTACCCACAGGCTAGATGCGACGACCTGGCAGAATTCTTTTATAACAAAATTCAAAATATATATTTCACTTTTCCACAAACTTCAACCTCACCCCTTAACACCCCTCCCACCCCCACCCCCGAACCTCAGGTACCCCCCTCAAAGTTGGGGACTTTTGCCTCCATACCCCCACTAGATCTATCCTCTCTGGAATCATAATGCACCTTGTAAAATCTGGGTCCCCAAATGATCCAGCTCCTCCACGATCCTTGCAGACAGTTGCAAAAAATATCCTCCCCACGATGCTAGAGATACTGAATGCCTCGCTTGCCACAGGAATTGTTCCACCTCCTTGGAAGCTAGCCATGGTTAAGGCCCTCCTTAAAAAACCAAACCTTGACCCCAACGTCCCAGGGAACTATCGACCCATTTCCTTGTTGCCCTGGCCCAGCAAGATACTAGAAAAACACGTTAACAAAACCCTTACAGAATTTCTGGAAACGCAACAGCTGCTGGACTTCACCCAGACAGGATTCCGACCCATGCACGGAACAGAAACCGCCCTTGTTAATGTTTTAGAAGAGGCCCAGAAGATCACCGACCAAGGAGGCACCGCAGCCATTTTCCTACTTGACCTAAGTGCCACCTTCGATACGGTCAACCACAGCATACTGCTACAACGACTCAACAATATAGGTGTCTCATCAACGTCACTCTCCTGGTTTACTTCCTTTTTGAAGGAACGATATTTCCAAATCTTCGAAGGTGAAGCCGCATCCATCAGGAAACCCCTAAACTGTGGGGTGCCACAGGGCTCCTCCCTAAGCCCCACACTTTTTAACGTGTACATGAGCCCCCTAGCTGAAGTGGTCCGACCCTTTGGGTTAACAATAATTACCTACGCCGATGACACTCAGCTAGTGGTGGCTCTAAGCCAGCCCAACTCCCCCTCTTCCAACCTTAGGGCCGGCCTGGAGGCAGTTGCCTCCTGGATGACCTCCTCCTGTCTCAAATTAAACGGAGACAAAACAGAGCTAATGTTGGTGGGCCACCGCCCCCATACCAACATCGAACATCTCTGGCCCCCATGTCTCGGTCCACCCATGGCCCCCAAAGACTCCATCAAAAGCTTGGGCGTCTGGCTAGACAGCTCCCTTAACTTTAAACAACAAGCAGCAAAACTTTCTGCCACCTGCTTCGGTCTACTCAGACTGATACGAAAAATCACCCCTTTACTTCCATTCAACGCTAGGAAAATTATGATCCAGGGTCTAATTCTATCTCGTCTGGATTTTGGTAACGCCCTTTATTTGGGGGGCCCCACAATCCACCCTAAACAAACTACAGGTGGTCCAAAACTGCGCTGCCCGCACCCTTCTTCTAATACCCCGTCACATCTCAGTTAAGGAAGAACTCAGGAACCTACATTGGCACCCTGTCAGAGACCGAGTTGCATTTAAGTCCCTCTGCATTGCACACAGAGCTTTTTGGAAAACCGGTGCCCCAATTAATCACTCACTAGTCACCCCCTACTTACCCAACAGACAACTCAGATCCACTCTCTCACACTTACTTATAGTTCCCCGAATCAAGAGGGCAAGGTGTGGCGGACGCTCCTTCGGATACAACGCGGCAAAACTCTGGAACGCCCTGCCTTTACAACTCCGCAGGGAACCCAATCTATTGTCCTTTAGGAAAGGCCTCAAAACCGAGCTTTTCAAAATCTAGCACCTGCTCCCTGCTCCTTCCACGCATCTGTTCACAGCGCTAGGACGCCTCCGGGTAACTACCGCGCTTAATAAATACTCATTCGATTCCATTCCATTCCAAAATGTTAAATTGTACATTGAGCTTCTTTATTTATATACACATTATTATTCAGTTAATATTACTTTTTCAAAGTAGTTGCGGACACCCTGAGGAGACTTTGACCCCAAGGGTCCCCGGACCAAAGGTTGGGAAGCACTGCTCCAGGTTAGACACTGTCCCTCTTTCATTGTCAGATGGACTCGCCAGCGGAGCTCTCGTACTTAAGATTGTGAGCTAGGTAAATGGCGAGTGGCATACACAACACCAATTTAGCAAATTCAACCTCGCTAGTGGACTAGTGCTGTTACCAAAGCAGGAGGGAGACAGACATCACACCTGGTCACCGCCTGAGAGGGATCCCTTATCTAGGGCAGTGAACTTTCCTTTATCACTTTCCTTGGCGCTTTGCACATGCGGATACACTTGGTGAATGTGGACACACCAAAATACATCTGTGAGGGTGACTATGAGCGACAGATATATTGTTTGGATTCTATTCCATAACCACTTTCTCTAAATCAGAGACCCTTTTAAAAGATATGAACTCAGAAAAAGAGTGGCCTTGTAGGCAAGTTGGAAGCCATAGAACGGGGAGACATGGTTTACAATCTTAGCCCCCATCTGACCAAACTGTGTGCTCTTGGGCAATCACTTTTTAAACTTACTCCTGCACTCTCGTTGTTTACTAGGCTTGGGAGTCTTAATTAATCTCAAACAATAATTAATTAAACAATCTAAAAGCTCTCATTTAGTTTGTAGTTACAAAAAGAAACTGGATTGGATATTACCTCGTGGTCAGTGGAACAAAGGTTAAACAGCCCACAAGTCCATGGTCTATTGACCAAAATTCACAAAAATATAATATAGTGATAAAGTTATATCTTTTCCACTGAGGAGTGCTAAATTGCATTTTCATTCCAAAATTTCTGATCATTTGCAAATCATAATGTGCCTCAACCTGACAATATCTGAATGCGGCTGAATGGAAGAAACGAACACCAAGGACATACTCCCGGGACAGGCTCCGGTGTAGTTTCATTCACAGATTCAGAGTTGTTTAACTGACTTCCCTATTAGCATCTCTGAAGGCGAATGTGTTCATAAAGCTGGATTGTTCAGGACACTCCTGTGCTGCAGCTTCTCCCTCCCAGTCACAAAGTACACACATGTTTGCTGAATTCGTAGGTCCCAGGGCCCATCCCAGGACACCACTACAGCCTGCACCACCAACAGCCATTGCCCCTGCAAGTGCAGCTTATGCTACTATCAGCACATCTACTAACTATCACACGCCTACAAGTGTCACAATGTAAACTATTGCAGGCTATCCAGTGCTAGAGGCATTGTTTAGACGGCTGGTATTATTAACCCCTTCCCTGCGGGGCATATTCCCCCGCTGTGCTGGGGGGAGGGGAGGCGCGCGCAGCGCCCCGGTGCTCATGACAAGCTCAGCTCGTCATGAGCCACGGTGGTCGTTTGCTCATGACGAGCTGAGCTCGTCATGAGCACACACGTTTGTGTAGAACGCTCGTACAGCAGGGGAATTAGCCCAGCGTGTGAGCACACGGCCACCGTGCCTCATGACGAGCTCAGCTCGTCATGAGAACACGAGCACTGTACTGTGACTCATGACGAGCTGAGCTCGTCATGAGCATCGAACGTGTTGAACATTTGTTGTGCTCATCTCAAACTTATACAAACAGCACCACCGTGTTGTGGGCTGTCGGAATTGCGGGGATGGACCGCAGATGTTCCTCCATTTTAGCAGAGGAGAGTCGCTCCCCTGCTTCAGAAGCAGCAGAGGTGAAAAATAAAATTATAATAAAGTGAATTTATTATCATTTAATTTTTCACTGCTGCTCTCAGCCTGAGCCAGGAGTGAGAAAGGAGCTGGGACATTGCTGCTGATTTGCATCAGGGCAGGAGGTGCCCACTCCTGTTTAAAGCACATATGTCACTTGGGCCGGCTGTCTTGCGATGGCCAGCCTCACATGCGAACTTTAAACCTCTCCACCGAGCTGTCTTAGACAGCCAAGTGGAGACAAAGCACAGGTCCCCAGGGCCTAAAGGAGCGTCAACCTAGTCCACTCCAGCCAATCATGGGGCTGCTTTGATACTGCTTAACATTATCAGCAGCATGATAGCAGTGTCTGCATTGGTAGAGTGTTAACTGAGGCACTGAAACTCGTGCTAGGACTTCTGAAGAGGAGAACTCACACGTAATAAGTAAATATTTTATTATTATTTACTTTTCTGACCCCCTGACAGGCATTGTGAGAGACTTGCACTGCCTTCAGCCTCAAGTTCAGAACCCTCAATCATGGCTCGTTATAAATAAAACACTCTTAATGAGCTTTGGCTCATGATTGAGAGCTTTGGCATCGAGTCTAAAGGTATTTATCACAGTGCCTGTCAGTGGATTTAAACATCCACTCTGCTCTGGTGCCCCTTCACATCTACATATCACCACCCGCCACTGGGTATTGAGAATTAAGCACTGGTGCCGAGCACTGACTAACACCAGCTCAAATTAAGCACTGCTTGGTAAAGATAGGCACCTCATCATATTAACCCCTTAACAGCTCTTCAAGGAGTGAAAGAAGTGAAAATGGCTCCCTGCCCAGCAGCTCGTGATGTCCTGCCGGTTTGCTGAAATTATCATGAGCTTTTGACTCGCTGGTCCTGAAAGCAGAAAAATGCGGCATTTTTGGTTCTCAAACCACCTCACTGCGATCAATGGGACAACCCGCCTCACTGCGAGCGATGGGACAACCCGCCTCACTGCGAGCGATGGGACAACCCGCCTCACTGCGAGCGATGGGACAACCCGCCTCACTGCGAGCGATGGGACAACCCGCCTCACTGCGAGCGATGGGACAACCCATTTCACTGCGAGCAATGGGACAACCCGCCGCACTGCGAGCGATGGGACAACCCGCCTCACTGCGAGCGATGGGACAACCCGCCTCACTGCGAGCGATGGGACAACCCGCCTCACTGCGAGCGATGGGACAACCCGCCTCACTGCGAGCGATGGGACAACCCACGTCACTGCGAGCGATAGGACAACCCACCTCACTGCGAGCGATGGGACAACCCACCTCACTGCGAACGATGGGACAAACCACCTCACTGCGAGCGATGGGACAACCCGCCTCACTGCGAGCGATGGAAAACCCACCTCACTGCGAACGATGGGACAAACCACCTCGCTGCGAGCGATGGGGCAAACCCCCTCACTGCGGGCGATGGGACAACCCGCTTGACTGCGAGCGATGGGACAACCCGCTTGACTGCGAGCGATGGGACAACCCGCCTCACTGCAAGCGATGGGACAACCTGCCTCACTGCGAACGATGGGACAACCCGCCTCGCTGCAACGATGGGACAACCCGCCTCGCTGCGAGTGATGGGACAACCCGCCTCACTGCGAGCGATGGGATAACCCGCCTCACTGCGAGCGATGGGGCAACCTGCCTCACTGCGAGCGATGGGACAACCCGCCTCATTGCGAGCGATGGGACAACCCGCCTCACTGCGAGCGATGGGACAACCCACCTCACTGCGAGCGATGGGACAACCCACCTCACTGCGATCGATGGGACAACTCGCCTCACTGCGAGCGATGGGACAACCCACCTCGCTGCGGGCGATGGGACAAACCCCCTCACTGCGAGCGATGGGACAACCCACCTCACTGCGAGCGATGGGACAACCCACCTCACTGCGATCGATGGGACAACTCGCCTCACTGCGAGCGATGGGACAACCCGCCTCACTGCGAGCGATGGGACAACCCGCCTCACTGCGAGCGATGGGACAACCCACCTCACTGCGAGCGATGGGACAACCCACCTCACTGCGAACGATGGGACAAACCACCTCGCTGCGAGCGATGGGGCAAACCCCCTCACTGCGGGCGATGGGACAACCCGCTTGACTGCGAGCGATGGGACAACCCGCTTGACTGCGAGCGATGGGACAACCCGCCTCACTGCAAGCGATGGGACAACCTGCCTCACTGCGAACGATGGGACAACCCGCCTCGCTGCAACGATGGGACAACCCGCCTCGCTGCGAGTGATGGGACAACCCGCCTCACTGCGAGCGATGGGATAACCCGCCTCACTGCGAGCGATAGGGCAACCTGCCTCACTGCGAGCGATGGGACAACCCGCCTCATTGCGAGCGATGGGACAACCCGCCTCACTGCGAGCGATGGGACAACCCACCTCACTGCGAGCGATGGGACAACCCACCTCACTGCGATCGATGGGACAACTCGCCTCACTGCGAGCGATGGGACAACCCACCTCGCTGCGGGCGATGGGACAAACCCCCTCACTGCGAGCGATGGGACAACCCGCCTCACTGCGAGCGATGGGACAACCCGCCTCACTGCGAGCGATGGGACAACCCACCTCACTGCGAACGATGGGACAAACCACCTCGCTGCAAGCGATGGAGCAAACCCCCTCGCTGCAAGCGATGGGGCAAACCCCCTCGCTGTGGGCGATGGGACAACCCGCCTCACTGCGAACGATGGGACAACCCGCCTCGCTGCGAGCGATGAGACAACCCACCTCACTGCGAGCGATGGGACAACCCGCCTCACTGTGAGCGATGGGACAACCCACTTGACTGCGAGCGATGGGACAACCCGCCTCACTGCGAGCGATGGGACAACCTGCCTCACTGCGAACGATGGGATAACCCGCCTCACTGCGAGCGATGGGGCAACCTGCCTCACTGCGAGTAATGGGACAACCCACCTCGCTGCGGGCGATGGGACAAACCCCCTCACTGCGAGCGATGGGACAAACCACCTCGCTGCGAGCGATGGGACAGACCACCTCACTGTGGGCGATGGGACAAACCACCTCGCTGCAAGCGATGGGACAAAGCATTGGACAAGCCCGCAGAAAACAGGACAGTTGGCCACTCTATCTTCCAG
Source organism: Lissotriton helveticus (assembly GCF_964261635.1). Classification (NCBI taxonomy): domain Eukaryota; kingdom Metazoa; phylum Chordata; class Amphibia; order Caudata; family Salamandridae; genus Lissotriton; species Lissotriton helveticus. Next base: position 26,460,367 of record NC_136071.1, read on the forward strand.
ATGTGCTGTATAACTCAAAGCTTATTGTGCTCGGAGTCTAAATAAACGACTCAAAGCAACTCAACTCTGCAGGCCAACCTGCAGCGCGAGGCTGGCACTGACAGCAGGGGAACCCATGTGCCTATTGATGGGTGCTGGGGTTAACACCCGGCATCATAGGGAGTGAAACAAACTGAGCTCAACCCTGAGCGAGCAATAAAACCCTCACAAGTTCTGGAGGGGGAAGAAGGGGCTTTGAGGACCATCCTGCTCTGAAAGGCTATTGTTATGCCAGCCTATGGCGTCCTCTTCTCTGGTTATCACTCTTTAGCTCTCAGAACAGAGGTGCAGCTATGGCTGTTCCATACAAACGCGGCAATGCCCATATGTCTGACTGTAAGGTATCAACCCATGCAAAGCCAGGCATTCACGAATGCTGCTTAAATGTGTTGCATCTGCACAGCCTGTTTATCAATAACCGGCCTCCCGGTCTGATGGAAAAAGAGTAGCAAAATAAAGGGAAAAGGGTTTACTTTCTGTATAGAATGCATATCTAGCTATTAACCCGTTGGCTGCTTCCGCTTTTTTGCGGCAGTGTGGCCGTTTTAAAAAACGGGCGCGGTCGTGTCGGCCATTGGCCGACGGCAGCACCAGCGAGGTAGTGCTGCCGACGGCAGCAGCCAACGGGTTAGTAAAATGTTTGAAAGAATTCATAAACATTACTAATTTTACCTGTACTTTTAGTTCGGCAGATCTCTGCTGTCGTGGCTGAAAACTCCACCTGGTGTGACAAGTTACAACGTTTAACTTGTAAATTGTGTCTTAGGGGTCTCAAACACAGCCAACGCTTTTTTTAGTTTTTTACTTTCAGCCCTGAACTGAAAGCTTGAGCAAGACTCAAGTCTGATATACTTAGGTCTGGCTCAGCTCGAGGTCCTGTTGGACCCTTGAGCCCAACATGAACAGAGCCTTCATGTGGCCTCTTTCTGCAAAGAATGATGATGGATTAAACCCAGATCAGTTGACTGGGGGTGAGTGCTTTCATTGTTCAACACTCCGTCCATCATCCCCTTTGGTTTTGCTTTGTTTGCCCTAAGTTGGCAGGGTATGCCCAGACGTGGGTCCCTTGCTCACTTTGCCACTGGATTCAAGCAAGCCTGGCTGAAGACGGCTGTAATGCCAGAAACCAGTCCCAGGATGCTTGTTTCCGGTCCAGGGAAGACATTTTTTTTTTTTTTTGCAGAGTCTTATATAGCGCGAACTAGACCCGAACTGAATCAGGTATCAGAGCGCTTTACATAGCACATGAGGACACGCATTCATTTTAGGCACGGGGAGATTAAGTGATTTGCCCAGAATCACTGGAGGTTTTTGGCGTTGTTACGTTGTTACCGAGACTCGAACCCAGATCCCCAGGTCCGAGGTCGAGCGCCCTAGCCGTTAGGCCAACCCCTGGCTTGGGACTGTTCCCATGAGGCACAGGGTCAGACTGATTTGCATATGGCCATGTCTGACCTAGGGTGGCGGAGTGAGCTAAAGAATGATGACGGATTAAACCCAGATCAGTTGACGGGGGTGAGTGCTTGCATTGTTCAATACTCCGTCCATCATCCCCTTTGGTTTTGCCTCGTTCTGCCACCCATGCTGAACCCTCATAGGACAAGAATTATAGAGGCAGCATTCACATGTGATGTAAAATAGGAAAGAGATCACATCTGGTGACTGAATTGCAAAATGTGAAACCAAAAAATGCAGGTTCATCTTCTGATATGCAAATTTATATTTTAATTAAAAAAAATTGAAATCAAACTGTGTGACTGTGGATGGCTCGGCCCGTGCATGGGCTCTTAGAGCCAATCCAGAGCCCTGGCTCGGCTCTCCCTTGTGGCTCGTGAGCATCAGACACTGCAGAATTCAGAATCACTTGGCTGGCCAGCTTCAGGCCTTGAAGCAGGGGAGAACACCCCACAGTAGCAGGGGCTTCTGGAACAGGAGGGGCTTCCACAGAACGGAGGCCGAACGGGGGTCTCGTGTCTGATGATGAACACAGGCCCATAATATGATCCGGGCGGGGGAGGGGCCCCGGGAGACATTACAAACTGGGCTTCCCACAGAAAAGATACTGAAGACTTGGGAACAGGCAGGGAACCACCAACAGGAAATGAATCCAGAGGCCGGAGACAGATAGAGGGTCCCAACAGTAGGCAGCACAGTCGCGACCATGTAAGGAGCGCGCGCCTTTAGGAGGCAGGAAGTGGGCAGCCTAGGTGCCCCATGCCCCTTATCTGCCATCCTGCCCCCCCCCCCCACTTCTCCTGTGGCTTCCTGCTCCTAGCCTGCGGGTGCCTGGTGCAGGGAGCTGGGGCTGGGGCTGGCTCGCACTGCCAGTGAGTTTATTCATGCTGCTGAAGGTGGTTGCAACATACACTTGATTTATTTGTATTGGACGTGAAGGCGGGGGTGGCAATGAAGCATACTCATCCGAAGAGTCACCAACACCGGATACAGCGTCACTGACACCAGGGCCGGAGGGAGTGTACCTCTGGGAGCAGCCGGGGAGGATACAAGTATTCACTCCAGACTGTTTGAGGCAAACCTTAGAAGGCAGATGAGTGACTTCTTGCCTCCGAAAGGGAGAGGCTGTGTGGAGGTCGGGCTGGAGAAAGGGCACTGGCTCCAGCTTCGGCTGGGGGCCCCTGGATGAGGCGAGCAGAGATATTCACCACTCTCCTGCTGGCGGCTTGAGCAGAGGTTTTCATCCAGTTCTGTAACCAAGGCTGGCGGGGCTGGGAGGGAAGTAAGCCTCTGGCCCTGGGCGTGGCTCCATGGTGCCCCAGTTTAGCAGCAGAAGTGTCGTTTGTCCTCACTGTTTGAGTAATGTTGTAGGAGAGTAGGGTCTGCAATCCTATGATCACCCAGATTTTTGCTTTTTGCTGCACTGGTTTACGACTTTCCCTGGCTGTGGGCCTGCTAATCAGACCCACAGCCTAGCTGTTCTCTCTATCCAAATTGTACTCAGGTACTGAATTGGCACTGGGCCCTCTCCAAGTCCCTGTACCCAGGGCTGAGGTGCACCCAGAAGTCTCCCAGGGGCTGAAGCATGTATTATGCCACCCCTGGATTGACTAACTAAAACTGACACAACTGGCTGCACGACAGCTGGGGCAAGGTGGTGTACTCACCCTTTGCTTTAGATATAGTATGCCTATATCTAACCCTAAAATGGACACACAGATCTCCTATCAGTCACTCCTATGGCAGGCCTTAACAATCCTGAAGGCAGAGTGCGTGGAATCGTGTGAGATGGTGCTCTGGCATGAGCTGAGCCTGTCTGCGGCTTTCGGGATCTATCCCTTAGCCGTTTCCATGATATCGCATACCATATACTCTTAAGTGCATTATAATCCTCGCGGTTATGTGCCAACTCTGGTATCGCTTTATCAAAACATGTCGAGTAAGGTGTCATACGAATTGGAATACTAACCCCTCGCCAATTCTGGCGACGGGGTTAGCATTCCACCCTTCTAGAGGGACACGACATGCCTGTAACCTATAACCCGGTTAAAAGTCAGACAGAGCCTTAGCATCCACAAAATGGATGCTGCCACCGAGACACAAGTCTGCCCTCCTGCTGCTGGGAGTCCTCCCAGAGCAGGAGATAAGGACAAAGGGTTTCCTGCCAGGGGCGGTGCCAGCACCGTCCCAGACAGGGTTTTGTGTATTATAGGTAGGCAGGGCTTTAGAGGAAGGTGACTGCACGTGGCACCCCGGTGCTCACTGTGCATAGGCTGGCTGAAACCAGTTCCAGGGTCGCTCCAGACCCTGTGCTGGGGAAAAGCCCGCCAAGGAAGTGGGTGTAACCACCCCCCTCCTAGTCCCACCCATAGGGCAGGACTTAGTCGCGTGCCAGCCCCTTTTTACAGGATAAAGGTAGAGACTGGCCCCCTTCCAAATCAGATCATCTTTGAATCCTGAAACTACTTTCTGCGAAAGGAACTCAAGACTTCTTCCTAAGATTTCTCCCTTGTGACTAAGGAGTAGTCACCCTGCATCCGCAGGCACCATCTAAGAACACTGCGGTCTGCTGTAAGTCCTTCCTCCGGAATCCGACTGCCCAGCTCGACGAGAACCGGCTTCCCTGGCACCTCTGACCTCTACCCACCTCTACAGCCCAGCTGAGAACCGTGGGTGCGACGAGACCTCAAGGGACCGGCCATCTGCAAGACTGCACGACTTCTTTCCAGCAAGCCCGCCGAGTAATCTACTGGTGAGTGCTTTGGGGTCCGAGAAGCCCCGACTCTGAGCAGCTCCAGCTCCGAAGTGCAGCCCCCCAGCATCTCCACGATCTGCGTGGGGCCCTTCTGCTTTCCGCTGCTCACCGCGTTGTTTGGCTACTAGCCCGTTGGCTTGTGGCCTTCCTGACGACGCCCGACGACATTTCTGCTGCTGGTCTGGTTGCTCCAGACTGGCCCTTGCTCCCTTCCAGAAGAGGAGCACCCTGGACCCTCCTGGTCCACTCAAGACGCCATTTTGAGTCCACCGCGTGGGCTTGAATTAGCCAAGGCTTGTTGCCCAATCCTGGGTAACTTCGACGCCAACGACTTCATCCTTCGTGGGACAGCTCGCACCTCCATCCTGGTCGCCGACAACGCCTCCTGGTCCGAGAGACTGCAGAGCCCAGCAGTGCCCACTCACCTGACTGCGGTGACTTCGCCCGGTGCCATCCTGGTGCCCACTTAATCACTGGCTAGTGATTCAAGAACTTGGTCCCCTCTGCTTTCAGGTTTCTTCTTCCTTGATCCAGGCTTGGATCCATCGAACTTTCCTTCACTGGTCGCCTGCCAGCAACTTCTTCCTTCCAGGCTCCTGGTCCGGCAACGAGATCCCCGACGTCTTTTCAGACCTATGCAGCTGCAGCCCCTGGGCTAGGTAACTTCGGCACTCCGGTGTCCCAGCATAGCCTCACTATCCAAGGGTCAGGATCCACTGTCGTTTTCTTCCCACCAGGTCGGGTTCGCCCGTGAACACTAACTTTGCCTTTACTAGCCTCCATAAACTTTGTCCCGCATCCCGCGTGAGAGTGCACACTCTGCACCCGAGTCCCCTGGGCCTCCTAGTAGTAATCTAACGATTCCCTAGTCCAGTCCTAGCGATTCCAAAGCCTATTAGAACTGTTACTTACCTGCTAGTAATTCGCATTCCACTTTTAGTGTATATGGTTTTTCGTGCCCCTCGGGCATTTGTGTAACGTGCTAACTTAAAAGTATTTTCGTAAGAGTTTTGTTGTGTGCCTAGCACCCTGTCCTCATAAAGAGTACAGGGTTGTTGTGATTCTAATAAATACATTGTTTATTTTCATAACACTTGTGTGGTGTCCTTTCACTGGGTGTTCAAGGGGTAATGTGATGGTAAAACAGCTGGCTTAACACGCCCTCTAGAGTCTTAGCCTTAGACTGCTCGTATCCATGCTACTAGGATAGCTGGTCTATAAGGTTGACTTACAACCAATCATCAATAAGGGTTGTTTGGACTGATATATAGTGATCACTAGAATAGTGAGCACTGCACATCAGGCCAACTTCTCACATTGGTGAGCAGCGGTTGGGATTTGAGCTTGCTGTTGTTTTACCACACATGCCCTAAGAATATCTTGTGAAAGATCACATAAGTACTAAAGGTACATATAACTTAGCTTAGAATACTCTGAGTTCTACTGAACCAGCTGTTGTAGCTCCTAGGGCCTAGCACACCCTAAACTACAACTCTAGCAAGGGATCAGTAGGCAAACATATAGTGTAGGTAAGTGCACCACTTACACCTCACTAGAAAAGCATGTCGACTCAGGGGGACTCTACTGAGACTCCCCTGGTCAGTGTTGACCCTCCACAGGTCACTTCAAGATATGCAGCTCTCAATTTTCAGGAGATGAGGCAACTCTGTGTCTCCAGGAAACTGAAGCAGGGGTCTAACCCCACCCTTCCCTTTCTGATAGGTCTCTTAGAGACATATGATGCCAGAAAGCTCTCTCAGTTACATGAGAGCATGCCAGCCTTAGAGGGAACCTCTGGGGATCCAGACCTCCCCAACACTGATTCAGCAGTTGAGGAGGAGGATGAGGAGGTACTCTCTGGGGATGAGGTAGACAAGGGTCTTGAGGTAGTCAGAAGGCTAACTAGGACCAACTTAGACTTACTTGGGCTAGGATCTGGGGGCCCCCCAGTACTAACCCGAAGTGGGCCTAACCTTGGAGTTAGGAGAGATAGATCTCTTTCTAGGGACTCCAATAGATCTCTGCACTCTAATGCCTCTTCTCAGGGGAGAAGGAATCCTCCACAGAGGAGATTTACTTCCCCTCAGAGAAGGGAGCATGAGGCTAGGATGAGACAAGCTGAACTGAGGATTGAAAGGGAAGAAATTGCCCTGGCCAAAGAGAAGCTTGCCCTGGCAAGAGAGCAGCAGATGAGTGGGCTAGCTCCCACTGGTGGCAGCAATCTCCCAAGAGATAGAGAGAAGGGTTTAGATACTAAACACCTGACTAAAATAGTGCCCCCCTTTAAGCAAGGGGATGACATCCAGAAATGGATGGCTGCTCTGGAGAGGGCCTGCACTGTGCAGAACATTCCCCAGAGTCAGTGGGCAGCTATACTGTGGCTCTCCTTTGATGGTAAAGGTAGAGATAAGCTCCTCACTACAAGGGTGGAGGATGCTAACAATTACCAGGTCCTGAAGAATACACTGGTTGATGGGTTTGGTTTAACCACTGAGCAGTACAGGTTGCTGTTCAGAGACACCCAGAAAACTCAGTCTCAGGACTGGTCTGATTTTGTGGATTGTGCCACTAAGGCTTTGGAGGGCTGGTTGCTGGGTAGCAAGGTTACAGATTACACAGGATTGTATAATCTAATGATGAGAGAACAAATTTTAAACAATTGTCAGAACCAGTTGCTGCACCAGCACCTTGTTGATTCAGATCTGACCTCTCCCCAAGAATTGGGAAAGAAGGCAGACAAATGGGTCAGGACAAGGATCAAGCAGAACCAGAACCAGAACCAGGGTGGTCAGAAGAAAGCAGACCAGAAGGGTAATGTTAAGAATGAGCAAAATGACCAGAAGTCTTCACCAGGTCCCCAACAAACCAAAGAGGGTGGGGGTCAGGCTTCCCAGAAGAAGAAGACTCAAGAAGGCCAGTCAAAAAGGTGGTGCCAGTACTGCAAAAGTAAATCTCACTGGTTTAGTGAGTGCACCAAAAGAGGAGGACAAACTCCTGCCACTACAGCTCCTAAAGCAACTGCACCCCCTAGTACAGTCAGTAGTGGTAGTGTCACTCCCAAGGCATTAGTTGGGTTAACCTTGGGTACTGAGGGGTCTGACAACTTAGTTGGCACACTCACTCAGGCTGTCCTTGTCTGTACAGGGGATATGGATATGTCCCCTGAAATAAGTCCCAATACTTTGGGCAAATACAGGCAGACACCTTTGATTAATGGCAAAATGGCTCAGGCCTATAGGGACACTTGTGCCAGTGTCACCATGGTGACACCTAACTTTGTGGACCCTGGACAGATCATGCCAGGTACTGATTTCCTGGTGACCAATGCCAGCAATGTCACTACTAGTCATAGTGTGGCAATTGTAGCTTTCTCCTGGGGTGGAGTGAAGGGACAAAAGAAAGTTGTAGTCAGTTCAGACCTCCCAGTTGATTGTTTGTTGGGCAATGATTTGGAGTCATCACAATGGTCAGAAGTGGAGCAGAGGACTCACATGGAGATGTTAGGCTTGCCAGCACATGTGCTTGCTGTGACTAGGTCACAGGCCAGAAAATGCCCCACTGAACAGGTGCTGGATCCTGAAATTATGGACCAGACACCTCCCAAGAAGAAGAGCAGTAAGGGTAAGGCTTTGCCTTCCCCCTTGCCCCAGGTTGAGGATCAAGTCTCTGAGGAGGCTGATCTAGAAGAGCTGAGGGAAACTGAGCCTAAAGAGCTTGAACTTGATCAAGTTGAGTTTCTGGGCTCAGGGGGACCCTCCAGAGCAGACCTGGGGAAGGAACAGTTGAGCTGCCCTTCCCTTGAACCCCTCAGACAGCAGGCTGCTGCTGAGGCTGCAGGGAATGCCACAGGTGCCCACAGGGTATACTGGGAAGATGGACTCCTGTACTCTGAGTCAAGAGACCCCAAGCCTGGTGCAACCAGGAGGCTGGTCATCCCCTTGTCTCTGAGAGGTTTCCTTCTCACCTTGGCCCATGAGATTCCCCTTGCAGGTCATTTAGGTCAGACAAAGACTTGGGACAGGCTTGTCTCACACTTTCACTGGCCCCATATGAATGAGAATACCAAGGAGTTTTGTCGCTCATGTGTCACTTGCCAAGCCAGTGGTAAGTCAGGTGGCACAACAAAGGCCCCCCTCATACCACTACCTGTGGTGGGGGTTCCCTTTGAAAGAGTGGGGATTGACATTGTTGGTCCAATGGAACCCCAGACAGCATCAGGACACAAGTTTATACTGGTGGTGGTGGACCATGCCACCAGGTATCCTGAGGCTATTCCCCTTAGGACCACTACAGCCCCTGTAGTGGCAAGAGCCCTAGTTGGAGTGTTCTCCAGAGTGGGTTTCCCTAAGGAGGTCGTTTCTGACAGAGGTACAAACTTCATGTCAGGATATCTGACTGCCATGTGGAAAGAGTGTGGTGTGAACTACAAGTTCACCACCCCCTATCATCCACAATGCAATGGGCTTGTTGAGAGATTCAACAGGACCCTGAAAGGGATGATTCATGGACTACCTGAACCTCTTAGGAGAAGATGGGATGTTCTGATCCCCTGCCTCTTGTTTGCTTACAGAGAGGTCCCACAGAAGGGGGTTGGCTACAGCCCTTTTGAGCTTCTGTATGGGCATCCTGTAAGGGGACCCCTGTGTTTGGTGAAGGAAGGATGGGAGAGACCTCTCAAAAAGCCTGCAACCAACATAGTGGACTATGTACTTGGTCTCCGCTCCAGGATGGCTGAGTACATGGAAAAGGCATCTAAAAACCTTGAGGCCAGCCAGGAACTTCAAAAAGCTTGGCATGACCAAAAGGCTGTACTGACTGTGTACCAGCCAGGACAGGAGGTGTGGGTGCTGGAGCCAGTGGCCCCAGCAGCTCTGAAAGACAAATGGTCTGGGCCCCACACCATCATTGAGCAAAAGGGAGAGGTTACCTACTTGGTGGACCTTGGAACTCCCAGGAGCCCTCTCAGAGTGCTCCATGTTAACAGGCTCAAAGCATATGTTGACAGGAAGGACATGAGCTTGCTCATGGCCACAGATGAGGGACAGGAGGAAGAGAGTGACCCTCTCCCAGACCTGCTCACTCAGAATCCTGATGATGGGTCAGTTGATGGTGTTGTCTTTTGTGGCAGCCTCACTGAACATCAGCAACAGGATTGCAGGCAAGTTCTGCAATCCTTTCGACATATGTTCTCTCTGACACCCAGCCAAACTGATTGGTGTACCCATGATGTTGACACTGGAGACAGTCTGCCTGTCAAGAGTAAAATCTACAGACAGCCTGATCATGTTAGAGACTGCATAAAAACTGAAGTGCAGAAAATGTTGGAACTGGGAGTCATTGAGCCCTCAGATAGCCCTTGGGCTAGCCCAGTAGTTCTAGTGCCAAAGCCTCACACCCAGGGTGGTAAGAGAGAGATGAGGTTTTGCGTAGACTACAGAGGCCTCAATGCAGTCACTAAGACTGATGCCCACCCAATACCAAGAGCAGATGAGCTTATAGATAGATTGGCTTCTGCCAACTTCTTAAGCACATTTGATTTGACAGCTGGGTATTGGCAAATCAGGTTAGCTGAGGAAGCCAAACCTAAGACAGCATTTTCTACCCCTGGAGGGCATTATCAATTTGTGGTAATGCCCTTTGGACTGAAAAATGCACCTGCCACCTTCCAAAGGTTGGTGAATCAAGTCCTCACTGGGCTGGATGACTTCTGTGCAGCTTATCTTGACGATATTGCTGTCTTTAGCTCCGCCTGGGAGGATCACCTGGTCCACCTGAGGAAAGTGTTAGAGGCCCTGCAAAAGGCAGGCCTCACTATCAAGGCCACCAAGTGCCAGATAGGGCAGTCACAGGTTGTATACCTGGGCCACCTTGTAGGTGGAGGCCAGGTTCAGCCACTGGAGAGTAAGATACAGGCCATCAAGGACTGGACTCCTCCAATCACCCAGACTCAGGTTCGAGCTTTCTTGGGCCTGACTGGGTACTATAGGAAGTTTGTCAGAAATTATGGGTCCATAGTGACCCCCCTTAATGACCTGACAAGCAAAAAGATGCCAAAGAAAGTTCAGTGGACAGCAAGCTGTCAGAAAGCATTCAATGACCTAAAGCAGGCCATGTGCACAGCACCTATCCTCAAGAGTCCAGATTACTCCAAGCCATTCATTGTCCAAACAGATGCTTCTGAGTTGGGTGTGGGAGCTGTTCTGTCTCAACTGAATTTTGATGGTAATGATCAGCCTATTGCTTTCATTAGTAGGAGGTTGACACCCAGAGAGAAAAATTGGTCAGCTATTGAGAGGGAGGCCTTTGCTGTGGTCTGGGCCCTGAAGAAGCTGAGGGCCTACTTGTTTGGCACTCACTTCACCATTCAGACAGACCATAAGCCCCTCTTGTGGCTAAATCAGATGAAGGGTGAAAACCCCAAACTGCTTAGGTGGTCCATTTCCCTACAGGGGATGGATTTTACAGTGGAGCATAGACCTGGGACTGATCACAGCAATGCTGATGGGCTCTCCAGGTATTTCCACTTAGAGCAAGAAGACTCACCTGGTCAAGGTTAGCTTATTGTCCCAAAGTTTGGGGGGGGGTCATGTAGGAGAGTAGGGTCTGCAATCCTATGATCACCCAGATTTTTGCTTTTTGCTGCACTGGTTTACGACTTTCCCTGGCTGTGGGCCTGCTAATCAGACCCACAGCCTAGCTGTTCTCTCTATCCAAATTGTACTCAGGTACTGAATTGGCACTGGGCCCTCTCCAAGTCCCTGTACCCAGGGCTGAGGTGCACCCAGAAGTCTCCCAGGGGCTGAAGCATGTATTATGCCACCCCTGGATTGACTAACTAAAACTGACACAACTGGCTGCACGACAGCTGGGGCAAGGTGGTGTACTCACCCTTTGCTTTAGATATAGTATGCCTATATCTAACCCTAAAATGGACACACAGATCTCCTATCAGTCACTCCTATGGCAGGCCTTAACAATCCTGAAGGCAGAGTGCGTGGAATCGTGTGAGATGGTGCTCTGGCATGAGCTGAGCCTGTCTGCGGCTTTCGGGATCTATCCCTTAGCCGTTTCCATGATATCGCATACCATATACTCTTAAGTGCATTATAATCCTCGCGGTTATGTGCCAACTCTGGTATCGCTTTATCAAAACATGTCGAGTAAGGTGTCATACGAATTGGAATACTAACCCCTCGCCAATTCTGGCGACGGGGTTAGCATTCCACCCTTCTAGAGGGACACGACATGCCTGTAACCTATAACCCGGTTAAAAGTCAGACAGAGCCTTAGCATCCACAAAATGGATGCTGCCACCGAGACACAAGTCTGCCCTCCTGCTGCTGGGAGTCCTCCCAGAGCAGGAGATAAGGACAAAGGGTTTCCTGCCAGGGGCGGTGCCAGCACCGTCCCAGACAGGGTTTTGTGTATTATAGGTAGGCAGGGCTTTAGAGGAAGGTGACTGCACGTGGCACCCCGGTGCTCACTGTGCATAGGCTGGCTGAAACCAGTTCCAGGGTCGCTCCAGACCCTGTGCTGGGGAAAAGCCCGCCAAGGAAGTGGGTGTAACCACCCCCCTCCTAGTCCCACCCATAGGGCAGGACTTAGTCGCGTGCCAGCCCCTTTTTACAGGATAAAGGTAGAGACTGGCCCCCTTCCAAATCAGATCATCTTTGAATCCTGAAACTACTTTCTGCGAAAGGAACTCAAGACTTCTTCCTAAGATTTCTCCCTTGTGACTAAGGAGTAGTCACCCTGCATCCGCAGGCACCATCTAAGAACACTGCGGTCTGCTGTAAGTCCTTCCTCCGGAATCCGACTGCCCAGCTCGACGAGAACCGGCTTCCCTGGCACCTCTGACCTCTACCCACCTCTACAGCCCAGCTGAGAACCGTGGGTGCGACGAGACCTCAAGGGACCGGCCATCTGCAAGACTGCATGACTTCTTTCCAGCAAGCCCGCCGAGTAATCTACTGGTGAGTGCTTTGGGGTCCGAGAAGCCCCGACTCTGAGCAGCTCCAGCTCCGAAGTGCAGCCCCCCAGCATCTCCACGATCTGCGTGGGGCCCTTCTGCTTTCCGCTGCTCACCGCGTTGTTTGGCTACTAGCCCGTTGGCTTGTGGCCTTCCTGACGACGCCCGACGACATTTCTGCTGCTGGTCTGGTTGCTCCAGACTGGCCCTTGCTCCCTTCCAGAAGAGGAGCACCCTGGACCCTCCTGGTCCACTCAAGACGCCATTTTGAGTCCACCGCGTGGGCTTGAATTAGCCAAGGCTTGTTGCCCAATCCTGGGTAACTTCGACGCCAACGACTTCATCCTTCGTGGGACAGCTCGCACCTCCATCCTGGTCGCCGACAACGCCTCCTGGTCCGAGAGACTGCAGAGCCCAGCAGTGCCCACTCACCTGACTGCGGTGACTTCGCCCGGTGCCATCCTGGTGCCCACTTAATCACTGGCTAGTGATTCAAGAACTTGGTCCCCTCTGCTTTCAGGTTTCTTCTTCCTTGATCCAGGCTTGGATCCATCGAACTTTCCTTCACTGGTCGCCTGCCAGCAACTTCTTCCTTCCAGGCTCCTGGTCCGGCAACGAGATCCCCGACGTCTTTTCAGACCTATGCAGCTGCAGCCCCTGGGCTAGGTAACTTCGGCACTCCGGTGTCCCAGCATAGCCTCACTATCCAAGGGTCAGGATCCACTGTCGTTTTCTTCCCACCAGGTCGGGTTCGCCCGTGAACACTAACTTTGCCTTTACTAGCCTCCATAGACTTTGTCCCGCATCCCGCGTGAGAGTGCACACTCTGCACCCGAGTCCCCTGGGCCTCCTAGTAGTAATCTAACGATTCCCTAGTCCAGTCCTAGCGATTCCAAAGCCTATTAGAACTGTTACTTACCTGCTAGTAATTCGCATTCCACTTTTAGTGTATATGGTTTTTCGTGCCCCTCGGGCATTTGTGTAACGTGCTAACTTAAAAGTATTTTCGTAAGAGTTTTGTTGTGTGCCTAGCACCCTGTCCTCATAAAGAGTACAGGGTTGTTGTGATTCTAATAAATACATTGTTTATTTTCATAACACTTGTGTGGTGTCCTTTCACTGGGTGTTCAAGGGGTAATGTGATGGTAAAACAGCTGGCTTAACACGCCCTCTAGAGTCTTAGCCTTAGACTGCTCGTATCCATGCTACTAGGATAGCTGGTCTATAAGGTTGACTTACAACCAATCATCAATAAGGGTTGTTTGGACTGATATATAGTGATCACTAGAATAGTGAGCACTGCACATCAGGCCAACTTCTCACAAATGTGAGCCCCTGTTCTTCTCCCACAGCAGCGGGTATCTTGGCAAGTGTAGTTTGTCTGTGATACTTTCAGCCTCAGAGCATCACAAATCTTAAGAGATGCAGCTCAGAGCTGCTAGGACTCCGCTTGGTGGATGTCCACTAGGATTCCAGCTTTAGAGTAACAGGGATCTTGGGAAGTGTCGTTTGTCCACTAGGATTCCAGCATTAAAGCACCAGGAATCTTGGGAAGTGTAGTTTGTCCACTAGGATTCCAGCATTGGAGTACCAGGGATCTTGGGAAGTGTAGTTTGTCCACTAGGATTCCAGCTTTAGAGTACCAGGGATCTTGGGAAGTGTAGTTTGTCCACTAGGATTCCAGCTTTAGAGTACCAGGGATCTTGGGAAGTGTCGTTTGTCCACTAGGATTCCAGCATTAAAGCACCAGGAATCTTGGGAAGTGTAGTTTGTCCACTAGGATTCCAGCATTGGAGTACCAGGGATCTTGGGAAGTGTAGTTTATCCACTAGGATTCCAGCATTGGAGTACCAGGAATCTTGGGAAGTGTAGTTTGTCCACTAGGATTCCAGCATTAAAGCACCAGGGATCTTGGGAAGTGTAGTTTGTCCACTAGGATTCCAGCTTTAGAGTACCAGGGATCTTGGGAAGTGTAGTTTGTCCACTAGGATTCCAGCTTTAGAGTACCAGGGATCTTGGGAAGTGTAGTTTGTCCACTAGGATTCCAGCTTTAGAGTACCAGGGATCTTGGGAAGTGTAGTTTGTCCACTAGGATTCCAGCATTAAAGCACCAGGAATCTTGGAAAGTGTAGTTTGTCCACTAGGATTCCAGCATTGGAGTACCAGGGATCTTGGGAAGTGTAGTTTATCCACTAGGATTCCAGCATTGGAGTACCAGGAATCTTGGGAAGTGTAGTTTGTCCACTAGGATTCCAGCATTAAAGCACCAGGGATCTTGGGAAGTGTAGTTTGTCCACTAGGATTCCAGCATTAGATCACCAGGAATCTTGGGAAGTGTAGTTTGTCCACTAGGATTCAAGCATTACAGCACCAGGGATCTTGGGAAGTGACGTTTGTCCACTAGGATTCCATCATTAGATCACCAGGAATCTTGGGAAGTGTAGTTTGTCCACTAGGATTCCAGCATTAAAGCACCAGGGATCTTGGGAAGTGTAGTTTGTCCACTAGGATTCCAGCATTAGATCACCAGGAATCTTGGGAAGTGTAGTTTGTCCACTAGGATTCCAGCATTACAGCACCAGGAATCTTGGGAAGTGTAGTTTGTCCACTAGGATTCCAGCATTAGATCACCAGGAATCTTGGGAAGTGTAGTTTGTCCACTAGGATTCCAGCATTACAGCACCAGGAATCTTGGGAAGTGTAGTTTGTCTACTAGGATTCCAGCATTACAGCACCAGGAATCCTGCAAAGTGTAGTTTTTCCACTAGGATTCCAGCAGTGGAGCACCAGGAATCTTGGGAAGTGTTGTTTGTCCCCTGGGATTCCAGCATTAGAGCACCAGGAATCTTGGGACGTGTAGTTTGTCCACTAGGATTACAGCATTAGAGCACCAGGAATCTTGGGAAGTGTAGTTTGTCCACTAGGATTCCAGCATTAAAGCACTAGGAATCTTGGGAAGTGTAGTTTCTCCAGTATTAGGGGTGTCTTTCATAGATTCACATGCTTGAATATTCCCCGTCGTCGAAGTGGGAGTCCCACGGTAATAAAATAGCAATAAATGCTAAATATATATATATACATATCATAATAATATAATACAAGAAAAGTAAGGAAATACACTGAAATTCTCTAAAAACCATTCCCACATAGGAATGCAAGGCAAAGAGAAAAAACCATTTGTAACACATTAGTGTCATTATGTTAGTCCAAACTGCAGCCAATCAGGCGCCCGCACCCTCTAGAACCTTCTCCTCAGAAGCTCAAGCCCTCAGATTTTCTACCGCACGTCGTGTGAAGGGAGTCTCCCTGAGCTCTGCTCATTTTTTCTTCTTCAAACCTCTACTTTCAGAAATTTCTTCAGCATGTCAACTAAGAAGTCTTTATTTAGACCCTGCTCTTCTTGAGGGAAGCTGCGCCTTTTTGAGAAGGACCCCCACCAGAAGTGTATTTATTGTTTATATCCTGATCATGTGGCTGCCAACTGCAAGTACTGTAGAACTTTTTCTACTAAAACTTTAAAGGACAGGGAAGGCCGTCTACTCCTTTGGCTGCAGCGTCTTAAGGACAAGGACTCTGTTGTGTCCGACGCAGAAAGTTTGCATTCTGGTTTCTCTTCAGCAGCCTCAAATCGTGGTAGTGTTCAGGAGATTCCTTCTCCTTTCCTCAAGAAACCAAAATTGGCTTTGCCTGTGGCTCCTGTGATGTCTTCTGCCACTCCTACCACCTCTACGCCCACGAGACCTGGCTCTCAGGCGTCTTTGGCAACCTCTCGAGTTGTTTTCACGCCTCTCAAGGTTTCACCGTCGACGGAAGCGTCGACGTGCGCTCCGACGATGAGAGCAGCTTTGCTTGCAATTTCGACGACTACGCTGACTACCTCATCAGCATTTTCCTCGTCGGCGACGGTTTCGTCGACAGCCACGACGTCGACGAGGGTTTCATCGTCGTCTGCACCTGTCCCGTCGACGATTCCCATCTAGTCGACGAAGAAGAGAGAGTCCTCGTCGACGAAAGACCAAAAGACATCGTCGTCGTCATCGTCGACGACGCCGTCGACTAAAGCCTCGTCGACGAAGCCACCGCCGAACAAGGTCCCGTCGACGAAAAAGATCTCGTCGACGAAGACAGGTCCGTCGACGAAGACAGGCCCGTCGACGAAGACTCCGTCTACGGGGTCGGTACCAGCGTCGACGATCAACACGTCGACGACGTTCCCGTCGACGACTACAGCTACAGTGGATCACCCGTCGACGGCGTCGACGACCACTCCGTCGACGAAGATTTCTTCAAAATTGCCAAAATCGGCCTCGTCGACACTACCGACGACAGTTTCGACGACGGCGGAACCACTGTCGTTTGCGTCATTACCGTTAGTGCCATTGCAGACAGCAAAATCGTCACACCTTCGCACTACGGTACCCTGCCAACAGATCTCTGATCCAGAGCCTCAACCACCATCTCCGATGTTTGCAACTAGTACGGCGCATGACACTGATTCGGAGCAGGAAGAGGACACGTTTGGGGCAGCACGTAGTCCCTCTGATTTGATTATAAAATGTCAAGACACGGATTCTAATGAGGACAATGACCCAGAATTTCAACAAGGAGGACAGTTCAATGAAGCTCCTGTGGCTACCATTCCTTTGGCCTTGATATCTAATCTCCAACATATGCTGGACGATTATAATCGCCGTTTTCCTGCAACACCGCAGGCTACACCCGCTCCTGTGGCACAAGATATGGCCGAATATGATGATTACCGAACGCAGACACCCTCTCCTCAACCTGGTACCTCGAGTGAGTCTCCACCAGTGGATATCGCCAGCTTCCATCTTTTAATGGATAAAGCGGCTCAACGTTTCAAACTACCACGCTCTCAACGCGAGGAGGATTGTTTTCTATACGATTTTAAGGACAAACCTTTCAAGCAGGTACACACAATCCCAATAATTGATTTTGTATGGAAAGAGGGAATTAAGCTGATGAATGCTCCAAACTCCTTACCTGCTCAAATTCCGCGCCTTGAGAAGAAGTACAAGGCCCCTACAGGTTCTCCAGCTTGACTGATTTCACATCCCAAGCCGGACTCTGTCGTGACTCAGGCAGCACAGCGTAGAGCACGTAATCCGGCGTCCCAAATCACAGCCCCTCCGGATAGAGAGGGTCGACGCCTGGATGCAATTGGCCGCAAGTTCTCGACCATGGCCTCCACATCTGTCCGAGCAGCCAATGCCTTGGCCATTTTGGGTCGTTATAACCGGCAGATGTGGTCAGACATTGCAGATTACATGGCACTCATCCCTGATGCTTCCAAGACTGACGCACAGCAGATTCTCCACGATGGACAAAGAGCAGCAGAAGAAGTCATTGACTGTGCTGTGGATATTGCGAACACAGGTTTCCGCCTCCTGGCAAGTGCGGCTGCACACCGACGTCAAGGCTGGCTAAAGTCCACCTCCTTCCGGCAGGAAGTCCAAGCCAGAATACTGGATATGCCATACGATGGTGAATCATTATTCGGATCCCATATTGATGATGCCCTTGAATCCATCAAGAAGGACACCGATACGGCGAAGTCCTTAGGCACACTACAATTTTGGAAGCAGTCCTTTTGAGGTGCGCGCGGACGCGGCACTCCTTCCAACTTTCGAGGTGGTCAACAATACCGTTCATACAATCAGGGCGGCCAACGTTACACGCCCAATCAGCAGTCTCGACAACAACCCGCCAAGACATTTAGAGGAAAGTCGTCCTATCGTGGCGCAAATCAGAAACGCCAATGGCTTTTGCCACTCTCAACGTGTTGGAGGACGAATCTCTCTGTTTTATTCCCAGTGGTCCTCGATCACCTCGGACCGCTGTGTTTTGGACATTGTCAAACGGGGTCATACCCTGGAATTCACAGAGATTCCTCCTTGCACCCCACCTCGTGGCACACCTCCTCCACATCTCGAGGAGCTTTACCATCAGGTCCGTCTTCTTGTGTTAAAAGGGGCAGTCGAAGTGGTCCCGAAACATCTAAGAGGGAAGGGTTTTACTCTCGATTTTTCCTCATACTCAAGAAGAACAGAGATTGGCGACCCATTCTGGATCTGAGGGCTCTCAACCAGTTCCTAAAGTCGCAATCATTCCGTATGCTGACACTACTGGAGGTCCTGCGTCTTCTGTCCAGAGAAGATTTTATGACCACCATCGATCTTCAGGACGCTTACTTTCACGTCCCCATCATCGCACAACATCGCCAGTACCTACGTTTCAAAGTGGGAACCATGCATTTTCAGTTCAAAGTTCTACCCTTCGGACTGCGTTCAGCTCCTCGTGTGTTCACGAAGGTACTGGCCCCGGTGGTGGCTCACCTGCGTCTACAGGGAGTTCAGATCTTTCCTTATCTAGACAATTGCCTTCTCAAGTCTCAATGCCACCTTCCGCTCGGTCGCGACACACACCTTTGCCAGCAGGTGTTTCAGTCTCTGGGGTTGACCATCAACGTCGAGAAGTCACAGTTTGCACCCCTGCAAACCAGGTCCTTCCTGGGAGCGATCCTGGACACGCAGCTTTCAAAAGCATTTGTCTCTCACGAGCAACGTTTGAAGATACTTCGTCTGGTCGCACTCATTCGACGAAAACAGTCCATTTCTGTTCGGACGTTAAAATCCTTCTTGGGAATGGCCTCGTCATGTATCGCACTGATCCCAAATTGCAGGTTGCGCACACGTCCTATTCAGGAAGAACTGGACTTACAGTGGCGCCAGGTCTCCGGGTCCTTCAACGACCTAGTTGCCGTCACGGCACGCATGAAGATGAGCCTGCGTTGGTGGGCGCAGCCCGCGAATCTGAAACTGGGTGTGTCCTTCCTCGAACACGTTCCGGACCTGACGTTGACGACAAACGCCTCCCTGGAGGGGTGGGGCGCTCATCTCCAGGGCCTCTCCATCAAGGGCAAGTGGTCGCCAACGCAACGCACATGGCATATCAACAGGCTAGAATTGATGGCGATCTTTCTAGCGCTCAAGTCCTTCCTCCCAGTTGTTCACGGGGAGTCAGTGCTGATCCAAACGGACAACACCACCAGTATGCACTACGTGAACAAACAGGGCGGGACCAGGTCTCCACTTCTGTCCCGTTTGGCCCAGTCAATCTGGGATTGGGCTCTCCGCCATCGCATCACCTTGACGGCGGTCCACCTTCCGGGGGTGTCAAACCTTCTGGCAGACTCTTTAAGCAGATCCACGTCCTCAACACACGAATGGGAACTGCACCAACCGACTCTGGATTTTGTGTTCTGTCAATGGGGTCACCCAGATCTGGACCTCTTCGTAACACCGGAGAATCGGAAATGTCCGTCTTATGCAAGTTGGCATCCCCACCCAGGGTCCTGCGGGAAAGCCCTTTTGATCAACTGGTGCAATCTATTCGCTTACGCTTTTCCTCTGCTCCCGTTAATACAGCGGGTACTGTGGAAGATGCGGAGGCAACCTTGCCACATTCTGCTGATCGCACCTCGTTGGCCCAGACAGGCATGGTTTACGGAACTGCTTCTGATGTCCCAGTGCGAGCCCATTCCTCTACGTCCTCGTCCAGACCTCTTAACTATGGACAAGGGCCTAGTGTGTCATCCAGATCCCTCAACGCTTCAATTGTGGGCATGGAACCTGTGTACCTTGAGTTCGCGGACTTGAACATATCCCAGGAGTGCAGAGACATTCTAGCTCAAGCCAGAGCTCCGTCTACCATTAAGACTTACAAACTTAAATGGAAGCGGTTCTGTCATTGGTGTGTTTCAGCCAATATCCACCCTATCCATTCCACTCCTGAACAGCTCCTTCCATTCTTTTTGAACCTCGCTCAGTCAGGACTCTCTCATGCTACTCTGAGAGTGTTCTTAGCTGCTATATCTCGCTTCCGACATGATGGCTCTTCATCCCTCTGTTCGTCACGAGTTATACGTCAATTTTTCAAAGGGCTCTTCCGCAAGTTTCCACCTGTGCGTCGCCCTCCGCCAGCTTGGCACCTCAATGTGGTATTAGCTCAGCTTATGAAGTCACCATTTGAGCCTATCCATAAGGCCGACATAAAATTCATCACCTGGAAAGTTGCACTTCTTCTGGCTTTGACCTGTTCTCGTCGCGTGAGCGACCTTCACGCTTTTACTGTCAAGCCTCCTTATCTACAGTTCAAACCGAACGGAGTGGCACTGCGTACCAACCCTTCTTTCCTACCTAAAGTGTGAGAAGTTGGCCTGATATATAATGTTCACTATTCTAGTGAGCACTTTGTATCAGTCCAAACAACCCTTATTGATGATTGGTTGTAAGTCAACCTTATAGACCAGCTATCCTAGTAGCATGGATACGAGCAGTCTAAGGCTAAGACTCTAGAGGGCGTGTTAAGCCAGCTGTTTTACCATCACATTACCCCTTGAACACCAAGTGAAAGGACACCACACAAGTTGTTATGAAAATAAACAGATATTTATTTATAACAAGTCTACCCTGAACTCTTTATGAGTCAGGGAGCTAAGCACAAAACAAAACTCTTACGAAAATACTTTAAGTCGCACAATTTACACAAATGCCCTAGGGGCACGAAAAACCATATACACAGTAAGTGGAATGCGAACTTGCTAGCAGGTAAGTAGTACTTTTCTAGACTCAGGAATCGCTAGGCCTACAATTCTAAACACTGGGATTAGATGCAGGAGGCCTGTGGACGTCGTGTGCAGAGTGGGAACTCTCACGCGTAAGGCGGGAAAAAGTCTATGGAGGCTAGCAGTTGCAAAGTTACTGTTCTCGGGCGAACCCGACTAGGTGGGTCGAAAACAAGAGTGGATCCGAACACTTAGGGTGTTGGACTATGCTGGAGCACCGGAGTACTCAGGTTACCTAGCCCAGGGGCTGCGGCTGCATAGGGTTGAAGTTGCGTCGGATACCCTCGTTGAAGATCCAGGAGCCTGAAGAAAGAGTTGCTGGCAGGCGGCCAGTGAAGAAAGTTCGGAGTGATCCAAGCCTGGATCAGGGAAGAAGAAACCTGTAAGCAGAGGGGACCAAGTTCTGAATCACTAGCCAGTGATTTGAGTGGGCACCAGGATGGCACCGGACGAAGTCACCTCAGCCAGGTGAGTGGGCGCTGCTGGGCTCTGCAGTCTCTCGGACCAGGAGGCGTTGTCGGCGACCAGGATGGAGGTGCGAGCTGTCCCACGAAGGTTCTTGCTGTCGACGTCGCTGGACCCAGGATTGGGCAACAAGTCTTGGCAAATGCAAGGCCCACGCGGTGGACCTAAAATGGCGTCTTGAGGGGACCAGGAGGGTCCAGGGTGCTCCTCTTTTGGAGGGGAGCAAGGGCTAGTCTGGAGCAACCAGACCAGCAGTGGTTGTCGTCGTGGAGCGTCGTGAGGGGGCCACTAGCCAACGGGCAAGCGACCTGGACAACGCGGTTGGCAGCAAAGAGCAGAAGGGCCCCACGCAGATCTCGTGGATGCAGGGGGGCTGAACTTCGGTGCTGGAGCTGCTCAGGGTCGGGGCTTCTCTTACCCCAAAGCACACAGTCGAGGGTCACTCGGGAGTTGTGCTGGACAAGCGTCGTGCAGTTCTGAAGATGGCCGGTCCCTCGAGGTCTCGTCACACCCACGGATCACAGCTGGGCTGATGATGTAGGTTGAGGTCAGAGGTGCCAGGGAAGCCGGTTCTCGTCGTGCTGGAGCAGTCGTGATCCGAAGGAGAGACTGGCAACAATCCGCGATGCTTGGTTGGTGCCTGCTGCTGCAGGGTGACTACTCCTTAGTCACAAGGGAGAATCTTGGGAAGAAGTCTTGAGTTCCTTTCGTGGAAAGTAGTTTCAGGATTCAAAGATGATCTGATTTGGAAGGGGGCCAGTTCCTACCTTTATCCTGCAAAAAGGGGCTGGCACGCGACTAAGTCCTGCCCTATGGGTGGGACTAGGAGGGGGGTGGTTACACCCCTCTCCTTTGGCGGGCTTTCCCCAGGCCAGGGGCTGGAGTGCCCCTGGAACTGGTTTCAGCCGGCCTATGCACAGTGAGCACCGGGGTGCCACATGCAGTCACCTTCCTCTAAAGCCCTGCCTACCTGGGATACACAAAATCCTGTCTGGGACGGTGCTGGCACCGCCCCTGGCAGGAAACCCTTTGTCCTTGCCTCCTGGGCTGGGAGGACTCCCAGCAGCAGGAGGGCAGACTTGTGTCTCGGTGGCAGCATCCATTTTGTGGAGCTAAGGCTCTGTCTGACTTTAACCGGGGTTACAGGTTACATACATGTCGTGTCCCTCGAGAAGGGTGGAATGCTAACCCCGTCGCCAGAATTGGCGAGGGGTTAGTATTCCAATTCGTATGACACCTTACTCGACATGTTTTGATAAAGCGATACCAGAGTTGGCATATAACCGCGAGGATTATAATGCACTTAAGAGTATATGGTATGCGATGTCATGGAAACGGCTAAGGGATGGATCCCGAAAGCCGCAGACAGGCTCAGCTCATGCCAGAGCACTATCTCACACGATTCCAAGCACTCTGCCTTCAGGATTTGTCAAGGCCTGCCATAGGAGTGACTGATAGGAGATCTGTGTGTCCATTTAGGTTTAGATATAGGAATACTATATCTACAGCAGAGGGTGGGTACACCACTCTGCCCCAGCTGTCAAGCAGCCAGTTGTGTCTGATTTAGTTAGTCAGCCCAGGGGTGGCATAATGCATGCTGCAGCCCCTGGGAGACTTCTGGGTGCACCTCAGCCCTGGGTACAGGGACTTGAGAGGGCCCAGTGCCAATTCAGTACCTGGGTACAATTTGGATTAGAGAGAACAGCTAGGCTGTGGGTCTGATTAGCAGGCCCACAGCCAGGGAAAGTCGTAAACCAGTGAAGCAAAAAGCAAAAAATCTGGGTGATCATAGGATTGCAGACCCTACTCTCCTACATGACCCCCCCCCCAAACTTTGGGACAATAAACTAACCTTGACCAGGTGAGTCTTCTTGCTCTAAGTGGAAATACCTGGAGAGCCCATCAGCATTGCCATGATCAGTACCAGGTCTGTGCTCCACTGTAAAATCCATCCCCTGTAGGGAAATGGACCACCTAAGTAGTTTGGGGTTTTCACCCTTCATCTGACTTAGCCATAAGAGGGGCTTATGGTCGGTCTGAACTGTGAAGCGAGTTCCAAACAAGTAGGACCTCAACTTCTTCAGGGCCCATACCACAGCAAAGGCCTCCCTCTCAATAGCTGACCAATTTTTCTCTCTGGGGGTCAGCCTTCTGCTAATGAAAGCAATTGGCTGGTCGTTGCCATCAAAATTCAGCTGAGATAGAACAGCTCCCACACCCAACTCAGAAGCATCTGTTTGGACAATGAATGGTTTGGAGAAGTCTGGACTCTTTAGGATAGGTGCTGTGCACATGGCCTGCTTTAGGTCATCGAATGCTTTCTGACAGCTTTCTGTCCACTGAACTTTCTTTGGCATCTTCTTGCTTGTCAGGTCATTAAGGGGGGGTCACTATGGACCCATAATTTCTGACAAATTTCCTATAGTACCCAGTCAGGCCCAAGAAAGCTCGAACCTGAGTCTGGGTGATTGGAGGAGCCCAGTCCTTGATGGCCTGTATCTTACTCTCCAATGGCTGAACCTGGCCTCCACCTACAAGGTGGCCCAGGTATACAACCTGTGTCTGCCCTATCTGGCACTTAGTGGCCTTGATAGTGAGGCCTGCCTTTTGCAGGGCCTCTAACACTTTCCTCAGGTGGACCAGGTATCTGAAAGAAACAGGTTAGTATTAGATTCCTTACCTTAGAATATCCCCAGGCGTCAGTCTGGATCCGGAAACTTTTGCGTAGCAGTACCCCTGCGCGTCGGTAGGCGTCGTCTGCAGGCGTCCCCTGCGGCTCCGCGTCGTCGGCGTCGTGCGCCGTGATGACGTCGCTGGAGTATATAGACGCCGCCTCCGCGCGCTGACGTCAGTTCTTCTTTTTTCCGCGCCAGTTAGCGCAGATCCGAAGAGCAGTACTCCGGTCTTTTGACCAAGTGTTTGTAAAAAATTTAATCTTTCTACGGTGCCGGTAGGATGCCTGGGTTTAAGAGCTGCGACGAGTGCGACCGCATGATGTCGGTCACCGACCACCATCGACTCTGCCTCCGGTGTCTGGGCGCGGACCACGACGTGGAGTCCTGCGTCGACTGTCGGGCCTTGACTGGAAAAGCTAGGCGGGAGCGGTCCCGCAAGCTTCTCGAGCTCCGGGTGTCGGCCCCGCGTCGAGAGCGGTCCCGGTCCGGTCGGAGGTCGAGGGAGCGGTCGAGGGAACGATCGCGGAGCCGCCATGGGCGCTCCGGGAGTCGCCACCATTCCTCCGGCTCGTCGGGTAAGCACAAGAAGTCGGGGCGTCGCCATCGCACCCCCGACTCCCCCCGACGCCCGCGTAATGCGGCCGGGGGCTCGGGTGACCCCACCCCCGCGGCCCCGCGTGGGTCGCCGACGCCGTCTACCCCATACCCGTCGGTCCCTGGGGAAGGCGCGTCGCGTGAGGAGATCGAGGCCTTCCTCATTGCTATGAGGGCGAGGTCTTCTCCGGCGGGGCCTTCGGCGCCTGCGGGCCCGTCGGTCCCGTCTGGGGGCCCAAGCGGTTCGGGTGCTCCTGCCCCGGCGCCGCTGGTTCCCTCTGGTTCGTCGCCGGCTGGTCTCCCGGCCTCTCCGGCGTCGGTTCCTGTGGGCCAACCCGTGGTACCGCCCCCGCGTGGTGCAGCGACTCCGCCGTCGGCTCCGGCCGGCGTCGGGTCCCCGGCACCGACGCCGCGCGGCGCCACCCCCCTTTCCTCCCCGACTCCGGACGCGGAGTCGGACCGGCGTCGGCCGACGCCGGATCCGACGCCGATGGGGCCCGTTGACCCCGACGTCTATATCGTCGACCCAGAATATGGGTATGATGACGATGAGTATGGAGAGGGTTGGGAGGGGTCTGAGGACCCTCTATCCCGTGCCTGCCAGTATGATGTGGACTGGGTAGGTGATCTGGGTGATGCCAGTGGCCTGGACGAGTCGCCCAACCCTGGGTTTGTCTCTCCGTCCCCTGTGGCGTCTGAGGCAGGTGCTGCCTATTCGGTGGTCCTGATGCGGGCTGCCAAGGCCTTGCACCTTGAGCTCCCCGTCGCGAAGGTCAAGCCGAACATTCTGACCGAAGTGTTTAAACCGCAGTCATGCCCCCAGGAGCCTCTGCTGCCGTTTAATGAGGCCCTGTCGGATGTCCTTTTGGGCACCTGGTCCAGGCCCGCTTCTGGTGCGCCGGTTGACCGGAATGTCGCGAGGCGTCACCGTCCATGCTCGGACGACCCTGCCTTTTTATCCACCCATCCCTCCCCGGAGAGTCTGGTGATCCAGGCCTCCACTTCGCAGTCCGCATTTCCGTCGGCTCCGCCCGATAGGGAATCAAAGCGGTATGACCAATTTGGTAAAAAGGTCTTTTCCTCTTTGAGCGCTGGACTGCGGTCTTGTAATACCGCGTGCCTCTTGGGCCGCTACACCCACTCCCTGTGGGATACGGTCGAGGAGTGTCTGCCGCAATGTCCCCAGGAGG
The DNA here is from genome assembly GCF_964261635.1 of Lissotriton helveticus. Lineage (NCBI taxonomy): Eukaryota > Metazoa > Chordata > Amphibia > Caudata > Salamandridae > Lissotriton > Lissotriton helveticus. Next base: position 26,486,156 of record NC_136071.1, read on the forward strand.
TGCGGGACAAGCTCACACGGGCCTTAGTTGAAGGCCGGGATGCGGCGCGGTACTCGATCCGTTGTGGTCTCGACACGACCGACTCGTTGGGACGGGCGATGTCCACAACGGTGGCGATTCGTCGCCATGCTTGGCTGAGATCTGCCAACTTCTCGCCAGACGTCCAAAATTCACTCATGGACATGCCATTTGATGGCAGTCGCCTGTTTGGTGACAAAGCGGACCACGCGCTGGAGCGCTTCAAGGACTCCAGGGTCACGGCCAAGTCCTTGGGTCTTTCGACCCAGCGCCAGCAGACGGGTTCGTTTCGGCCCTTTCGTGGCCAAGGGAGGGGAGGTCCCACACGTGCTGCCAGCCACGCGACGCAGAACGCTCCCCAGCGCGGTGGCGGCCGTGGTTTCCGCCGTGGTGGCGGTAGAGGCCAGCGGCGTGGTCAGTCCACGCCTCCCTCCGCTGCTGCATCCAAGCCTTCCTAGTCCGAGCTTTCGGGCTCACGTGACGCCAGTGGGTGGCAGGGTTCGCCTGCACCACTCCCGCTGGCGCGCGATAACATCGGACAGGTGGGTGCTGCAGCTTGTCCGAAGGGGCTATGCCCTCCCCTTCGAGTCCACTCCTCCAGCCATGCCACCGCAGAACCACCGTGTGTCGGGGGACCACTTGACACTTCTGCAGGAGGAAGTTACGGCCCTCTTGGCCAAGGGGGCCATCGAGCGCGTTCCTGGGCCAGAAGTAGGGTGTGGTTGCTACTCCCACTACTTTCTGGTACCCAAGAAGGACAAGGGAGGCCTGCGTCCTATCTTGGATCTACGGAACGTCAACGGCTTCCTCCGGAAGGAGAAGTTCAAGATGTTGACTTTGGCTCAGGTCTTGGCTGCTCTAGACCCACAAGACTGGATGGTAGCGTTGGACTTGCAGGATGCGTATTTTCACATCCCCGTCCTGCCGGCCCACCGGCGTTACCTGCGGTTCACGGTAGGCCACGAGCACTTTCAGTTTATCGTGCTCCCATTCGGCCTTACCAGCGCCCCACGGGTGTTCACGAAAGTGATGGCGGTGGTCGCAGCTCATCTGCGCCGGTTAGGGGTTTCAGTCTTCCCCTACCTCGACGACTGGCTGTTGAAGGCGGGCTCGCCCCAGACAGTCGTCCACCACCTTCAGATGACGGCAGACCTCCTGCACGAGCTGGGGTTTACCATCAATGTGCCGAAATCACACCTGTGTCCCTCTCAAAAGCTCCTTTTCATCGGAGCGGTTCTCGACTCGGCGCAGTTTCGGGTTTATCCTCCGGAACGGCGAGTCCGGGATATTCAGGCTCTGATTCCCATCTTTCAGCCGTTATCCCGGGTTTCGGTCAGGTTGACGCTGCGGCTTCTGGGGCTGATGGCCTCCTGCATCCTTCTGGTGCATCACGCCAGGTGGCGGATGCGGGCTCTGCAGTGGGACCTGAAGTTTCGGTGGGCCCAGCATCAGGGCAACCTATCCGACCATGTCCTGATCTCGGAGGGCACTGCGAGACAGTTGCAGTGGTGGCTTACGGACCGCGATTGGGTCAGGGGCAGATCCCTCTCCCTTCCCCAACCGGAGCACGTGGTTGTGACGGACGCGTCCCTCCAAGGCTGGGGTGGCCACTTGGGAGAGGCGGAGATCAGAGGCCTCTGGTCTCCGGCGGAATCCCGGCTCCATATCAACATGTTGGAGCTGCGGGCGATTCGCCTAGCACTGAAGGCATTCCTCCCCTTTGTCAACGGGAGTGTGGTGCAGGTGTTCACGGACAACACCACCGCCATGTGGTACTGCAACAAACAGGGCGGTGTGGGGTCGTGGACCCTTTGCCAGGAGGCTCTGCGCCTCTGGCAATGGCTGGAACGTCAGGGCGTGACTCTGACGGTTCAACACCTGGCAGGTTCTCTGAACGCCAGGGCGGACGAACTCAGCCGTCGGTGCTCGGTGGATCACGAATGGCGTCTGAACTCGGATGTGGCGAGAGGCCTCTTTCAGCAATGGGGAGAGCCTTGGTTAGATCTATTCGCCACAGAAGAGAACGCGCAATGTCATCAGTTCTGCGCGTTGGAGTTTCCAAGACGGCACTCGCTCGGCGACGCCTTTCGGCGCGAGTGGAGTTGCGGTCTGTTGTACGCCTTTCCGCCTATACCACTTCTGCCCAGAGTGCTGAAGAAGATCAGGCGCGACCGGGCCCAAGTTATCCTTGTGGCTCCGGACTGGGCTCGAAGGTACTGGTATCCCGAGCTACTCAGCATGACAGTCAGTCCCTCGATCCGCCTGCCCCTTCAGGAGGACCTTCTGTCGCAGCAGCAGGGGACGGTCCTCCACCCGAACCTGTCCAGTCTCCACCTCCATGCGTGGAGATTGAGCGGCGACAGTTGAGGCCATTTGACTTGCCTCCTGAAGTCTGTGATGTCATTCTGGCAGCCAGGCGTCCCTCCACAAAGTCGGTATACGCCTGCCGGTGGAACAGATTTGTGGCATGGTGCACAGCAAAGGCTGTGGATCCCCTTTCTGCCCCTCTGTCTGAGGTTCTCCTCTTCCTCCTTTCCCTTGCCCAGCAGGGCTCTGCTCTGGGCACTATCAAGGGCTATCTTTCTGCCCTTTCCGCCTTCTTGAGGCTACCTGATCAGCCATCTTTGTTCAAGTCCCCTATTGTGTTAAGATTCTTGAAGGGCATCACGCACATGTATCCTCCAACTCCGTTCGTGATGCCTCAGTGGGACTTGAACTTGGTTTTGACTTTCCTGATGTGCGCTCCCTTTGAGCCCCTTCATTCCTGTCCTCTCCGTCTTCTCACCTTAAAGACGGCCTTCCTGGTAGCCATCACCTCTGCCAGGAGAGTGAGTGAGCTCCAGGCTCTTTCTATTCAACCTCCTTAATTGTCTGTTCATCCTGATAAGGTGGTTCTTCGGACTAGACCTTCTTTCCTGCCCAAGGTAGTCTCTGCTTTTCACATTGGGCAGTCCATCACCTTGCCCTCCTTCTTCCCGTCTCCGCATCCTTCAAAGGATGAAGAGCGGCTCCATCGTCTGGACCCAAAACGTGCGCTTTCATTCTATATGGATCGCACACGCCAGTTCCGGGTGGATGACCAACTGTTTGTTGGCTACGTGGGTGAGAAGAAGGGAAGGGCGGTACAGAAACGGACCATCTCTCGGTGGGTCGTCCTGTGCATCAAAGCATGCTACTCTTTGGCTCGGAAGGAGCCTCCTGTTGGGCTGAGGGCCCATTCCACTCGGGCCACGGCGGCTACTACTGCCCTGGGCCGGGGAGTCCCTTTGCAGGACATTTGCCAGGCGGCCACGTGGGCCTCGCTGCACACCTTTGCGAGGCACTACTGCCTGGACAGTCAAGTCCGGAGGGATGGCTTCTTTGGCCGTTCGGTCCTCCAGGACTTTCTGGTGTAGGTTGTATTGGTTCGCAGACCCACCACCGGGGTTGGTATTGCTGGGGTATCTATTCTAAGGTAAGGAATCTAATACTAACCTGTTTCTTTCAGATGAACAAGTTACTTACCTTCGGTAACGATATATCTGTAAGAAACAGTAGTTAGTATTAGATTCCTTACCGCCCCTCCCATCCTCCCCGTTCTGCGAACTGATACCTAGGGTTAAGGACATCCCTTTCAGGGCCCTAGTTTTCAATGGCACCAGTGTTGGTTCTCACATGGCTCTGCGTGTTCTGGCGCGGAAAAGCTGTGTGCAAAGAACTGACGTCAGCGCGCGGAGGCGGCGTCTATATACTCCAGCGACGTCATCACGGCGCACGACGCCGACGACGCGGAGCCGCAGGGGACGCCTGCAGACGACGCCTACCGACGCGCAGGGGTACTGCTACGCAAAAGTTTCCGGATCCAGACTGACGCCTGGGGATATTCTAAGGTAAGGAATCTAATACTAACTACTGTTTCTTACAGATATATCGTTACCGAAGGTAAGTAACTTGTTCGATCCTCCCAGGTGGAGCTAAAGACAGCAATATCGTCAAGATATGCTGCACAGAAGTCATCCATCCCAGTGAGAACTTGATTCACCAGCCTTTGGAAGGTGGCAGGGGCATTCTTCAACCCAAAGGGCATTACCACAAACTGATAATGACCACCAGGGGTAGAAATGCTGTCTTGGGCCTGGCTTCCTCAGCTAACCTGATTTGCCAATACCCAGCTGTCAGGTCAAATGTGCTTAAGTAGTTGGCAGAAGCCAATCTATCTATAAGTTCATCTGCCCTTGGTATTAGGTGGGCATCAGTCTTAGTGACTGCATTGAGGCCTCTGTAGTCCACGCAAAACCTCATCTCTCTCTTACCACCCTGGGTGTGAGGTTTTGGCACTAGAACTACTGGGCTAGCCCAAGGGCTATCTGAGGGCTCAATGACTCCCAACTCCAACATTTTCTGCACTTCTGTTTTGATGCAGTCTCTGACATGATCAGGCTGCCTGTAGATTTTACTCTTGACAGGCAGACTGTCTCCAGTGTCAACCTCATGGGTACACCAATCAGTTTGGCTGGGTGTCAGAGAGAACATATGTCTGAAGGATTGCAGAACTTGCCTGCAATCCTGTTGCTGATGTTCAGAGAGGCTGCCACAAAAGACAACACCATCTACTGATCCATCATCAGGATTCTGAGTGAGCAGGTCTGGGAGAGGGTCACTCTCTTCCTCCTGTCCCTCATCTGTGGCCATGAGCAAGCTCATGTCCTTCCTGTCGACATATGCCTTGAGCCTGTTCACATGGAGCACCCTGAGGGGGCTCCTGGGGGTTCCAAGGTCCACCAGGTAGGTGACCTCTCCCTTTTGCTTAATGATGGTGTGGGGCCCAGACCATTTGTCTTTGAGGGATGCTGGGGCCACTGGCTCCAGTACCCACACCTTCTGTCCAGGCTGGTATACAGTCAGGACAGCCTTTTGGTCATGCCAAGCTTTTTGGAGTTCTTGGCTGGCCTCTAGGTTTTTGGATGCCTTCTCTATGTATTCAGCCATCCTGGAGCGGAGACCAAGTACATAGTCCACTATGTTGGTTGCAGGCTTTTTGAGAGGTCTCTCCCATCCTTCCTTCACCAAACACAGGGGTCCTTTTACAGGATGCCCATACAGAAGTTCAAAAGGGCTGTAGCCAACCCCCTTCTGTGGGACCTCTCTGTAAGCAAACAGGAGGCAGGGTATCAGGACATCCCATCTACGCCTGAGCTTTTCAGGTAGTCCATGAATCATCCCTTTGAGGGTCCTGTTGAATCTCTCAACAAGCCCATTGCACTGTGGATGATAGGGTGTGGTGAACTTGTAGTTAACACCACATTCCTTCCACATTGCAGTCAGATATCCTGACATGAAGTTTGCACCTCTGTCAGAAACAACCTCCTTAGGGAAGCCCACTCTGGAGAATACTCCAACTAGGGCCCTTACCACTACAGGTGCTGTAGTGGTCCTAAGTGGAATAGCTTCAGGATACCTGGTGGCATGGTCCACCACCACCAGTATAAACTTGTGCCCTGATGCTGTCTGGGGTTCCATTGGACCAACAATGTCAATCCCCACTCTTTCAAAGGGAACCCCCACCACAGGTAGTGGTATGAGGGGGGCCTTTGTTGTGCCACCTGACTTACCACTGGCTTGGCAAGTGACACAGGAGCGACAAAACTCCTTGGTATTCTCATTCATGTGGGGCCAGTGAAAGTGTGAGACAAGTCTGTCCCAAGTCTTTGTCTGACCTAAGTGACCTGCAAGGGGAATCTCATGGGCCAAGGTGAGAAGGAAACCTCTCAGAGACAAGGGGATGACCAGCCTCCTGGTTGCACCAGGCTTGGGGTCTCTTGACTCAGAGTACAGGAGTCCATCTTCCCAGTATACCCTGTGGGCACCTGTGGCATTCCCTGCAGCCTCAGCAGCAGCCTGCTGTCTGAGGGGTTCAAGGGAAGGGCAGTCTAACTGTGCCTTCCCCAGGTCTTCTCTGGAGGGTCCCCCTGAGCCCAGAAACTCAACTTGATCAAGTTCAAGCTCTTTAGGCTCAGTTTTCCTCAGCTCTCTCAGATCAGCCTCCTCAGAGACTTGATCCTCAACCTGGGGCAAGGGGGAAGGCAAAGCCTTACCCTTACTGCTCTTCTTCTTGGAAGGTGTCTGGTCCTTTCTTCCAGGATCCAGCACCTGTTCAGTGGGGCATCTTCTGGCCTGTGACCTAGTCACAGCAAGCACATGTGCTGGCAAGCCTAACATTTCCATGTGAGTCCTCTGCTCCACTTCTGACCATAGGGATGACTCCAAATCATTGCCCAACAAACAATCCACTGGGAGGTCTGAACTAACCACAACTTTCTTTTGGCCACTTACCCCTCCCCAGGAGAAAGCAACAATCGCCATACTATGACTGGTAGTGACGTTGCTGGCATTGGTCACCAGGAAATCTGTACCTGGCATGATCTGTCCAGGGTCCACAAAGTTAGGTGTCACCATGGTGCAGGACAGTAAGTAATTCTTCGGACAGTCATAGTATTTGTAAAAATCAGTACATTTACTTTTCTTGAATTTCCTAAAAAATATATAGGTTGCACAGAAGGATTAAATACCTGAGTGCAAGATTCTGCCCTAAATAAAAATTGAGCAGAACCAACAAACGAGTGACCGGGTCTTCTTCTTTCTTATAATTATAATTGTCCTACCCGGCCACACTTTTTGGACAAAACCCCCCTTGATAACAGAGAACCATGGTGAAACTGGCACAAGTGTCCCTATAGGCCTGAGCCATTTTGCCATTTATTAAAGGTGTCTGCCTGTATTTGCCCAAAGTATTGGGACTTACATCAGGGGACATATCCATATCCCCTGTGCAGACAAGGACAGCCTGAGTGAGTGTGCCAACTAAGTTGTCAGACTCCTCAGTTCCCAAGGTTAACCCAACTAATCCCTTGGGAGGTGCACTACCACTACTGACTGTACTAGGGAGTGCAGTTGCCTTAGGGGCTGTAGTGGTAGAGGTTTGCCCTCCTCTTTTGGTGCACTCACTAAACCAGTGAGACTTACTTTTGCAGTACTGGCACCACCTTTTTGACTGGCCTTCTTGAGTCTTCTTTTTCTGCTGTGAAGCCTGACCCCCACTGTGAGAAGTTGGCCTGATGTGCAGTGCTCACTATTCTAGTGATCACTATATATCAGTCCAAACAACCCTTATTGATGATTGGTTGTAAGTCAACCTTATAGACCAGCTATCCTAGTAGCATGGATACGAGCAGTCTAAGGCTAAGACTCTAGAGGGCGTGTTAAGCCAGCTGTTTTACCATCACATTACCCCTTGAACACCCAGTGAAAGGACACCACACAAGTGTTATGAAAATAAACAATGTATTTATTAGAATCACAACAACCCTGTACTCTTTATGAGGACAGGGTGCTAAGCACACAACAAAACTCTACGAAAATACTTTTAAGTTAGCACGTTACACAAATGCCCGAGGGGCACGAAAAACCATATACTTTCAAAGTGGAATGCGAATTACTAGCAGGTAAGTAACGATTCTCAGAGGCTTTGGGATCGCTAGGACTGGACTACTGAACCTTTAGATTACTAGCAGGAGGCCTAGGGAACTCGGGTGCAGAGTGTGCACTCTCACGCGGGATGCGGGACAAAGTCTATGGAAGCTAGAATTCACAAAGTTAGTGTTCACGGGCGAACCCGACCTGGTAGGGAGAAAACGACAGTGGATCCTGACCCTTGGATAGTGAGGCTATGCTGGGACACCGGAGTGCCGAAGTTACCTAGCCCAGGGGCTGCAGCTGCATAGGTCTGAAAAGACGTCGGGGATCTCGTTGCCGGACCAGGAGCCTGGAAGGAAGAAGTTGCTGGCAGGCGACCAGTGAAGGAAAGTTCGATGGATCCAAGCCTGGATCAAGGAAGAAGAAACCTGAAAGCAGAGGGGACCAAGTTCTTGAATCACTAGCCAGTGATTAAGTGGGCACCAGGATGGCACCGGGCGAAGTCACCGCAGTCAGGTGAGTGGGCGCTGCTGGGCTCTGCAGTCTCTCGGACCCGGAGGCGTTGTCGGCGACCAGGATGGAGGTGCGAGCTGTCCCACGGAGGATGAAGTCGTTGGCGTCGAAGTTACCCAGGATTGGGCAACAAGCCTTGGCTAATTCAAGCCCACGCGGCGGACTCAAAATGGCGTCTTGAGTGGACCAGGAGGGTCCGGGGTGCTCCTCTTCTGGGAGGGAGCAAGGGCCAGTCTGGAGCAACCAGACCAGCAGCAGAAATGTCGTCGGGCGTCGTCAGGGAGGCCACAAGCCAACGGGCTAGTAGCCAAACAACGCGGTGAGCAGCGGAAAGCAGAAGGGCCCCACGCAGATCGTGGAGATGCTGGGGGGCTGCTCTTCGGTGCTGGAGCTGCTCAGGGTGGGGGCTTCTCGGACCCCAAAGCACTCACCAGGAATTCACTCGGCGGGCTTGCTGGAAAGAAGTCGTGCAGTCTTGCAGATGGCCGGTCCCTTGAGGTCTCGTCGCACCCACGGTTCTCAGCTGGGCTGTAGAGGTGGGTAGAGGTCAGAGGTGCCAGGGAAGCCGGTTCTCGTCGAGCTGGGCAGTCGGATTCCGGAGGAAGGACTTGCAGCAGACCGCAGTGTTCTTAGATGGTGCCTGCGGATGCAGGGTGACTACTCCTTAGTCACAAGGGAGAAATCTTAGGAAGAAGTCTTGAGTTCCTTTCGCAGAAAGTAGTTTCAGGATTCAAAGATGATCTGATTTGGAAGGGGGCCAGTCTCTACCTTTATCCTGTAAAAAGGGGCTGGCACGCGACTAAGTCCTGCCCTATGGGTGGGACTAGGAGGGGGGTGGTTACACCCACTTCCTTGGCGGGCTTTTCCCCAGCACAGGGTCTGGAGTGACCCTGGAACTGGTTCAAGCCGGCCTATGCACAGTGAGCACCGGGGTGCTACTTGCAGTCACCTTCCTCTAAAGCCCTGCCTACCTACAATACACAAAACCCTGTCTGGGACGGTGCTGGCACCGCCCCTGGCAGGAAACCCTTTGTCCTTATCTCCTGCTCTGGGAGGACTCCCAGCAGCAGGAGGGCAGACTTGTGTCTCGGTGGCAGCATCCATTTTGTGGATGCTAAGGCTCTGTCTGACTTTTAACCGGGTTATAGGTTACAGGCATGTCGTGTCCCTCTAGAAGGGTGGAATGCTAACCCCGTCGCCAGAATTGGCGAGGGGTTAGTATTCCAATTCGTATGACACCTTACTCGACATGTTTTGATAAAGCGATACCAGAGTTGGCACATAACCGCGAGGATTATAATGCACTTAAGAGTATATGGTATGCGATATCATGGAAACGGCTAAGGGATGGATCCCGAAAGCCGCAGACAGGCTCAGCTCATGCTAGAGCACCATCTCACACGATTCCAAGCACTCTGCCTTCAGGATTGTTAAGGCCTGCTATAGGAGTGACTGATAGGAGATCTGTGTGTCCATTTTTAGGGTTAGATATAGGTATACTATATCTAAAGCAAAGGGTGAGTACACCACCTTGCCCCAGCTGTCGTGCAGCCAGTTGTGTCAGTTTTAGTTAGTCAATCCAGGGGTGGCATAATACATGCTTCAGCCCCTGGGAGACTTCTGGGTGCACCTCAGCCCTGGGTACAGGGACTTGGAGAGGGCCCAGTGCCAATTCAGTACCTAAGTACAATTTGGGTAGAGAGAACAGCTAGGCTGTGGGTCTGATTAGCAGGCCCACAGCCAGGGAAAGTCGTAAACCAGTGCAGCAAAAAGCAAAAATCTGGGTGATCATAGGATTGCAGACCCTACTCTCCTACATGACCCCCCCCCCAAACTTTGGGACAATAAGCTAACCTTGACCAGGTGAGTCTTCTTGCTCTAAGTGGAAATACCTGGAGAGCCCATCAGCATTGCTGTGATCAGTCCCAGGTCTATGCTCCACTGTAAAATCCATCCCCTGTAGGGAAATGGACCACCTAAGCAGTTTGGGGTTTTCACCCTTCATCTGATTTAGCCACAAGAGGGGCTTATGGTCTGTCTGAATGGTGAAGTGAGTGCCAAACAAGTAGGCCCTCAGCTTCTTCAGGGCCCAGACCACAGCAAAGGCCTCCCTCTCAATAGCTGACCAATTTTTCTCTCTGGGTGTCAACCTCCTGCTAATGAAAGCAATAGGCTGATCATTACCATCAAAATTCAGTTGAGACAGAACAGCTCCCACACCCAACTCAGAAGCATCTGTTTGGACAATGAATGGCTTGGAGTAATCTGGACTCTTGAGGATAGGTGCTGTGCACATGGCCTGCTTTAGGTCATTGAATGCTTTCTGACAGCTTGCTGTCCACTGAACTTTCTTTGGCATCTTCTTGCTTGTCAGGTCATTAAGGGGGGTCACTATGGACCCATAATTTCTGACAAACTTCCTATAGTACCCAGTCAGGCCCAAGAAAGCTCGAACCTGAGTCTGGGTGATTGGAGGAGTCCAGTCCTTGATGGCCTGTATCTTACTCTCCAGTGGCTGAACCTGGCCTCCACCTACAAGGTGGCCCAGGTATACAACCTGTGACTGCCCTATCTGGCACTTTGTGGCCTTGATAGTGAGGCCTGCCTTTTGCAGGGCCTCTAACACTTTCCTCAGGTGGACCAGGTGATCCTCCCAGGTGGAGCTAAAGACAGCAATATCGTCAAGATAAGCTGCACAGAAGTCATCCAGCCCAGTGAGGACTTGATTCACCAACCTTTGGAAGGTGGCAGGTGCATTTTTCAGTCCAAAGGGCATTACCACAAATTGATAATGCCCTCCAGGGGTAGAAAATGCTGTCTTAGGTTTGGCTTCCTCAGCTAACCTGATTTGCCAATACCCAGCTGTCAAATCAAATGTGCTTAAGAAGTTGGCAGAAGCCAATCTATCTATAAGCTCATCTGCTCTTGGTATTGGGTGGGCATCAGTCTTAGTGACTGCATTGAGGCCTCTGTAGTCTACGCAAAACCTCATCTCTCTCTTACCACCCTGGGTGTGAGGCTTTGGCACTAGAACTACTGGGCTAGCCCAAGGGCTATCTGAGGGCTCAATGACTCCCAGTTCCAACATTTTCTGCACTTCAGTTTTGATGCAGTCTCTAACATGATCAGGCTGTCTGTAGATTTTACTCTTGACAGGCAGACTGTCTCCAGTGTCAACATCATGGGTACACCAATCAGTTTGGCTGGGTGTCAGAGAGAACATATGTCGAAAGGATTGCAGAACTTGCCTGCAATCCTGTTGCTGATGTTCAGTGAGGCTGCCACAAAAGACAACACCATCAACTGACCCATCATCAGGATTCTGAGTGAGCAGGTCTGGGAGAGGGTCACTCTCTTCCTCCTGTCCCTCATCTGTGGCCATGAGCAAGCTCATGTCCTTCCTGTCAACATATGCCTTGAGCCTGTTAACATGGAGCACTCTGAGAGGGCTCCTGGGAGTTCCAAGGTCCACCAAGTAGGTAACCTCTCCCTTTTGCTCAATGATGGTGTGGGGCCTAGACCATTTGTCTTTTAGAGCTGCTGGGGCCACTGGCTCCAGCACCCACACCTTCTGTCCTGGCTGGTACACAGTCAGTACAGCCTTTTGGTCATGCCAAGCTTTTTGAAGTTCCTGGCTGGCCTCAAGGTTTTTAGATGCCTTTTCCATATACTCAGCCATCCTGGAGCGGAGACCAAGTACATAGTCCACTATGTTGGTTGCAGGCTTTTTGAGAGGTCTCTCCCATCCTTCCTTCACCAAACACAGGGGTCCCCTTACAGGATGCCCATACAGAAGCTCAAAAGGGCTGTAGCCAACCCCCTTCTGTGGGACCTCTCTGTAAGCAAACAAGAGGCAGGGGATCAGGACATCCCATCTTCTCCTAAGAGGTTCAGGTAGTCCATGAATCATCCCTTTCAGGGTCCTGTTGAATCTCTCAACAAGCCCATTGCATTGTGGATGATAGGGTGTGGTGAACTTGTAGTTCACACCACACTCTTTCCACATGGCAGTCAGATATCCTGACATGAAGTTTGTACCTCTGTCAGAAACGACCTCCTTAGGGAAACCCACTCTGGAGAACACTCCAACTAGGGCTCTTGCCACTACAGGGGCTGTAGTGGTCCTAAGGGGAATAGCCTCAGGATACCTGGTGGCATGGTCCACCACCACCAGTATAAACTTGTGTCCTGATGCTGTCTGGGGTTCCATTGGACCAACAATGTCAATCCCCACTCTTTCAAAGGGAACCCCCACCACAGGTAGTGGTATGAGGGGGGCCTTTGTTGTGCCACCTGACTTACCACTGGCTTGGCAAGTGACACATGAGCGACAAAACTCCTTGGTATTCTCATTCATATGGGGCCAGTGAAAGTGTGAGACAAGCCTGTCCCAAGTCTTTGTCTGACCTAAATGACCTGCAAGGGGAATCTCATGGGCCAAGGTGAGAAGGAAACCTCTCAGAGACAAGGGGATGACCAGCCTCCTGGTTGCACCAGGCTTGGGGTCTCTTGACTCAGAGTATAGGAGTCCATCTTCCCAGTATACCCTGTGGGCACCTGTGGCATTCCCTGCAGCCTCAGCAGCAGCCTGCTGTCTGAGGGGTTCAAGGGAAGGGCAGCTCAACTGTTCCTTCCCCAGGTCTGCTCTGGAGGGTCCCCCTGAGCCCAGAAACTCAACTTGATCAAGTTCAAGCTCTTTAGGCTCAGTTTCCCTCAGCTCTTCTAGATCAGCCTCCTCAGAGACTTGATCCTCAACCTGGGGCAAGGGGGGAGGCAAAGCCTTACCCTTACTGCTCTTCTTCTTGGGAGGTGTCTGGTCCATAATTTCAGGATCCAGCACCTGTTCAGTGGGGCATCTTCTGGCCTGTGACCTAGTCACAGCAAGCACATGTGCTGGCAAGCCTAACATCTCCATGTGAGTCCTCTGCTCCACTTCTGACCATTGTGATGACTCCAAATCATTGCCCAACAAACAATCAACTGGGAGGTCTGAACTGACTACAACTTTCTTTTGTCCCTTCACTCCACCCCAGGAGAAAGCTACAATTGCCACACTATGACTAGTAGTGACATTGCTGGCATTGGTCACCAGGAAATCAGTACCTGGCATGATCTGTCCAGGGTCCACAAAGTTAGGTGTCACCATGGTGACACTGGCACAAGTGTCCCTATAGGCCTGAGCCATTTTGCCATTAATCAAAGGTGTCTGCCTGTATTTGCCCAAAGTATTGGGACTTATTTCAGGGGACATATCCATATCCCCTGTACAGACAAGGACAGCCTGAGTGAGTGTGCCAACTAAGTTGTCAGACCCCTCAGTACCCAAGGTTAACCCAACTAATGCCTTGGGAGTGACACTACCACTACTGACTGTACTAGGGGGTGCAGTTGCTTTAGGAGCTGTAGTGGCAGGAGTTTGTCCTCCTCCTCTTTTGGTGCACTCACTAAACCAGTGAGATTTACTTTTGCAGTACTGGCACCACCTTTTTGACTGGCCTTCTTGAGTCTTCTTCTTCTGGGAAGCCTGACCCCCACCCTCTTTGGTTTGTTGGGGACCTGGTGAAGACTTCTGGTCATTTTGCTCATTCTTAACATTACCCTTCTGGTCTGCTTTCTTCTGACCACCCTGGTTCTGGTTCTGGTTCTGCTTGATCCTTGTCCTGACCCATTTGTCTGCCTTCTTTCCCAATTCTTGGGGAGAGGTCAGATCTGAATCAACAAGGTGCTGGTGCAGCAACTGGTTCTGACAATTGTTCAAAATTTGTTCTCTCATCATTAGATTATACAATCCTGTGTAATCTGTAACCTTGCTACCCAGCAACCAGCCCTCCAAAGCCTTAGTGGCACAATCCACAAAATCAGACCAGTCCTGAGACTGAGTTTTCTGGGTGTCTCTGAACAGCAACCTGTACTGCTCAGTGGTTAAACCAAACCCATCAACCAGTGTATTCTTCAGGACCTGGTAATTGTTAGCATCCTCCACTCTTGTAGTGAGGAGCTTATCTCTACCTTTACCATCAAAGGAGAGCCACAGTATAGCTGCCCACTGACTCTGGGGAATGTTCTGCACAGTGCAGGCCCTCTCCAGAGCAGCCATCCATTTCTGGATGTCATCCCCTTGCTTAAAGGGGGGCACTATTTTAGTCAGGTGTTTAGTATCTAAACCCTTCTCTCTATCTCTTGGGAGATTGCTGCCACCAGTGGGAGTTAGCCCACTCATCTGCTGCTCTCTTGCCAGGGCAAGCTTCTCTTTGGCCAGGGCAATTTCTTCCCTTTCAATCCTCAGTTCAGCTTGTCTCATCCTAGCCTCATGCTCCCTTCTCTGAGGGGAAGTAAATCTCCTCTGTGGAGGATTCCTTCTCCCCTGAGAAGAGGCATTAGAGTGCAGAGATCTATTGGAGTCCCTAGAAAGAGATCTATCTCTCCTAACTCCAAGGTTAGGCCCACTTCGGGTTAGTACTGGGGGGCCCCCAGATCCTAGCCCAAGTAAGTCTAAGTTGGTCCTAGTTAGCCTTCTGACTACCTCAAGACCCTTGTCTACCTCATCCCCAGAGAGTACCTCCTGATCCTCCTCCTCAACTGCTGAATCAGTGTTGGGGAGGTCTGGATCCCCAGAGGTTCCCTCTAAGGCTGGCATGCTCTCATGTAACTGAGAGAGCTTTCTGGCATCATATGTCTCTAAGAGACCTATCAGAAAGGGAATGGTGGGGTTAGACCCCTGCTTCAGTTTCCTGGAGACACAGAGTTGCCTCATCTCCTGAAAATTGAGAGCTGCATATCTTGAAGTGACCTGTGGAGGGTCAACACTGACCAGGGGAGTCTCAGTAGAGTCCCCCTGAGTCGACATGCTTTTCTAGTGAGGTGTAAGTGGTGCACTTACCTACACTATATGTTTGCCTACTGCTCCCTTGCTAGAGTTGTAGTTTAGGGTGTGCTAGGCCCTAGGAGCTACAACAGCTGGTTCAGTAGAACTCAGAGTATTCTAAGCTAAGTTATATGTACCTTTAGTACTTATGTGATCTTTCACAAGATATTCTTAGGGCATGTGTGGTAAAACAACAGCAAGCTCAAATCCCAACCGCTGCTCACCAATGTGAGAAGTTGGCCTGATGTGCAGTGCTCACTATTCTAGTGATCACTATATATCAGTCCAAACAACCCTTATTGATGATTGGTTGTAAGTCAACCTTATAGACCAGCTATCCTAGTAGCATGGATACGAGCAGTCTAAGGCTAAGACTCTAGAGGGCGTGTTAAGCCAGCTGTTTTACCATCACATTACCCCTTGAACACCCAGTGAAAGGACACCACACAAGTGTTATGAAAATAAACAATGTATTTATTAGAATCACAACAAACCTGTACTCTTTATGAGGACAGGGTGCTAAGCACACAACAAAACTCTACGAAAATACTTTTAAGTTAGCACGTTACACAAATGCCCGAGGGGCACGAAAAACCATATACTTTCAAAGTGGAATGCGAATTACTAGCAGGTAAGTAACGATTCTCAGAGGCTTTGGGATCGCTAGGACTGGACTACTGAACCTTTAGATTACTAGCAGGAGGCCTAGGGAACTCGGGTGCAGAGTGTGCACTCTCACGCGGGATGCGGGACAAAGTCTATGGAAGCTAGAATTCACAAAGTTAGTGTTCACGGGCGAACCCGACCTGGTAGGGAGAAAACGACAGTGGATCCTGACCCTTGGATAGTGAGGCTATGCTGGGACACCGGAGTGCCGAAGTTACCTAGCCCAGGGGCTGCAGCTGCATAGGTCTGAAAAGACGTCGGGGATCTCGTTGCCGGACCAGGAGCCTGGAAGGAAGAAGTTGCTGGCAGGCGACCAGTGAAGGAAAGTTCGATGGATCCAAGCCTGGATCAAGGAAGAAGAAACCTGAAAGCAGAGGGGACCAAGTTCTTGAATCACTAGCCAGTTATTAAGTGGGCACCAGGATGGCACCGGGCGAAGTCACCGCAGTCAGGTGAGTGGGCGCTGCTGGGCTCTGCAGTCTCTCGGACCCGGAGGCGTTGTCGGCGACCAGGATGGAGGTGCGAGCTGTCCCACGGAGGATGAAGTCGTTGGCGTCGAAGTTACCCAGGATTGGGCAACAAGCCTTGGCTAATTCAAGCCCACGCGGCGGACTCAAAATGGCATCTTGAGTGGACCAGGAGGGTCCGGGGTGCTCCTCTTCTGGGAGGGAGCAAGGGCCAGTCTGGAGCAACCAGACCAGCAGCAGAAATGTCGTCGGGCGTCGTCAGGGAGGCCACAAGCCAACGGGCTAGTAGCCAAACAACGCGGTGAGCAGCGGAAAGCAGAAGGGCCCCACGCAGATCGTGGAGATGCTGGGGGGCTGCTCTTCGGTGCTGGAGCTGCTCAGGGTGGGGGCTTCTCGGACCCCAAAGCACTCACCAGGAATTCACTCGGCGGGCTTGCTGGAAAGAAGTCGTGCAGTCTTGCAGATGGCCGGTCCCTTGAGGTCTCGTCGCACCCACGGTTCTCAGCTGGGCTGTAGAGGTGGGTAGAGGTCAGAGGTGCCAGGGAAGCCGGTTCTCGTCGAGCTGGGCAGTCGGATTCCGGAGGAAGGACTTGCAGCAGACCGCAGTGTTCTTAGATGGTGCCTGCGGATGCAGGGTGACTACTCCTTAGTCACAAGGGAGAAATCTTAGGAAGAAGTCTTGAGTTCCTTTCGCAGAAAGTAGTTTCAGGATTCAAAGATGATCTGATTTGGAAGGGGGCCAGTCTCTACCTTTATCCTGTAAAAAGGGGCTGGCACGCGACTAAGTCCTGCCCTATGGGTGGGACTAGGAGGGGGGTGGTTACACCCACTTCCTTGGCGGGCTTTTCCCCAGCACAGGGTCTGGAGTGACCCTGGAACTGGTTCAAGCCGGCCTATGCACAGTGAGCACCGGGGTGCTACTTGCAGTCACCTTCCTCTAAAGCCCTGCCTACCTACAATACACAAAACCCTGTCTGGGACGGTGCTGGCACCGCCCCTGGCAGGAAACCCTTTGTCCTTATCTCCTGCTCTGGGAGGACTCCCAGCAGCAGGAGGGCAGACTTGTGTCTCGGTGGCAGCATCCATTTTGTGGATGCTAAGGCTCTGTCTGACTTTTAACCGGGTTATAGGTTACAGGCATGTCGTGTCCCTCTAGAAGGGTGGAATGCTAACCCCGTCGCCAGAATTGGCGAGGGGTTAGTATTCCAATTCGTATGACACCTTACTCGACATGTTTTGATAAAGCGATACCAGAGTTGGCACATAACCGCGAGGATTATAATGCACTTAAGAGTATATGGTATGCGATATCATGGAAACGGCTAAGGGATGGATCCCGAAAGCCGCAGACAGGCTCAGCTCATGCTAGAGCACCATCTCACACGATTCCAAGCACTCTGCCTTCAGGATTGTTAAGGCCTGCTATAGGAGTGACTGATAGGAGATCTGTGTGTCCATTTTTAGGGTTAGATATAGGTATACTATATCTAAAGCAAAGGGTGAGTACACCACCTTGCCCCAGCTGTCGTGCAGCCAGTTGTGTCAGTTTTAGTTAGTCAATCCAGGGGTGGCATAATACATGCTTCAGCCCCTGGGAGACTTCTGGGTGCACCTCAGCCCTGGGTACAGGGACTTGGAGAGGGCCCAGTGCCAATTCAGTACCTAAGTACAATTTGGGTAGAGAGAACAGCTAGGCTGTGGGTCTGATTAGCAGGCCCACAGCCAGGGAAAGTCGTAAACCAGTGCAGCAAAAAGCAAAAATCTGGGTGATCATAGGATTGCAGACCCTACTCTCCTACACCCACCCTCTTTGGTTTGTTGGGGACCTGTTGAAGACTTCTGGTCATTTTGTTCACTCTTAGTATTACCCTTCTGGTCTGCTTTCTTCTGACCACCCTGGTTCTGGTTCTGGTTCTGCTTGATCCTTGTTCTGACCCATTTGTCTGCCTTCTTTCCCAATTCTTGGGGAGAGGTCAGATCTGAATCAACAAGGTGCTGGTGCAGCAACTGGTTCTGACAATTGTTTAACATTTGTTCTCTCATCATTAGATTATACAATCCTGTGTAATCAGTAACCTTGCTATCCAGCAACCAGCCCTCCAAAGCCTTAGTGGCACTATCCACAAAGTCAGACCAGTCCTGAGACTGAGTTTTCTGGGTGTCTCTGAACAGCAACCTGTACTGCTCAGTGGTTAAACCAAACCCATCAACCAGTGTATTCTTCAGGACCTGGTAATTGTTAGCATCCTCCACTCTTGTAGTGAGGAGCTTATCTCTACCTTTACCATCAAAGGAGAGCCACAGTATAGCTGCCCACTGACTCTGGGGAATGCCCTGCACAGTGCAGGCCCTCTCCAAAGCAGCCATCCATTTCTGGATGTCATCCCCTTGTTTAAAGGGGGGCACTATTTTTGTCAGGTGTTTAGTATCTAAACCCTTCTCTCTATCTCTTGGGAGATTGCTGCCACCAGTGGGAGCTAACCCACTCATCTGCTGCTCTCTGGCAAATGCAAGCTTTTCTTTGGCCAGGGCAAGTTCTTCCCTTTCAATCTTCAGAGCAGCCTGTCTCATTCTGGCTTCATGCTCTATTCTCTGAGGGGAAGTCAATCTCCTCTGGGGAGAGTTCCTTCTCCTCTGAGAAGAGGCATTAGAGTGCAGAGATCTATTGGAGTCCCTAGAAAGAGATCTATCTCTCCTAACTCCAAGGTTAGGCCTACTTAGGGTCAGTACTGGGGGTCCCCCAGATCCTAGCCCAAGTAAGTCTATGTTGGCCCTAGTTAGCCTTCTGACTACCTCAAGACCTTTGTCTGCCTCATCCCCAGAGAGTTCCTCAGGATCCTCCTCCTCAACTGCATTTACAGTGTTGTGGAGGTCTGGATCCCCAGTGGTACCCTCTAAGGCTGGCATATTCCCATCTAGCTGAGAAATCTTTCTCGCATCATATGTCTCTAAGAGATCTATCAGAAAGGGAATGGTGGGGTTAGACCCCTGTTTCAGTTTCCTGGAGGTACACACTTGTCTCATCTCCTGGAAACTGAGAGCTGCATATCTTGAAGTGACCTGTGGAGGGTCAATAACCACAAGGGGAGTCTCTGAAGACTCTCCATGGGTAGACATGCTTTTCTAGTGAGGTGTAAGTGGTGCACTTACCTACACTATATGTTTGCCTACTGATCCCTTGCTAGAGTTGTAGTTTAGGGTGTGCTAGGCCCTAGGAGCTACAACAGCTAGTTCAGTAGAACTCAGAGTATTCTAAGCTAAGTTATATGTACCTTAGTACTTATGTGATCTTTCACAAGATATTCTTAGGATATGTGTGGTAAAACAAACAGCAAGCTCAAATCCCAACCGCTGCTCACCAATGTGAGAAGTTGGCCTGATATATAATGTTCACTATTCTAGTGAGCACTTTGTATCAGTCCAAACAACCCTTATTGATGATTGGTTGTAAGTCAACCTTATAGACCAGCTATCCTAGTAGCATGGATACGAGCAGTCTAAGGCTAAGACTCTAGAGGGCGTGTTAAGCCAGCTGTTTTACCATCACATTACCCCTTGAACACCAAGTGAAAGGACACCACACAAGTTGTTATGAAAATAAACAGATATTTATTTATAACAAGTCTACCCTGAACTCTTTATGAGTCAGGGAGCTAAGCACAAAACAAAACTCTTACGAAAATACTTTAAGTCGCACAATTTACACAAATGCCCTAGGGGTACGAAAAACCATATACACAGTAAGTGGAATGCAAACTTGCTAGCAGGTAAGTAGTACTTTTCTAGACTCAGGAATCGCTAGGCCTACAATTCTAAACACTGGGATTAGATGCAGGAGGCCTGTGGACGTCGTGTGCAGAGTGGGAACTCTCACGCGTAAGGCGGGAAAAAGTCTATGGAGGCTAGCAGTTGCAAAGTTACTGTTCTCGGGCGAACCCGACTAGGTGGGTCGAAAACAAGAGTGGATCCGAACACTTAGGGTGTTGGACTATGCTGGAGCACCGGAGTACTCAGGTTACCTAGCCCAGGGGCTGCGGCTGCATAGGGTTGAAGTTGCGTCGGATACCCTCGTTGAAGATCCAGGAGCCTGAAGAAAGAGTTGCTGGCAGGCGGCCAGTGAAGAAAGTTCGGAGTGATCCAAGCCTGGATCAGGGAAGAAGAAACCTGTAAGCAGAGGGGACCAAGTTCTGAATCACTAGCCAGTGATTTGAGTGGGCACCAGGATGGCACCGGACGAAGTCACCTCAGCCAGGTGAGTGGGCGCTGCTGGGCTCTGCAGTCTCTCGGACCAGGAGGCGTTGTCGGCGACCAGGATGGAGGTGCGAGCTGTCCCACGAAGGTTCTTGCTGTCGACGTCGCTGGACCCAGGATTGGGCAACAAGTCTTGGCAAATGCAAGGCCCACGCGGTGGACCTAAAATGGCGTCTTGGGGGGACCAGGAGGGTCCAGGGTGCTCCTCTTTTGGAAGGGAGCAAGGGCTAGTCTGGAGCAACCAGACCAGCAGTGGTTGTCGTCGTGGAGCGTCGTGAGGGGGCCACTAGCCAACGGGCAAGCGACCTGGACAACGCGGTTGGCAGCAAAGAGCAGAAGGGCCCCACGCAGATCTCGTGGATGCAGGGGGGCTGAACTTCGGTGCTGGAGCTGCTCAGGGTCGGGGCTTCTCTTACCCCAAAGCACTCAGTCGAGGGTCACTCGGGAGTCGTGCTGGACAAGCGTCGTGCAGTTCTGAAGATGGCCGGTCCCTCGAGGTCTCGTCACACCCACGGATCACAGCTGGGCTGAGGATGTAGGTTGAGGTCAGAGGTGCCAGGGAAGCCGGTTCTCGTCGTGCTGGAGCAGTCTTGATCCGAAGGAGAGACTGGCAACAAACCGCGATGCTTGGTTGGTGCCTGCTGCTGCAGGGTGACTACTCCTTAGTCACAAGGGAGAATCTTGGGAAGAAGTCTTGAGTTCCTTTCGTGGAAAGTAGTTTCAGGATTCAAAGATGATCTGATTTGGAAGGGGGCCAGTTCCTACCTTTATCCTGCAAAAAGGGGCTGGCACGCGACTAAGTCCTGCCCTATGGGTGGGACTAGGAGGGGGTGGTTACACCCCTCTCCTTTGGCGGGCTTTCCCCAGGCCAGGGGCTGGAGTGCCCCTGGAACTGGTTTCAGCCGGCCTATGCACAGTGAGCACCGGGGTGCCACTTGCAGTCACCTTCCTCTAAAGCCCTGCCTACCTGGGATACACAAAATCCTGTCTGGGACGGTGCTGGCACCACCCCTGGCAGGAAACCCTTTGTCCTTGCCTCCTGGGCTGGGAGGACTCCCAGCAGCAGGAGGGCAGACTTGTGTCTCGGTGGCAGCATCCATTTTGTGGAGCTAAGGCTCTGTCTGACTTTAACCGGGGTTACAGGTTACATACATGTCGTGTCCCTCGAGAAGGGTGGAATGCTAACCCCGTCGCCAGAATTGGCGAGGGGTTAGTATTCCAATTCGTATGACACCTTACTCGACATGTTTTGATAAAGCGATACCAGAGTTGGCATATAACCGCGAGGATTATAATGCACTTAAGAGTATATGGTATGCGATATCATGGAAACGGCTAAGGGATGGATCCCGAAAGCCGCAGACAGGCTCAGCTCATGCCAGAGCACTATCTCACACGATTCCAAGCACTCTGCCTTCAGGATTTGTCAAGGCCTGCCATAGGAGTGACTGATAGGAGATCTGTGTGTCCATTTAGGTTTAGATATAGGAATACTATATCTACAGCAGAGGGTGGGTACACCACTCTGCCCCAGCTGTCAAGCAGCCAGTTGTGTCTGATTTAGTTAGTCAGCCCAGGGGTGGCATAATGCATGCTGCAGCCCCTGGGAGACTTCTGGGTGCACCTCAGCCCTGGGTACAGGGACTTGAGAGGGCCCAGTGCCAATTCAGTACCTGGGTACAATTTGGATTAGAGAAAACAGCTAGGCTGTGGGTCTGATTAGCAGGCCCACAGCCAGGGAAAGTCGTAAACCAGTGAAGCAAAAAGCAAAAAATCCGGGTGAACATAGGATTGCAGACCCTACTCTCCTACATAAAGTACCTATGGATTTTCATTTGAATGAGCCTGTGTTCCTTAAGTCTTTCTTTCCGGACCCTAAATCTCCGGCGGAGCAGCGCTTACATTCGTTAGACATCAGGCGATGTCTTAAGTTTTATATTGCAAGAACTGCTCATTTCCGCAAGTCCGATCAATTATTCATTGCATATGGACGATTGCGCAGAGGACATCCAGTTTCCAAGCCAACGATTGCCAGGTGGCTTTCCTCAGCCATTGCCTTCTGCCACCAACAAGCGGGCAGACCATTGCAGTCTTCAGTGAGGGCTCATTCTACGAGGGTGATGTCTTCATCCACCGCCCTGTTTGCTGGTGTGCCACTTCATCAGATCTGCCGTGCAGCGACATGGTCCAGCAGGCACACCTTCACCAAACATTACTGTTTGGATGCCATCAACGAAGCGAATACCGCAGTGGGGCAGGCAGTGCTTCGCCATCTTTTTCAGTAAGGTGAGCCTCTGTTCCCTCCTCCTTATTATCTCCTGTGATTGCTTTGATGTTATAGTACTGTATATTTTTATTATAGTACTGTCTTGATATATGCTTCTTATGCTTAGCAATCTCAGTTCTCGGAGGTTACTGCTTTCTATTCTATTCAAGCGTGTGAATCTATGAAAGACACCCCTAATACTGGAGAAGAACAATTGTTACTTACCTGTAAACAGGTGGTTCTCCAGTATTGGTGTCTTTCATAGATTCACATGCGACCCACCCTCCTCCCCTCAGAGGCTCTCTTTCTCCTCATGCGCTCTTAGTTAATTTGTGCTACGAAAATCTGAGGGCTTGAGCTTCTGAGGAGAAGGTTCTAGAGGTGCGGGCGCCTGATTGGCTGCAGTTTAGACTAACATAATGACACTAATGTGTTACAAATGGTTTTTTCTCTTTGCCTTGCATTCCTATGTAGGAATGGTTTTTAGAGGATTTCAGTGTATTTCCTTTCTTTTCTTGTATTATATTATTATGATATGTATATATATATATTTAGCATTTATTGCTATTTTATTACCGTGGGACTCCCACTTCGACGACGGGGAATATTCAAGCATGTGAATCTATGAAAGACACCAATACTGGAGAACCACCTGTTTACAGGTAAGTAACAATTGTTCTTGTCCACTAGGATTCCAGCATTAGATCACCAGGAATCTTGGGAAGTGTAGTTTGTCCACTAGGATTCCAGCATTACAGCCCCAGGAATCTTGGGAAGTGTAGTTTGTCCACTAGGATTCCAGCATTAGAGCACCAGGAATCTTGGGAAGTGTAGTTTGTCCACTAGGATTCCAGCATTACAGCACCAGGAATCCTGCAAAGTGTAGTTTATCCACTAGGATTCCAGCATTAGAGCACCAGGAATCTTGGGAAGTGTAGTTTGTCCACTAGGATTCCAGCATTAGAGCACCAGGAATCTTGGGAAGTGTAGTTTGTCCACTAGGATTCCAGCATTAACGCACCAGGAATCTTGGGAAGTGTAGTTTGTCCACTAGGATTCAAGCATTAGAGCATCAGGAATCTTGAGAAGTGTAGTTTGTCCACTGGGATTCCAGCATTAGAGCACCAGGAATCTTGCAAAGTGTAGTTTATCCACTAGGATTCCAGCAGTAGAGCGCCAGGACTCTTGGGAAGTGTCGTTTGTCCCCTGGGATTCCAGCATTAGAGCACCAGGAATCTTGGGAAGTGTTGTTTGTCCCCTGGGATTCCAGCATTAGAGCACCAGGAATCTTGGGAAGTGTTGTTTGTCCCCTGGGATTCCAGCAGTAGAGCGCCAGGAATCTTGGGAAGTGTCGTTTGTCCCCTGGGATTCCAGCAGTAGAGCGCCAGGAATCTTGGGTATTGTTGTTTGTCCCCTGGGATTCCAGCATTAGAGCACCAGGAATCTTGAAAAGTGTAGTTTATCCACTAGGATTCCAGTAGTAGAGCGCCAGGCATTTTGGGAAGTGTAGTTTGTCCTTTAGGATTTCAGCATTAGAGCACCAGGAATCTTGGGAAGTGTAGTTTGCCCACTAGGATTCCAGCATTAGAGTGCCTGGAATTCTGGGAAGTGTGGTTTGTCTGTGATATTAACAGCATCAGACCTTCAGGAATCTTTGGCAGTGTAGTTAATCTGCCATGAATACGTTTGTCTCCGAGGATTTTAACCTCAAAGAATAAGGAATCTCAGAAAGTGAAAATTGTCTACAGTGATTCCAGTTTCATGGCATGTGGCATCATGGGCTTTTTGGCTGCTCGTGCCAGGGCTTGGAAATACACGAGTTGATGGGAAAATGAGCAGGAGAGAAGCCTCCCTGTAAATCTAGTTCAGCAGTAGGGGTGTCTTCTCACGCCACCCCTGTGGGACACAGATCTGTGGAGTTCAAACTACTATAAGAAATGACAAAACCTTCCCATCTGCAGTTGCGTGTGCCCATAGTAGTCCAAACACAATAACACGAAGGAGCCAAGAGGGGTCTGGAAAGGTATATAAGGGATCGCCCTCCACTCTAAACAGTCAAACAACAACAAGATCCCTATACCTGGGGTGATTAATACATTTCACAGACATGAGTAAACATCACTTCAGATTTTATTTTTAGCATACCGAAGTGGACCCCTGCTATCTATCGCAGTGTGGTCAATCCTCTAATGTCTAATTATCCCCACTTAATCTATTGTTCCAGAAAATTAAATACTAAAGTCTCTATACAACCAGTGTCCAGGGTGATGTCCAACAAATGTCTGCCTTTTTTACTGGCAGTACATCTATCCACACTTCACCACATGTGCACAAACCTAAAAAGGAAAAATGTGTGGTGGAGAGGAAGGCACCTCACGGGCGAACAACCCTCGGGGATGTTGGCAGATGTTGCTAACTCAAAGCCCCTTTCTCATCATCGGTTGCCTTTCAATCCAAACAAAAAACAAAATGAATACAACACATAAACTGAAATGCGCGTGCAGGTGCAAAATAAAGAGTATCACAACATTAACTCATAACGGACAGAGTGACATAAAATCGACAGCCACACCCACTCAATTACTTTATTCTTAGATTCAGTGTGAGCTGAAGAGTTAAAAGAGAGGTTGGTAGCTTAATATCGCCTACCAGTACCTGATACCGACATGTTTCACTGCCCCAAACATTTCGGCAGATTCATCAGGGTATTCAACACTCGGTCACTGCACCAATTTTTTGATGTTCCAAAAATTGGTGCAGTGACCGAGTGTTGAATACCCTGATGAATCAGCCGAAATGTTTATTTTGCACCTGCACACGCATTTCAGTTTATGTGTTGTATTCATTTTGTTTTTTGTTTGGATTGAAAGGCAACCGATGATGAGAAAGGGGCTTTGAGTTAGCAACATCTGCCAACATCCCCGAGGGTTGTTCGCCCGTGAGGTGCCTTCCTCTCCACCACACATTTTTCCTTTTTAGGTTTGTGCACATGTGGTGAAGTGTGGATAGATGTACTGCCAGTAAAAAAGGCAGACATTTGTTGGACATCACCCTGGACACTGGTTGTATAGAGACTTTAGTATTTAATTTTCTGGAACAATAGATTAAGTGGGGATAATTAGACATTAGAGGATTGACCACACTGCGATAGATAGCAGGGGTCCACTTCGGTATGTTAAAAATAAAATCTGAAGTGATGTTTACTCATGTCTGTGAAATGTATTAATCACCCCAGGTATAGGGATCTTGTTGTTGTTTGCCCATAGTAGTCCAAACCAAAGAGCGTAACCAGGGGGAGCAACGACAGAGAGGAGGAATCAACAACTTATCATTATTTCATCGGACCAGGAAGCTTCTCTTGAAGCAGCAAGTCATCAAAGGCCCTCTGTTGTCCATTGTCAAGAGGTACCTGCAGTATAGCGTGTGACCGAAGCTCCAAAGACAACTACTGGTGAACATGTGTAGCCTCAAGAACCAAGGGACATGGTTAAGATGCACTCCAGCAAAGGAGCAAGTCAAATGGGAGTCTGCACACTGAGAAGCAAACACTCAAGCAGTCTCAACCACCTCTGAAGTACTTCAACAGGTGATAGTCTTAGATTTACAAACCGTACCACCATCAACACTATTGGTGTACCACTGTACTTGAGCAGACTTTAATGGGGCTTCACTTATTATAAACCTCAAGAGCCCCGTGGACTTTAATGGGGGTCACACTTCTGATAAATCTCTAGAGCCCCATATACTTTAATGGGGCCTCACTTCAGAAAACCTCAAGAGCCCCATAGACTTTAATGGAGCCTCCCTTCTGATAAACCTCAAGAGCCCCGTAGACTTTAATGGGGCCTCACTTCTGATAAACCTCAAGATCCCCATAGACTATAATGGGGCCTCACTTCTGATAACCCCTTCGCAGCGGGGATAATTCCCCCGCTGTGCTGGGGGGGGGCACGCACAGTGGCCCCGTGCTCATGACGAGCTCAGCTCATCATGAGGCACAGTGCTCCTGTGCTCATGATGAGCTGAGCTCGTCATGACCACACCCGTTCCCGTGGAACGCTCAGCACAGCAGGGTAATTATCCCCACGTGTGAGCATTCCACGGCTCATGACAAGCTCAGCTCGTCCGGAGCACCGTGCCTCGTGCCTCATGACGGGCTGAGCTCGTCATGACCATAGAAAAGGTTAAACCTCAAGAGCCCCATAGACTTTAATGGGGGTCACACTTCTGATAAACCTCAAGATCCCCATAGACTATAATGGGGCCTCACTTCTGATAACCCCTTCGCAGCGGGGATAATTCCCCCGCTGTGCTGGGGGGGGGGGCACGCACAGCGGCCCCGTGCTCATGACGAGCTCAGCTCATCATGAGGCACAGTGCTCCTGTGCTCATGATGAGCTGAGCTCGTCATGACCACACCCGTTCCCGTGGAACGCTCAGCACAGCAGGGGAATTATCCCCGCGTGTGAGCGTTCCACGGCTCATGACAAGCTCAGCTCGTCGTGAGCACCGGAGCACTGTGCCTCGTGCCTCATGACGAGCTGAGCTCGTCATGAGCATG
The DNA here is from genome assembly GCF_964261635.1 of Lissotriton helveticus. Lineage (NCBI taxonomy): Eukaryota > Metazoa > Chordata > Amphibia > Caudata > Salamandridae > Lissotriton > Lissotriton helveticus. The sequence goes on from NC_136071.1 coordinate 26,513,215, forward strand.
GAAAAGGTTAAACCTCAAGAGCCCCATAGACTTTAATGGGGCCTCACTTCTGATAAACCTCAAGAGCCCCATAGACTTGTTTTGAAAGAAACAGGTTAGTATTAGATTCCTTACCTTAGAATATCCCCAGGCGTCAGTCTGGATCCGGAAACTTTTGCGTAGCAGTACCCCTGCGCGTCGGTAGGCGTCGTCTGCAGGCGTCTCCTGCGGCTCCGCGTCCGTCGTCGTGCGCCGTGATGACGTCGCTGGAGTATATAGACGCCGCCTCCGCGCGCTGACGTCAGTTCTTTGTTCTTCTTTTTTCCGCGCCAGTTAGCGCAGATCCGAAGAGCAGTACTCCGGTCTTTGACCAAAGTTTTTGAATCTTTCCTGTTACTCTTAAGGTGCCAGTAGGATGCCCGGTTTTAAGAATTGTGGCGGCTGTGACCGCACGATGTCGGTCACGGACCATCACCGCCTCTGCCTCTGGTGCCTGGGCCCGGACCACGACGTGGACGCCTGCGTCGATTGCCGGGCCTTGACGAATAAAGCTAGACGGGAGCGGTCCCGCAAGCTACTCGAGCTCCGGGTGTCGGCCCCGCGTCGAGAGCGGTCCCGGTCCGGACGGAGGTCTAGGGAGCGTTCGAGGGAGCGGTCGCGGAGCCGTCACGAGCGCTCCGGGAGTCGTCACCATTCCTCTGGTTCCTCAGGTAGGAAGCACAAGAAGTCGGGGCGTCGTCATCGTACCCCCGACTCCCCCCGACGCTCGCGCGATGCGGCCGGGGGTTCGGGTGGCCCCACCCCCGCGGCTCCGCGTGAGTCGCCGACGCGGCCTGCTCCATACCCTGCGGTCCCTGGGCAGGGCGCGTCGCCCGAAGAGATAGAGGCGTTCCTCATGGCCATGAGGGCACTGTCTCCTCCGACGGGGCCTACGGCGCCTGCGGGCCCGGTGGTCCCGTCCGGGGGCCCTAGCGGTTCGGGTGCTCCAGCCTCGACGCCGTCGGGTGCTCCGGCCCCGACGTCGCCGACGGCTCCGGCCCCGGCGCCGCAGGGACCTTCAGGGTCGACGCCGGCTGGTCAACCGGCCTCTCCTGCCCCGATTCCATCGGGGCAACCCACGGCGCCGCCCCCGCGCGGCGCCGGGTCTCCGGCGCCGGCTCCGGGCGGCGCCGCCCCCATTCCCTCTCCGGCCGCGGAGTCGAACCGGCGTCGCCCGACGCCGAGTCCGACGCCGATGGGGCCTGTTGACCCCGGGGAGCCGGTCTACATTGTTGACTCCGACTATGGTGAGGATGTAGATTGCGGAGAGGAGTGGGAGGGGTCTGAGGACCCTCTGACCCGCGAGTGTCAGTACGATGTGGACTGGACAGGTGACTTGGGTGACGCCAGTGGTCTGGATGACTCCCCCAACCCTGGCTTTGTCTCGCCTCCTACCGTGGCTACGGAGGAGGGGGCAGGTTATTCAGTGGTGTTGATGAGGGCTGCCAAGGCCTTACACCTTGAGCTCCCCGTCGCGGCCGTGAGGACTAACATCCTCACTGAGGTACTCAAACCGCAGTCATGCCCACAGGAGCCACTGCTGCCGTTCAATGAGGCCTTAACTGACGTTCTTTTGGGCACGTGGTCCAGGCCCGCTTCAGGTTCGCCTGTTGATAGGAACGTGGCCAGACGCCACCGTCCGTGTACGGATGACCCAAAGTTCTTGTCCACCCATCCCACCCCTGGAAGCCTGGTGATCCAGGCCTCGACTTCCCAGACCGCATTCCCGTCGGCCCCGCCCGACCGGGAATCTAAGAGGTACGAACAGTATGGTAAGAAGGTCTTTTCGTCCCTGAGTCTGGGACTGCGGTCTTGCAACACCGCGTGCCTCTTAGGCCGCTACACCCACTCTCTGAGGGATACGGTCGCGGAACTGCTGCCTGAATGCCAGCCGGAGGTACGGGCTAAGCTCGGCAAGGCTATGATTGAAGGCCGAGACGCAGCACGATACTCCATAAGGTGTGGTCTTGATACGACCGACTCACTGGGCAGGGCGATGTCCACGACGGTGGCGATTCGTCGCCACGCCTGGCTGAGATCCGCCAATTTCGCGGCAGATGTCCAGACTGCATTGATGGACATGCCGTTTGATGGCAGTCGCCTGTTTGGCGACAAAGCGGACCACGCGCTGGAACGCTTCAAGGACTCCAGGGTCACGGCCAAGTCCTTGGGTCTCTCGACCCAGCGCCAGCAAACGGGTTCGTTTCGCTCCTTTCGTGGCCACGGAAGGGGCGGTCCCACACGTGCTGCCAGCCACGCGCTGCAACAGACTTCTCAACGCGGCGGCGGCCGTGGGAACCGCCGTGGTGGCGGTCGGGGACAGCGGCGAGGTCAGACCACACCTCCCCCCGCAGCATCCGCCTCTAAATCCTCCTAGTCCATGCTTTCAGGCCCATGTGACGCCGGTGGGCGGCCGGGTTCGCCATCACCTCTCCCACTGGCGCACAATAACATCGGACAGGTGGGTGCTGCAGCTCGTCCGAAGGGGCTACTCCCTCCCCTTCGAGACCACTCCTCCAGCCATGCCACCGCAGAACCACCGTGTGTCGGGGGACCACTTGACACTTCTGCAGGAGGAAGTTACGGCCCTCTTGGCCAAGGGGGCCATCGAGCGCGTTCCTGGGCCAGAAGTAGGATGTGGTTGCTATTCCCACTACTTTCTGGTACCCAAGAAGGACAAAGGGGGCCTACGTCCTATCTTGGATCTACGGAACGTCAACGGCTTCCTCCGGAAGGAGAAGTTCAAGATGTTGACTTTGGCTCAGGTCTTGGCTGCTCTAGACCCGCTAGACTGGATGGTAGCGTTGGACTTGCAGGATGCGTATTTTCACATCCCCGTCCTGCCGGCCCACCGGCGTTACCTGCGGTTCACGGTAGGCCACGAGCACTTTCAGTTTATCGTGCTCCCATTCGGCCTTACCAGCGCCCCACGGGTGTTCACAAAGGTGATGGCGGTGGTCGCAGCCCATCTGCGCCGGTTGGGGGTTTCAGTCTTCCCCTACCTGGACGACTGGTTGTTGAAGGCGGACTCGCCCCAGACAGTCGTCCACCACCTTCAGATGACGGCAGACCTCCTGCACGAGCTGGGGTTTTCCATCAACGTGCCGAAATCATACCTGTGTCCCTCTCAAAAGCTCCTTTTCATCGGAGCGGTTCTCGGCTCGGCGCAGTTTCGGGTTTATCCTCCGGAACGGCGAGTCCGGGATATACAGGCTTTGATTCCCATCTTTCAGCCGTTATCCCGGGTTTCGGTAAGGTTGACGCTGCGGCTGCTGGGGCTGATGGCTTCCTGCATCCTTCTGGTGCATCACGCCCGGTGGCGGATGCGGGCTCTGCAGTGGGTACTGAAGTTTCAGTGGGCCCAGCATCAGGGCAACTTGTCCGACCATGTCTTGATCTCGGAGGGCACTGCGAGACAACTGCAGTGGTGGCTTACTGACCGCGATTGGGTCAGAGGCAGATCCCTCTCCCTTCCCCAACCGGAGCACGTGGTTGTGACGGACGCGTCCCTCCAGGGCTGGGGAGGCCACTTGGGAGAGGCGGAGATCAGAGGCATCTGGTCTCCGGCGGAGTCCCGGCTCCATATAAACCTGTTGGAGCTGCGGGCGATCCGTCTAGCACTGAAGGCATTCCTCCCCTTTGTCAACGGGAGTGTGGTGCAGGTGTTCACGGACAACACCACCGCCATGTGGTACTGCAACAAGCAGGGCGGAGTGGGGTCGTGGACCCTTTGCCAGGAGGCTCTGTGTCTCTGGCAATGGCTGGAACGTCAGAGCGTGACTCTGACGGTTCAACACCTGGCAGGTTCTCTGAACGCCAGGGTGGACGAACTCAGCCGTCGGTGCTCGGTGGATCACGAATGGCGTCTGATCTCGGACGTGGCGGAAGGCCTCTTTCTGCAATGGGGAGAGCCTTGGTTAGATCTATTCGCCACAGAAGAGAACGCGCAATGTCATCAGTTCTGCGCGTTGGAGTTTCCAAGGCGGCACTCGCACGGCGACGCCTTTCGGCGCGCGTGGAGTTGCGGTCTATTGTACGCCTTTCCGCCTATACCACTTCTGCCCAGAGTGCTGAAGAAGATCAGGCGCGACCGGGCCCAAGTTATCCTTGTGGCTCCGGACTGGGCTCGAAGGTACTGGTATCCCGAGCTACTCAGCATGTCAGTCGGTCCCTCGATCCGCCTGCCCCTTCGGGAGGACCTTCTGTCGCAGCAGCAGGGGACGGTCCTCCACCCGAACCTGTCCAGTCTCCACCTCAATGCGTGGAGATTGAGCGGCGACAGTTGAGGCCATTTGACTTGCCTCCTGAAGTTTGTGATGTGATTCTGGCAGCCAGGCGTCCCTCCACTAAGTCGGTATACGCCTGCCGGTGGAACAGATTTGTGGCATGGTGCACAGCAAAGGCTGTGGACCCTCTTTCTGCCCCTCTCTCCGAGGTTCTCCTCTTTCTTATCTCTCTTGCCCAGCAGGGCTCTGCTCTGGGTACTATCAATGGCTACCTTTCTGCCCTTTCGGCCTTTCTAAGGCTGCCTGATCAACCTTCTTTGTTCAAGTCCCCTATTGTAACGAGATTCTTGAAAGGCATCACGCACATGTATCCACCTGTTCCGTTTGTGATGCCTCAGTGGGACTTGAACCTGGTTCTGACCTTCTTGATGTGTGCTCCCTTTGAGCCACTTCATTCCTGTCCTCTCCGTCTCCTGACTTTAAAGACGGCCTTCCTGGTTGCCATCACCTCTGCCAGGAGAGTGAGTGGGCTCCAGGCTCTTTCTGTCAAACCTCCTTTCATGTCCATTCATCCAGACAAGGTGGTTCTGAGAACTAGACCTTCTTTCCTGCCCAAAGTAGTCTCTGCTTTTCACGTCGGGCAGTCCATCACCTTACCCTCCTTCTTCCCGCCTCCGCATCCTTCAAAGGATGAAGAGCGACTCCATCGTCTGGACCCAAAACGTGCGCTTTCATTTTATATGGATCGCACTCGCCAGTTCCGGATGGATGACCATCTGTTTGTTGGCTACGTGGGTGCGAAGAAGGGACGGGCGGTGCATAAACGGACCATCTCTCGGTGGGTCGTCCTGTGCATCAAAGCGTGCTACTCTTTGGCTCGGAAGGAGCCTCCTGTTGGGCTGAGGGCCCATTCCACTCGGGCCACGGCGGCAACTACTGCCCTGGGCCGGGGAGTCCCCTTGCAGGACATTTGTCAGGCGGCTACGTGGGCCTCGCTGCACACGTTTGCAAGGCACTACTGCCTGGACAGTCAAGTCCGGAGGGATGGCTTCTTTGGCCGTTCTGTCCTCCAGGACTTTCTGGTGTAAGCTGTATTGGTTCGCAGACCCACCACCGGGGTTGGTATTGCTGGGGTATCTATTCTAAGGTAAGGAATCTAATACTAACCTGTTTCTTTCAGATGAACAAGTTACTTACCTTCGGTAACGATATATCTGTAAGAAACAGTAGTTAGTACTAGATTCCTTACCGCCCCGCCCATCCTCCCCGTTCTGCGAACTGATACCTAGGGTTAAGGACATCCCTTTCAGGGCCCTAGTTTCAAATGGCACCAGTGTTGGTTCTCACATGGCTCTGCGTGTTCTGGCGCGGAAAAGCTGTGTACAAAGAACTGATGTCAGCGCGCGGAGGCGGCATCTATATACTCCAGCGACGTCATCACGGCGCACGACGCCGATGACGGACGCGGAGCCGCAGGAGACGCCTGCAGACGACGCCTACCGACGCGCAGGGGTACTGCTACTCAAAAGTTTCCGGATCCAGACTGATGCCTGGGGATATTCTAAGGTAAGGAATCTAATACTAACTACTGTTTCTTACAGATATATCGTTACCGAAGGTAAGTAACTTGTTCAATAGGGCCTCACTTCAGATAAACCTCAAGAGACCCATAGACTTTAATGGGGCCTCACTTCAGATAAACCTCAAGAGCCCCATAGACTTTAATGGGGCTTCACTTCTGATAAACCTCTAAAGCTACATGGACTTTAATGGGGCTTCACTTATTATAAACCTCAAGAGCCCCATGGACTTTAATGGAGCCTCACTTCTGATAAACCTCAAGAGACCCAGAGACTTTAATGGGGCCTCACTTCTGATACACCTCTAGAGCCCCATAGACTTTAATGGGGCCTCACTTCTGATAAACTAATAGAGACCCATAGACTTTAATGGGGCCTCACTTCTGATAAACCTCAAGAGCCCCATAGATTTTAATCGGGCCTCACTTCTGATAAACCTCTATAGCCCCAAAGACTATTTCAGATGTCCGCCAGTATGTGTGCATGGAAGTGTGGCAGACAGGCATGTAGGAATGGGACAGTGTTGTTTTTATTTTAACAAATCACATCCAAAGAAAGCTTCCGCAGACGTGTATCTACCCACAGGGCTCATTTTTCAATGATATTTATTAAATTACAAAAAAATACAATTTTTGAACAGCATTTGTTAATATATTACAAATGTATTAAAAATGTCCGCCATGGATGCTTCTGCATCTACTGCAGCCATATTTGATTGCGTTTAGTCATGTTTCAAAACACTTTCTAAGATTGGCACTGAAGAGGTGTGCGCTTTTGCTATGACTAAGTAAAAAAACTGTGGCAGTGCCCCAGTAGGATTCCCTGCCAATAGGTGTTGGTTTTGTCAATACTTATGTTAATTTTCCATTCAATTCTTTTCCTCTAGGGGTCCTCTCTCAACCTGTGGCAGTCTTTGGGCACAAACCTGATTCCTGTATATAAGGCACTTGTGTCTGGCAGTAATGTGTAACCCCTCCACTGTGCCATGCATCTCTGTGCTTTGATTGGTCATCAGAGGAATCCTTGGCTGGGTAAATGTAGCTGAGGGTTAAGGGCTCTGGCAGGGTGAGGGCTGTAATGCCATCAAGTTGGCAAGCGCAAGCGTAGAAAATCAACCTCCCTTTGAGATTTCTCAACCCCGGCGGTCAGATTTCTCATTGCGAGTGATTGCGTATGCTCGCGTTGAGAAACCGCCCGCTCGCACTTAGAAAGCTGCCGCTCGAGTAAAAATCTACTCGAGCGGCAGAAAAAAAGCAGCGCCCGTTTGCACTGTGCATGATGCCGTTCACAATGATTGCACAGTGCGGACAAGCACCTAGCACTGACAATCACCGCAAACTGCATTTATCTAAAGAAACTCTGCCGCTCACAAAGCTCCGCGTAGCGCTGCAGAGTTTTTTGTGCACTTTGTGAAGCTCCGCAAACTCCGCCCAGGGTTACTTGAGACACGATGTGGAAGCTAATGGTAGATGGTTGGAGGAGCCTCTTGATAGATGATGTGGGAGGTGTTACATGATATGTGGCAGTAGACCAGGATATGTAGGTGAATCTGGTGGTCCATTATACAGAGTTCAAGCTGTCAGTGCATGATGTGGCGGTAGAGCTGGTGGTGAACGGTGGGTGAGGCCTTATGGTACATGATGTGGCGGTAGAGCGGGTGGTGAACGGTGGGTGAGGCCTTATGGTACATGATGTGGCGGTAGAGCGGGTGGTGAACGGTGGATGAGGCCTTATGGTACATGATGTGGCGGTAGACAGACAGCTTGCCGCCTTCCTCGAGACGAACGGATCCCTCGACCCCTCACCGTCCGGTTTCCGAGCAAACCACAGCACCGAGACCGCCCTCATCGCAGCCACTGGAAACAGCGGCCCTCATCCTCCTGGACCTCTCCGCAGCGTTCGACACTGTCTGTCACCGCACCCTAGTGCAGCGCCTCAGCAACATCGGAATCCAAGACAGGGCACTGGAGTGGATCATCTCGTTCCTCACCGGAAGAACCCAGAGAGTCCGCCTCCCCCCCGTTCAGATCCGAGGCCACCGAAGTCATATGCAGCGTACCACAAGGATCATCACTCAGCCCAACCCTCTTCAACGTCTACATGAGCCCCCTCGCAGCCATCGCACGCCAACACAACCTCAACATCATCTCCTACGCCGACGAAACCCAGCTGATCCTCTCCCTCACCAACGACCCCGCCACCGCCAGAACCAGCCTACACGAAGCGATGAAAGACGTCGCCGAGTGGATGAAGAACAGCCGCCTGAAACTGAACTCAGATAAAACGGAATTCCTCATCCTGGGATCATCGCCCTCTGCCTGGGACGACTCCTGGTGGCCCCCTGCCCTGGGCACCACTACCAAGCCAACGGACCATGCACGTAACCTGGGTTTCATCCTTGATTCCTCCCTCTCGATGACCAGACAAGTCAACGCCGTCTCATCATCGTGCTTCAACACCTTGCGCATGCTCCGTAAGATCTTCCGGTGGTTCCCCACCGAAACCAGGAAGACGGTCACCCAGGCACTCGTCACCAGCCGACTGGACTACGGAAACACCCTCTATGCCGAAACCACAGCCAAACTTCAGAAAAGACTCCAACGCATCCAGAACGCCTCCGCACGAATCATCCTGGACATCCCCCGACACAGCCACATCTCCGGCCACCTGAGAGACCTACACTGGCTCCCCATCAGCAAGAGGATCACGTTCAGACTCCTCACCCACGCACACAAAGCCCTCCACGACCTGGGCCCCAAGTACCTCAACAACCGCCTGACCTTCTACACTCCCACCCGCCAGCTACGATCAACCAGCCTCGCCCTCGCCGCCGTTCCACGCATCCGCAGAGCCACCACCGGAGGAAGATCCTTCTCCTACCTGGCAGCCAAGACATGGAACTCCTTCCCCATCCACTTCCGGCTAACCCAGGACCATCTCTCCTTCAGGAAGAAACTCAAGACCTGGCTTTTCGAGCAGTAAAGTACCCCTCTTCCCCAGCACCTTGAGACCCCTCCGGGTGAGTAGCGCGCTCTATAAATGTCATGATTGATTGATTGATTGATTGAGAGCGGGTGATGAACGGTGGTGAGGCCTTATGGTACATGATGTGGCGGTAGAGCGGGTGGTGAATGGTGGGTGAGGCCTTATGGTACATGATGTGGCGGTAGAGCGGGTGGTGAACGGTGGGTGAGGCCTTATGGTACATGATGTGGCGGTAGAGCGGGTGATGAACGGTGGGTGAGGCCTTATAGTACATGATGTGACGGTACAGCGGGTGTTGAACAGTGGGTGAGGCCTTATGGTACATGATGTGGCGGTAGAGCGGGTGATGAACGGTGGGTGAGGCCTTATGGTACATGATGTGGCGGTAGAGCGGGTATTGAACGGTGGGTGAGGCCTTATGGTACATGATGTGGCGGTAGAGCGGGTGGTGAACGGTGGGTGAGGCCTTATGGTACATGATGTGGCGGTAGAGCGGGTGATGAACGGTGGGTGAGGCCTTATGGTACATGATGTGGCGGTAGAGCGGGTGTTGAATGGTGGGTGAGGCTTATGGTACATGATGTGGCGGTAGAGCGGGTGATGAACGGTGGGTGAGGCCTTTATGGTACATGATGTGGAGGTAGAGCGGGTGTTGAACGGTGGGTGAGGCTTATGGTACATGATGTGTCGGTAGAGCGGGTGGTGAACGGTGGGTGAGGCCCTATGGTACATGATGTGGCAGGTGGTACATGATGTGAGGTCAAAGCTGCCAGTACGTGTAACTAAGGCAGTTATGGCTCTTGTTACACAATGTGCACATGAAACTGGTGGTGCAGAGGGTGGATATGGAGGGATGGCACATGATCGTGGTATACAAGGTGGAGTTGAAACTCCTGGCACACAAGGCTGAGTTGAACATGGTGGTACACTGGGAGGAGTTGAAGCTATTGGTACATGATGTGGATTTGAAGAGGGCATGCACAGGGTGGAGTTGAATATGGTGGTACACAGGGTGGAGTTGAAGGTGGTGGTACACGGGGTGGAGTTGAAGGTGGTGGTACACAGGTTGGAGTTGAAGCTATTGGTACATGATGTGGATTCGAAGATGGGTACACAGGGTGGAGTTCAAGGTGGTGGTACACAGGTTGGAGTTGAAGCTATTGGTGCATGATGTGGATTTGAAGAGGGCGTGCACTGGGTGGAGTTGAATATGACGGTACACAGGGTGGAGTTGAAGGTGGTATACAGGGTGGAGTTGAATATGGTGGTACACAGGGTGGAGTTGAAGGTGGTACACAGGGTGGAGTTGAAGGTGTTACACAGGGTGGAGTTGAATATTGTGGTGCACAGGGTGGAGTTGAAGGTGGTACACAGGGTGGTGTTGAAGGTGGTATAAAGGGTGGAGTTGAATATGGTGGTACACAGGGTGGAGTTGAATATGGTGGTACACAGGGTGGAGTTGAAGGTTGTACACAGGGTGGAGTTGAATATGGTGGTACACAGGGTCAAGTTGAAGCTATTGGTACATGATGTGGATCTGAAGAAGGGTGCACAGGGTGGAGTTAAATATGGTGGTACACAGGGTGGAGTTGAAGCTATTGGTACATGATGTGGATTTGAAGAGGGCGTACACAGGGTGTAGTTTAAGATGGGTGCACAGGGTGGAGTTGAATATGGTGGTACACAGGGTGGAGTTGAATATGGTGGTGGTGCACAGGGTGGAGTTGAATATGGTGGTGGTGCACAGGGTGGAGTTGAATATGGTGGTACACAGGGGGGAGTTGAAGCTATTGGTACATGATGTGGATCTGAAGAGGGCGTACACAGGGTGGAGTTGAATATGGTGGTACACAGGGTGGAGTTGAATATGGTGGTACACAGGGTGGAGTTGAAGGTGGTGGTACACAGGGTGGAGTTGAAGGTGGTGGTGCACGAGGTGGAGTTGAAGCTATTGGTACATGATGTGGATTTGAAGAGGGCGTGCACAGGGTGGAGTTGAATATGGTGGTACACAGGGTGGAGTTGAAGGTGGTGGTACACAGGGTGGAGTTGAAGGTGGTGGTACACAAGGTGGAGTTGAATATGGTGGTGCACAGGGTGGAGTTGAATGTGGTGGTACACAGGGTGGAGTTGAATATGGTGGGACACAGGGTGGAGTTGAATGTGGTGGTACACAGGGTGGAGTTCAAGGTGGTGCACAGGGTGGAGTTGAATGTGGTGGTACACAGGGTGGAGTTGAAGGTGGTGGTACACAGGGTGGAGTTCAAGCTATTGGTACATGATGTGGATTTGAAGAGGGCATGCACAGGGTGGAGTTGAATATGGTGGTACACAGGGTGGAGTTGAAGGTGGTGGTACATGGGGTGGAGTTGATGGTGGTGGTACACAGGTTGGAGTTGAAGCTATTGGTACATGATGTGGATTCGAAGATGGGTACACAGGGTGGAGTTCAAGGTGGTGGTACACAGGTTGGAGTTGAAGCTATTGGTGCATGATGTGGATTTGAAGAGGGCGTGCACTGGGTGGAGTTGAATATGACGGTACACAGGGTGGAGTTGAAGGTGGTATACAGGGTGGAGTTGAATATGGTGGTACACAGGGTGGAGTTGAAGGTGGTACACAGGGTGGAGTTGAAGGTGTTACACAGGGTGGAGTTGAATATTGTGGTGCACAGGGTGGAGTTGAAGGTGGTACACAGGGTGGAGTTGAAGGTGGTACAAAGGGTGGAGTTGAATATGGTGGTACACAGGGTGGAGTTGAATATGGTGGTACACAGGGTGGAGTTGAAGGTTGTACACAGGGTGGAGTTGAATATGGTGGTACACAGGGTCGAGTTGAAGCTATTGGTACATGATGTGGATCTGAAGAAGGGTGCACAGGGTGGAGTTAAATATGGTGGTACACAGGGTGGAGTTGAAGCTATTGGTACATGATGTGGATTTGAAGAGGGCGTACACAGGGTGTAGTTTAAGATGGGTGCACAGGGTGGAGTTGAATATGGTGGTACACAGGGTGGAGTTGAATATGGTGGTGGTGCACAGGGTGGAGTTGAATATGGTGGTGGTGCACAGGGTGGAGTTGAATATGGTGGTACACAGGGGGGAGTTGAAGCTATTGGTACATGATGTGGATCTGAAGAGGGCGTACACAGGGTGGAGTTGAATATGGTGGTACACAGGGTGGAGTTGAATATGGTGGTACACAGGGTGGAGTTGAAGGTGGTGGTACACAGGGTGGAGTTGAAGGTGGTGGTGCACGAGGTGGAGTTGAAGCTATTGGTACATGATGTGGATTTGAAGAGGGCGTGCACAGGGTGGTGTTGAATATGGTGGTACACAGGGTGGAGTTGAAGGTGGTGTTACACAGGGTGGAGTTGAAGGTGGTGGTACACAAGGTGGAGTTGAATATGGTGGTGCACAGGGTGGAGTTGAATGTGGTGGTACACAGGGTGGAGTTGAATATGGTGGAACACAGGGTGGAGTTGAATGTGGTGGTACACAGGGTGGAGTTCAAGGTGGTACACAGGGTGGAGTTGAATATGGTGGTACACAGGGTGGAGTTGAATATGGTGGTACACAGGGCGGAGTTGAAGGTGGTACACAGGGTGGAGTTGAATATGGTGGTACACAGGGCGGAGTTGAAGGTGGTACACAGGGCGGAGTACACAGGGGGGAGTTGAATATGGTGGTACACAGGGCGGAGTTGAAGGTGGTACACAGGGGGGAGTTGAATATGGTGGTACACAGGGTGGAGTTGAAGTTTGTACACAGGGTGGAGTTGAATATGGTGGGACACATTGTGGAGTTCAAGCTATTGGTACAGGATGTGGATTTGAAGATGGGTGCAGTTAAAGAATATGAAACTGGGGGTACACGTGGTTGGGTTGAAGATGGAGGGAGTGTCCGCTTCTCAGGAAGCCAGGGTGTAACCGACAGCAGGAGTCAGGGGAAGGGCGTGCCCCCTCGCAGGCCTGTAGAGGCAGAAGTCACACACAGGGGCGGTCATGAGAAAAGGGGGGTGTCAGCCGACGCACGGGGTCTGCGTGTATTTATAGCGCATCTGACACAACGCATGTTCACAGCTTCCGGGGTGGAGGAACACTTTTTATTCAGAACGACCGCACACGGTAGCATTGAAGCTTGACATGTTATGTAAAACATAAGTATTGTACATGTTTGATAGACATCGGTGAAGTCCTTTCGGTGTGGGGGTCTGTGCGAGGCTGGCCTGCCCCAGCCCCCCCAGCCTTGGACATGCACCCTCCTGTCCTAGAGCCCCAGCTGAAGATCCCCCCTCCTCCGCCTGACCGGGGAGACATCTTAGGCTGGCATGGGAAGCGCGCGAAAAGTTGAAACGGAAACTGCCAAAGAAAGAAAACAATGAGAAGCGAGTTGGAAGGAGAGAAGTGGTGAGGCGAGAGCCGGAGTGGAAAGAACGGGTCATTCCTGGGAGCCGGCAAGGGGTTCCCTTCCTCCCCCCACCCCTTGCTGAGTCCATGCCGTCCGTATCCGGTCTGCGGCCCGCGGATTCCAGGCATGGCTGCTGCTGCGAGTAATCTGTGTCTGGGAGTCTGTGGTCAGCCGTGGCTGACACATTCCCAGCCGCATCACTCACTACAACCAACTCTCTCACCTCGCTCCCGGCCAGGCTGGGTCACCCCCTTAGCAGACCCCCCCCCCATCCCCCGTCTGGGAAATACACCTCACTCACTCACCCTCCCAGCCCCCCCAGACAGGGCCTTACACTCACTCACCCTCCCAGCCCCCCCCAGACAGGGCCTTACACTCACTCACCCTCCCAGCTCCCCAGACAGGGCCTTACACTCATGCAGCCTCACAGCTCCCTCAGATTGGGCCTTACCCTCACTCAGCCTCACAGCTCCCTCAGACAGGACCTTACACTCATGCAGCCTCACAGCTCCCTCAGATTGGGCCTTACCCTCACTCAGCCTCACAGCTCCCACAGACAGGACCTTACACTCACTCACCCTCTCAGCTCCCCCAGACTGGGCCTTACACTCACTCACCCTCCCAGCTCCCTCAGACTGGATCTTACACTCACTCAGCCTCCCAGCTCCCCAGACAGGGCCTTACACTCACTCACCCTCCCAGCCCCCCCCAGACAGGGCCTTACACTCACTCACCCTCCCAGCTCCCCAGACAGGGCCTTACACTCATGCAGCCTCACAGCTCCCCCAGACTGGATCTTACACTCACTCACCCTCTCAGCTCCCCCAGACTGGGCCTTACACTCACTCACCCTCCCAGCTCCCCCAGACTGGATCTTACACTCACTCAGCCTCCCAGCTCCCCCAGACTGGATCTTACACTCACTCACCCTCTCAGCTCCCCCAGACAGGGCCTTACACTCACTCACCCTCCCAGCCCCCCCAGACAGGGCCTTACACTCACTCACCCTCCCAGCTCCCCCAGACTGGATCTTACACTCACTCAGCCTCCCAGCTCCCCAGACAGGGCCTTACACTCATGCAGCCTCACAGCTCCCTCAGATTGGGCCTTACCCTCACTCAGCCTCACAGCTCCCACAGACAGGACCTTACACTCACTCACCCTCCCAGCTCCCCAGACAGGGCCTTACACTCATGCAGCCTCACAGCTCCCTCAGATTGGGCCTTACCCTCACTCAGCCTCACAGCTCCCACAGACTGGACCTTACACTCACTCACCCTCCCAGCTCCCCCAGACTGGATCTTACACTCACTCAGCCTCCCAGCTCCCCAGACAGGGCCTTACACTCATGCAGCCTCACAGCTCCCTCAGATTGGGCCTTACCCTCACTCAGCCTCACAGCTCCCACAGACAGGACCTTACACTCACTCACCCTCCCAGCTCCCTCGGATTGGGCCTTACACTCACTCAGCCTCCCAGCTGCCCCAGACTCGGCCTTACACCTCACTCCACCTCCCAGCTCCCCCAGACTGGGCCTTACACTCATGCAGCCTCCCAGCTCCCCCAGACTGGGCCTTACACTCATGCAGCCTCCCAGCTCCCCCAGACTGGGCCTTACACTCATGCAGCCTCCCAGCTCCCCAGACAGGGCCTTACACTCATGCAGCCTCACAGCTCCCCCCGACTGGGCCTTACACTCACTCACCCTCCCAGCTCCCCCAGACTGGGCCTTACACTCACTCACCCTCCCAGCTCCCTCAGACTGGGCCTTACACTCACTCACCCTCCCAGCTCCCTCAGACTGGGCCTTACACTCACTCACCCTCCCAGCTCCCCCAGACTGGGCCTTACACTCATGCAGCCTCCCAGCTTCCCCAAACTGAGCCTTACACTCACTCAGCCTCCCAGCTCCCCCAGACTGGGGCTTACACCTCACTCCGCCACTTAGCAGACCCAGAATGGGACTTACACTGACTCAGCTTCTCAGCTCTCACAGACAAGGCCATACACACTCACTCCACCTCCCCCAAACTGGGCCTTACACCCATGCAGCCTCCCAGCTCTCTCAGACTAGGCCTTACACTCACTCAGCCCCCCACTGCTCTCAACTCTATTCACAACTGGATGTTAGTTCACCAACTCATTCTCAATCCCTCCAAAACTGAAATCCTCCTCCTATCTACCTCTATCTTCCCGCCTCCCGTTCAATCCTGGATGGATCATCTGAATGTACTCAACAGTAAACTCATCATTGTCGACTGTGCTAAATCCCTAGGTGTCATACTTGACAAAAGGCTCAACCTAATCTCACACATCAACTCCACTGCCAAGAATGCACGTTATCAGCTGCGCCTTCTGTGGGGGATCCATCGGTTCTTCCCAGAGAAAGATTTAAAAACCTTGGTCCAATCGCTAGTCTCTCTAGACTTGATTATTGTAATTATCTTCTGACTGGCCTTCCCAAATCTCACCTCTCCCCCCTCAAATCCGTCCTCCATTCAGCAGCTCGCTTTATTTCTGGGTCCAAACGAAGTGACCACATCACTCCTATCCTGTCTTCTTTCTGGTGGCTTCCCATCGAGGCTAGAGCTATTTACAAAACGGCCTGCATCACCCACAAAGCCTTGCACTCTTCCTCCCCTCGCTATCTGACGAATAAACTGAAATTGTCTGGAGGCTTGAGACCTTCTCGGAATGTGTAAAAGTTTCTGCTCGAGCCCCCCTCTTTCAAAAGGAAAAGATTGATGGCGCAATCGTTCTTAGGTAATGCGGTGAGAATCTGGAACTCGCTTCCTCCATTGCTCTGTGCCACCTCCTCTACCCGGATCTTCAAAGCTGATCTCAAATCTCCTCTTCCAAATACACTTTCAGAACTAATTCCTTCATTCTCAGACCCCGCCAGGAAGTTCGTTAGTCATTGTAAATTTGTAATATTTATTTTTATACATTCCTTGCTTGCTGTGTTTGATATTGTGTTCCTCTTGCCTGCTATGTTTGATTCTGTGTCCTGCTATTTTTGTGCGTTCTATTTTGTAACATTTCTCTCATGTAACGTAACTGGTTCTATTGTACAGCGCTCTGACACCTTCGGGTAAAGTCTGCGCTTTATAAAAATGCATAAATAAATAAATAAATATACAGCCCGTGGTTCTTTTTCTGCTGTTTCTATCCACCCCCTTTAGAGTTACTGACCTGGCTACTTAGTGCCCTTTGGCGGCTTCAAGGAAGCAGAGGTGCTCGCGAGCAGGGGGTAAGGGCTCCCGGGTTCCTGCCCCCGTCTCCTCACACCCTTTTCACTGCCCCTCCATTCCATCTATTTCAGCCTCAGGATACCAAGGCCACGTTTAACAGGCCAGGAACGGTTGTTCGTTTGGGTACTGGAGAATGTAAAAAGTGCAGGCATGTCGTTCCCGCCCACTTCGACCTCTGTTGGAGAGCCCTTCTTGTCTGGCACAGAGACACGCCATGGTGCACAGGTTGCATGCCCTCAGCCCCAGTGGGTATCCCTAGAGCGGTCGAGAGCTGGTGGTTTCTGGGCATCGCCTTCCCTGGCCCCGGGCCATGCCCTGTTGCAGAGATTTGATGCGAGGGGCTCTATGCGCTTCCTTCTCTGGCGCTGGTTGAGAACTAACGGTTTCTGGGCACCATCTTTCTTGGCATCGGTCCATACTTGTGTGTGGAGACTGGAAGGTCAGTGCCCCAGGGGACCCCTTCCTGGCACTGGTCATGAGCTGATGGTTTCTGAACCCCTCCTCCCCTGGCACCGGTCAATGCCTGGTTGTGGAGACAGACTAGATGTCAGTGCCCCAAGGGACCACTTCCCTGGCACTGGTCCATGTCTCGGTGCGGAGACTGGATGTTCAGTGCCCCTGGGGACCCCATCCTGGCACTGGCCGAAAGCTGATGGTTTCAAGGCTGCTTCTTCCTTGGCACAAGGCCATGCACTATTGCTGAGTGAGTTGTACTCGGCCCCTGTAACCTCCTTGGTTGGCACTGGTCTAGAGTTGTGGTTTCTGGGCACCTCCTTCCCTGGCACCGGCCCATGTCTCGTTGAGGAGATTGGGTGGTCCCAGTGGACCCCTTCCCTGGCACCAGTCGAGAGCTGACGGCTTCAGGGCCTCCTCTTCCTGTGCCATGCGTTGCAGAGATTGGAAGTTCAAGGCCCCAGCATCCTCCTTTGCGCGCGCCGACTGGCGGTGGTTTGTGGCCACCACATTCCCTGGCACTGGGCCATGCCCTGTTGTGGAGATTGAACGTCCAGGGCCCCCGCGGCATCCGTCCCTGGGCCTGGCTCTGGGGCGCCCCCATCCCTGGCACTGGTCAAGAGCTGATGGCTTATGTGCCCCTCCTCCCCTGGCACTGGGCCATGCCCTGTTCTGGAGGTTGAACGTCCAGGGCCTCGGCGGCCTCTGTCCCTGGCTCTGGGGCGGCCCAATCCCTGGCACTGGTCGAGGCTGATGGTTCCTGTGCCCCTCCCCCCTGGCACCAGGTCATGGCATGTTGTGGCCTCCGTCCCTGGCTCTGGGGCGCCCCCAGCCCTGGCACTGGCCGAGAGCTGATGGTTCCTGTGCCCCTCCTCCCCTGGCATCAGGTCATGGCCTGTTGTGGCCTCCGTCCCTGGCTCTGGGGCGCCCCCAGCCCTGGCACTGGCCGAGAGCTGATGGTTCCTGTGCCCCTCCTCCCCTGGCACCGGGCCATGCCCGCTGCAGAGACCGCTCGCTGTGATTCCCTCGTCCGGAGTGAACAGCTGCCTCGCATCCGAGCCCGAGGAAGCCGGGCACTCGCTCGGAATAATGTGAAACAATCGATTATTGACAGTCGAGTAACACCAGCAAACTTCCCTTCTTCTTTTTATGAGTGCGGAAATCCCTCGCAGCCCCCACCGCCCCTCCCCGCCGGCGCTGTAACAAGCCTGGCAGGACGGCCTGTGCGCAGGGATCGGGCACGTGCTGCGCGGGGCCGTGCCCGGCGGCAGGCAGGTATGCCAGGCCGGTATGTCTGCCTGCTGCGTGTTACCACTCGCCCGCGCTGTACTCCGTGCTCTGAGCAGCCCTGCGCCGGCGGCCACCAGTGTCTGTCTGTCTGCGCAGGATGGAAGACATAGTCCTAGCGCCTCCGGGCTGGAGTTCGCAGCGCCTCGCCCATGGTGAGGTCACTGGTGTGGCAAGCAGGTGAGGTAGGGGCGTAACACGAGCCCCTGCGGCGCAAGGGGTGGGGGGCCCTCAACCCTAGAGGGGCCCTAATCAAGCTATGCCTACTTACCATCTATGAGATACGGAGGCGGGGGCCCCTCATCACATTCTGCAGGGGCCCCATCATTAGACGCTCTGCCACTACGGTGCGGCCTACTGCTGGAGCTGCCAGCAGGGGGGTTGGCCTGGTGGGGGGGAGCCACGCCGGGGCTCAGTCACTGGACTCCATGGGGGTTGGGATCAGAGCCCGAACCCAACAAGACAGCAGGTCTGGCCTTGGCAAGCCGGTGCCATGGTTATTTGTATGTCTGCATTGATTGGCCAAGCCCCTTTGATTTTACTATAATATACAAACTAGATGGGACTTTCAGACAGCCGTTTTCAACCACTGGGCTGTTATTGTTTCATTCACATTTTCCTTGCGCCCACTACAGCAGCCAACAGGGGCGATGTCTGCCCACTCATGCCATTCTGCCCTTTGACAATCAGCGCATCCACAGACAAAGCAGTTCCCTTCATTCAGCTCAGGGACTCAGTGGTAATGTGTGCTCTTGGAGACCAACATTCTTTCAGATATTTTTTTAGATTGATTAGTGCCCAGCAGCTCCCCACAAAAGAAGTTTTGCACAAACCTCAAACAAAACAAGCCATTACCAGGCCGAATTATTCTACCAATGCTGTTTTTTTTGTTGCAAATATGTGCCATAAAAAAGTAAAAAAATAAGGGGAATAATCATGCCACTGCCTAAGAGTCGCACCCAAATGTTTGCAATAAAAATATACAACCGTAAAAAAAATTACCATTGTCATTGCCTCCCTCACTCAAGGCATCTTCCAAGAAGCTCTTAAGTCAGGCTCGATCCTGTCACTTCTGGAGAAACCTACACTAGACCCCGAAGACCTCATCAACTACTGGCCCATCACTCACGTACCACTCACTGCCTCCCTCACTCGAGGTATCTTCTCAGAAGCTCTCAAGTCAGGCTCGATCCTTTCACTTCTGGAGAAACCTACCCTACACCCGAAGACTTTGCCAACTACTGGCCCATCATTCACGTACCACTCACTGCCTCCCTCACTCAAAGTATCTTCTCAGAAGCTCTCAAGTCAGGCCTGATCCTGTCACTTCTGGAGAAACCTACTCTAGACCCCAAAGACCTAGCCAACTACTGGCCCATCACTCACGTACCACTCAATGCCTCCCTCACTCGAGGTATCTTCTCAGAAGCTCTCAAGTCAGGCTCGATCCTTTCACTTCTGGAGAAACCTACCCTACACCCGAAGACTTTGCCAACTACTGGCCCATCATTCACGTACCACTCACTGCCTCCCTCACTCAAAGTATCTTCTCAGAAGCTCTCAAGTCAGGCCTGATCCTGTCACTTCTGGAGAAACCTACTCTAGACCCCAAAGACCTAGCCAACTACTGGCCCATCACTCACGTACCACTCAATGCCTCCCTCACTCGAGGTATCTTCTCAGAAGCTCTCAAGTCAAGCCAGATCCTGTCACTGCTGGAGAAACCTACCCTACACCCGAAGACTTTGCCAACTACTGGCCCATCACTCATGTACCACTCACTGCCTCCCTCACTCAAAGTATCTTCTCAGAAGCTCTCAAGTCGGGTTCGATCCTGTCACTGCTGGAGAAACCTACCCTAGACCCCCAAGACCGCACCAAATAATGGCCCATCACTCACAAACCACTCACTACCTCCCTCACTCAAGGTGTCTCTCAGAAGCTCTCAAGTCAGGGCGGATCCTGTCACTGCTGGAGAAACCTACCCTAGGCCCCAAAGACTTCGCCAAATACTGTCCCATCACTCACGTCCACTCACTACCTCCCTCACTCGCGGTGTCTCTCAGAAGCTCTCAAGTCAGGGCGGATCCTGTCACTGTTGGAGAAACTTACCCTAGACCCTGAAGACTTCGCCAACTACTAGCCCATCAGTCAGGTACCACTCACTGCTCCCTCACTGGAGGCATCTCATCAGAAGCTCTCAAGTCAAGCCCGATCCTTTCACTCCTGGAGAAACCTACCCTAGACTTGAAGACCTCACCAACTACTGGCCCATCACTCATGTACCACTCATTGGCAAGATCAATGAAAAAGCAGTATGTGTTCAACTCTATCCTTGCATCAGTGCTAACCATCTCCTGCGTGTTTACCAGTCTGGCTTCAGATCACACCGCATCACAGAGACCGATACTTTAAACATCACAGACAATGTCTTGTTGACCACAGACGAAGATGACTCTGCCTCCTGATGTTCTGCACCTTACAGCTCCCTTTAACGCAGTCAGCAATACAACTTTCATATGTATCCTGTAGTCTCAGATGGGACTCAGAGGCCAGTGTCCTTCACTGGTCCTCTTACCTTTCCAACCAACACCGGTTTGTTCACATAGACACCTCCTAGTCACAAGAGATCCCGATCACACGTGGAGTCTCCCAGGGTTCCATTCTGTCTCCTATCGTTTTCAACCTTTACTTGGAGCTCTTGATGCTCTGCACACAGGGAACAGCTTCAAGATTCACCCACATGCCAATGATACACAACTCCACTTGAAAGTGGTTTCTACTTCAGAGATCCAGCACCTCAAACTCTGCTTGCACACCATCCAGACCTGGAAGTCCAGCATCCACCTGAAGGGCCACCCAACCTAGACAACATTTGTGTTACTTGCCAAGGACAACAAACCCAACACAGTTCAAACCAGCTCAATTACATGAACCTTGACGGCTTTGAAGCCCAGCTTTCACGGAATGCCAAGTCATTTGTAGGGGTTGGCAGAATTTGCGTAGTCGCGCTATGCAAAGCTTTGCAAAATGGTAAAAAATCTCAGTGAGAACGCAGAGTTCCGCGAACACGCGAATTGCTTGTTCCGCCCATTCACAATGCTTTTTTCCTGTTCGCGAACACTGTTTGCATGCTCAGGGGGAAATATCTCGCGAACACGCATTTTGAAAGCGGGTACAAGCAAAAAATTCCACAAAGCAGTGGATCGTGGAATTTTGGCCAATTCCGCGTTCTCTGTGGAATGCAAAATTACCCAAATTCCGCAAATTCTGTGAGCGGAACGGAATTTACCGCCCAGGCCTAGTCATTTGGATTCACCATGGACACCAGCCTCACCCTCAAAGAACACATTGCTGATAAAAACAAAGATGGCCTGATACCTGCTCCCTCACCTAAAGAAAGTGAAATTGTTTCTTCCGGAAAGTAACTTCAAAACTGTTGTTAAAGCTCTTGCACTCTTGTATCACGATGGTAGTAATGCCCTAGTGCACCGCCTCCCAGAATTAACACTGGCACCCCTTAGGGGGCTTTCTGTACGCCACAGCACGTCTCATCCAGGGCCTGAAGAAATATGACCACATCACCCTCATCCTGATGGAACTCTGTTGCCAGCCCGCACTGTCTTCAAACGCAGCCGTATAATTTACAAAGCCTTCACAACCAGCACCCCCCATTTGTCATACAGACAAGCTCACCGCCTCTGGTGGCTCTTTCTACACCTGCAGCCAGGACACCCTCAGATTGCAGACTAAGAAGTGCAAAGAAGAACAAACAAAACAGCAGGCCATTTCCATTTATGCACCCAGTAGCTCTTTTTTATTTAAAAATGTTTTCGATTACCTTAATTATGGGGAACACTTAAAGCTGTCTCTAGGCCAGACCTAGAAATGGGCGCGAAAACATTACTGCACTTGTGCATTTCATTGGCTGAACACAATTTGCGCTTTCTCCATTTGTGTGCACATTTTTACCTCCAGTGAGTTCATGCAACAAGTACATATTTGGGGTATCACTGCCTACAAATTAGGAACAAAAGCACACTCATTAGCAGGTGTGAGAGATATACAAGCTGTAGTGCTTTTGCAATGCTGCTTGCACTGTGCTCTTAATGACTCAAATGTGTGTTTATGTCGACTCCTATTCACTCCTATCAACTCCTTGGGCCAAGGCTTTATCACCATAGACCTGTAGTGCCTAGAACATCTTTGTTTTTATCGTGCAACACACTGTATTAAACTTGCTTTGGTGATTGACCCAATCACAATGCGAATTAGGGTAACATGGATGCGTATTTTGGGCGAGACGGGACGAAGGCACAAGTAGATTTTACCAGTGCTCCTGGTAACCGTCAAACACTAAAGTCAAATGCAGCCCTTGGCCAGGTTTTACGTCTCGCCTAAGTCAGCGCATGCGCTGTCTGTTCTAACTCCTTTTGCTAGCTTACAGTGGGTTTAGAGCCCGTCCATTCTTTACCATTGGTTTGCCTCATTCTCACTATCATTGGCTTGTTTCTTATTTGATGGCGGTTGTGGGCTTTACTTCATCATGAGTTTGTCGCTCCCCTGGAACATGGGTGCATTAATGTGTCTTTACACTGCTCATTTTTTTGGTACTACTTTTCTTTTTAGTTAAACACTCAACAAGAGTGCATGTGTTTTTCAGCATCTGCCTCTTGTGCTTCTCTGCCTCCTCCCATCGCCACGTTGTTCTGTGTTGCAGTGTGCTTCTCGACCCTCAGTCTCTGTGCTGCTCTGTCTCATTGTGTGCTTCTGTGCGCCCTAACTTTTCCGTGTCTCTCTCTGTGCCTCTATGCTGCCTGCCCCGGTCTCCATGGTGCTCTGTCTCACCATGCCCTTCTTCGCTCCTCTCCAGACCACCTTCGTCTCTGTGTTGCTCTGTATCTCCTTGTGCTTCTAGGCTCCTCTCCAACCCGCCTCAGTCTCTATGTTGCTCTATATCTCCTTGTGCTTCTATGCTCCTCTCCAGACCGCCTCAGTCTCTGTGTTGCTCTGTCTCTCCTTGTGCATCTATGCTCCTCTCCAGACCACCTCAGTCTCTGGGTTGCTCTGTCTCTCCTTGTGCTTCTATGCTCCCCTCCAGACCACCTCAGCTCTGTATCTCCTTGTGCTTCTATGCTCCTCTCCAGACCACCTCAGCTCTGTCTCTCCTTGTGCTTCTATGCTCCCCGCCAGACCACCTATTTACACCACTGTAGTCGTCTGTTATCCAAGATGTTGGGAAGCTGTGTGTGATTGCCACTGGAAGATATCCGAAGGCAGACCCGTGTTCCTCCCTTCCTCTTTCTTGGATTCAGCGGCACATCTCTGTGTGTGCAGTCCAGAGTGTTGGAACCTGTGTGTATGCTCACAAAAGGCACACGTAGGGCCGCTGTCATTGTGCAGCAGCAGCGCCATGTGTGTAAATACGAATTTACCAGGGGTGCAGTATATTCCACGTACCACTGGCTAATTCTCTCTAGCTCAATACAGATACATTATTTTAACTCAAAGGGATTAAAGGTCACTTAACCAAACGGGCTACATCCGGTCCGGTGCAGTGGCAGAGAATTAGCGAATCCTACCCGGTCCCTTCCCAGTTGGAATGGAATGGAATGGAATTGGAGTTGTAGAGCGCGTGGCTACCCGTGGGCGTCCCAGCGCTATGAGTATGGATTTTCGCAGAAGAAACGAAGGCTCAGGGGAAAAGGAAGGTTTTTAGGAGCTTGCGGAATTTTAGGAGGTTGGATTCTTTCCGAATATTGAGGGGGAGGGAGTTCCATAGCTTTGCGGCATTGAGGGAGAAGAGGTGTCCGCCTGTTCGTGCCTTCTTTATTCTGGGAGTGTTTGCAAAGTAAAGGTGGTCAGATCTTAATGCTCTGTTGGCTTTGTAGGGGGTGATCAGACCTCTCAGAATGGGGGGGCCCTTGCCCTGAAGTGATGTGTGCATTATACACAGGGACTTAAATTTGATTATTTCCCGTATTGGGAGCCAATGAAGGGATCTAAGGGCGGGTTTAGCTGAGAGTCTTTTTGGTGTTCCTGTGAAAAGTCTCGCTGCCGAGTTCTGGATGAGTTGGAGTTTGTTTATGATGGTCTCTGGGGCACCTAGGTATAGGGCGTTGCTATAATCCAGCCTAGAGAGGATGAGGCCCTGAATGAGGAGTTTTCTGGAGTGGGGAGGTAAGAGAGGGAGGATTTTCCGTGCGGTGCGTAGTAGGCCGAAGCACACGCCGGCGGTTTTCTTTGCTTGGGTTTGGAAAGAAAGGTCTTGGTCGAGCCAGACACCAAGACTTTTAATTTCATTTTTTGGGAGGGGAATTGATCCCATGCATGTAGGCCACAAGGAGTTCAGGATAGATGTGGTTTTGTGGCCCAGCAGCATTAGCTCCGGTTTATCTCCGTTAAGTTTTAGGAGGGATTTATTCGTCCAGCTAAAGATTTCTGAGAGACAGAATCGTAGGTTCCCAGAGGAATGCTCTGACTGGTTAAGTGAGACGACCAATTGTGTGTCGTCTGCGTATGTGATCAGTTTGATCCCAAAAGGGGTGACGATGTCTTCCAGTGGTGACATGTATGCGTTAAAAAGTGTCGGGCTCAGGGACGAGCCCTGCGGTACGCCGCACTAGAGAGGGATTGCCGTGGAACGCATGCTGCCTTCGGAGACCTGGAAGGTTCTGTTGTCTATGAAGGATTTTAACCATTCAAGGGCTGAGTCCGAGACTCCTAAACTGCTGAGGCGTTGGATAAGGATACGGTGATCAACCGTATCGAAGGCTGCGCTTAGGTCTAGGAGGATCACCGCTGCTGAGCCTCCTGAGTCCAAAATCTGCCTTGCCTCTTCAACCACCGCTATCAGGGCTGTGTCTGTGCCCTGGCCAGGGCGGAAGCCTGTCTGGGAGCCGCGAAGCAGTTCACGTGCTTCCAGGAAGGCGGACTGGGGCTTTTTTAGTAGGGCTTTTACTATGGCTCTTTTCCACCTTGGCGGGACAGTGCCTTGGGAGAGAGAGGAGTTGATTAAGTCAGTAGCTAATGGGGTGATGGTTGAAGTCACTAATTTCAGGATGTTGAGTGGTGCGGGGTCGACAGGGGAACCACTTTTTATTGATTCGAGAATTGTGAGGAATCCCTCCCTGGTGATTGGAGAGAAGGAGTCAAGGTGCGGCGAGACATTTGGGGCACTGGGAGAACTGGGTTCTGGTGGCTGGTCTGTGGTTGGGAGACTTTTTAGGATGTTTTGAATTTTTGTGGAGAAAAATTCCGCAAGTTGGTTGCATCTGAGGCTTAAAGTGTCGGGCATGAGGGGCGGATCTGTGACTTTAAGGAGTTCCTTAACAATACGGAAGGTCTCTCTGGATGAGTTTGTGGAGGATCGAATTTTCTCATCGAAAAAGGCAGCCTGGGTAGCTTTGAGGGAGGCTTTGTAGGACCTAATGGCTGTTCTATATTCAGATTTCTTGTTATTGGCCCAATCTTTCCTCCATGAGTGGTCTAACTTTTTGCATTGATTTCTTTGGTCCCTGAGTTCAGAAGTGAACCAGGGGGGGTTTGAAGGGTCTGCTGTTTTTTTCCTACTATTTTCCTGGGTAGAACGTGGTCGAGTTAGTTTTCAATCCAGAGTGAAAAATGTCTGTCCGCCACTGAGGGGTCCGGATCGTGTGTGGGGGCTGAGAGCTCTTATAGGCTTTTCCAGCTATCCAGCGGGAGTTTGGACCAGGGTCTTTCTTGATTGCGTGTCGGCGGGGCTTGTGGAGTCTCAGTGGTGGTTTCCAGGTGAACGGGTTTAGGAAATGGTCAGACCATGGGATGTGCAATGGTTCCCTGGGTTCTAGAGCAGAAATGTTGGAGAATATTGGGTCAAGGAGATGCAGTTGCTGTTTGCTGCATATATTCAGGAGTTCACCTGTTACTGATGACGTGAAACCCTTGCCAGGCACTGCTAATGTCCCCAGTTGATGCACTCTTGAAGGACGCGTGTCTGCAACAGAATAAAAGCCTGGCGTGGTTTGCTTAAATATGTTTTGTTTTATTAGTTGTGTAAATTCAGGGTACACCGAGCAGGACTAAAAAAAAGCAGTTATATTTTGAGAGAGCTCTCGAAGGATAGAAAAATCCCAAATATAGGAATTGGCTTTTTCTTTGTGCGAACATATCTTACAGTCCTCGCAGCCCTGTTTGCATTCTTTTGTCGCCTACATAAGTAAGCCCAGCCTCTCAGTGTGTGCCTCCACTGCCGGCTTGTAAGTTGTGTGTCTGCAGACTGACTCTCAGTGTATGCCTCCACTGCCGTCTTGTAAGTTGTGTGTCTGCAGACTGCCTCTCAGTGTGTGACTCCACTGCCGTCTTGTAAGTCGTGTGTCTGCAGACTGCCTCTCAGTGTGTGCCTCCACTGCCAAGGGCTTGTAAGTTGTGTGCCTGCAGACTGCCTCTCAGTGTGTGCCTCCACTGCCGGCTTGTAAGTTGTGTGTCTGCAGACTGACTCTCAGTGTATGCCTCCACTGCCGTCTTGTAAGTTGTGTGTCTGCAGACTGCCTCTCAGTGTGTGCCTCCACTGCCGTCTTGTAAGTCGTGTGTCTGCAGACTGCCTCTCAGTGTGTGCCTCCACTGCCAAGGGCTTGTAAGTTGTGTGCCTGCAGACTGCCTCTCAGTGTGTGCCTCCACTGCCGTCTTGTAAGTCGTGTGTCTGCAGACTGCCTCACAGTGTGTGCCTCCACTACCGTCTTGTAAGTTGTGTGTCTGCAGTCTGACTCTCAGTGTGTGCCTCCACTGCCGGCTTGTAAGTTGTGTGCCTGCAGACTGCCTCTCAGGGTGTGCCTCCACTGCCGGCTTGTAAGTTGTGTGTCTGCAGACTGCCTCTCAGTGTGTGCCTCCACTGCCGTCTTGTAAGTTGTGTGTCTGCAGACTGCCTCTCAGGGTGTGCCTCCACTGCCGGCTTGTAAGCTGTGTGTCTGCAGACTGCCTCTCAGTGTGTGCCTCCACTGCCGGCTTGTAAGTCGTGTGTCTGCAGACTGCCTCTCAGTGTGTGCCTCCACTGCCGGCTTGTAAGTTGTGTGTCTGCAGACTGACTCTCAGTGTGTGCCTCCACTCACTGCCGTCTTGTAAGTTGTGTGTCCGCAGACAGACTCTCACTGTGTGCCTCCACTGCCGTATTGTAAGTCGTGTGTCTGCAGACTGCCTCTCAGTGTGTGCCTCCGCTGCCGGCTTGTAAGTTGTGTGTCTGCAGACTGACTCTCACTGTGTGCCTCCGCTGCCGGCGTGTAAGTTGTGTGTATGCAGACTGACTCTCAGTGTGTGCGTCAACTGCCGGCTTGTAAGTTGTGTGTCTGCAGACTGACTCTCACTGTGTGCCTCCGCTGCCGGCTTGTAAGTTGTGTGTCTGCAGAACGCCTCTCAGTGTGTGCCTCCACTGCCGTCTTGTAAGTCGTGTGTCTGCAGACTGCCTCTCAGTGTGTGCCTCCACTGCCGGCTTGTAAGTTGTGTGTCTGCAGACTGCCTCTCAGTGTGTGCCTCCACTGCCGTCTTGTAAGTTGTATGTCTGCAGACTGGCTCTCACTGTGTGCCTCCACTGCCATCTTGTAAGTTGTGTGTCTGCAGACTGACTCTCACTGTGTGCCTCCACTGCCGTCTTGTAAGTTGTGTGTCTGCAGACTGCCTCTCAGTGTGTGCCTCCACTGCCGGCTTGTAAGTTGAGTGTCTGCAGACTGCCTCTCAGTGTGTGCCTCCACTGCCGGCTTGTAAGTTGTGTGTCTGCAGACTGACTCTCACTGTATGCCTCCACTGCCGTCTTGTAAGTCGTGTGTCTGCAGACTGCCTCTCAGTGTGTGCCTCCACTACCGGCTTGTAAGTTGTGTGTCTGCAGACTGCCTCCCAGTGTGTGCCTCCACTGCCGTCTTGTAAGTTGTGTGTCTGCAGACTGCCTCTCAGTGTGTGTCTCCACTGCCGTCTTGTAAGTTGTGTGTCTGCAGACTGCCTCTCAGTGTGTACCTCCACTGCCGGCTTGTAAGTCGCGTGTCTGCAGACTGCCTCTCAGTGTGTGCCTCCACTGCCGGCTTGTAAGTTGTGTTTCTGCAGACTGCCTCTCAGTGTGTGCCTCCACTGCCGTCTTGTAAGTTGTGTGTCTGCAGACTGCCTCTCAGTGTGTGTCTCCACTGCCGTCTTGTAAGTCGTGTGTCTGCAGACTGCCTCTCAGTGTGTGCCTCCACTGCCGGCTTGTAAGTTGTGTGTCTGCAGAGTGCCTCTCAGTGTGTGCCTCCACTGCCGTCTTGTAAGTTGTGTGTCTGCAGACTGCCTCTCAGTGTGTGCCTCCACTGCCGGCTTGTAAGTTGTGTGTCTGCAGACTGCCTCTCAGTGTGTGCCTCCACTGCCGGCTTGTAAGTTGTGTGTTTGCAGACTGACTCTCACTGTATGCCTCCACTGCCGTCTTGTAAGTCGTGTGTCTGCAGACTGCCTCTCAGTGTGTGCCTCCACTACCGGCTTGTAAGTTGTGTGTCTGCAGACTGCTTCTCAGTGTGTGCCTCCACTGCCGTCTTGTAAGTTGTGTGTCTGCAGACTGCCTCTCAGTGTGTGCCTCCACTGCCGTCTTGTAAGTTGTGTGTCTGCAGACTGCCTCTCAGTGTGTACCTCCACTGCCGGCTTGTAAGTGCGTGTGTCTGCAGACTGCCTCTCAGTGTGTGCCTCCACTGCCGGCTTGTAAGTTGTGTTTCTGCAGACTGCCTCTCAGTGTGTGCCTCCACTGCCGTCTTGTAAGTTGTGTGTCTGCAGACTGCCTCTCAGTGTGTGCCTCCACTGCCGTCTTGTAAGTCGTGTGTCTGCAGACTGCCTCTCAGTGTGTGCCTCCACTGCCGGCTTGTAAGTTGTGTGTCTGCAGACTGACTCTCATTGTATGCCTCCACTACCGGCTTGTAAGTTGTGTTTCTGCAGACTGCCTCTCAGTGTGTGCCTCCACTGCCGTCTTGTAAGTTGTGTGTCTGCAGACTGCCTCTCAGTGTGTGTCTCCACTGCCGTCTTGTAAGTCGTGTGTCTGCAGACTGCCTCTCAGTGTGTGCCTCCACTGCCGTCTTGTAAGTCGTGTGTCTGCAGACTGCCTCTCAGTGTGTGCCTCCACTGCCGGCTTGTAAGTTGTGTGTCTGCAGACTGACTCTCATTGTATGCCTCCACTACCGGCTTGTAAGTTGTGTTTCTGCAGACTGCCTCTCAGTGTGTGCCTCCACTGCCGTCTTGTAAGTTGTGTGTCTGCAGACTGCCTCTCAGTGTGTGTCTCCACTGCCGTCTTGTAAGTCGTGTGTCTGCAGACTGCCTCTCAGTGTGTGCCTCCACTGCCGGCTTGTAAGCTGTGTGTCTGCAGAGTGACTCTCAGTGTGTGCCTCCACTGCCGGCTTGTAAGTTGTGTGTCTGCAGACTGACTCTCACTGTATGCCTCCACTGCCGGCTTGTAAGCTGTGTGTCTGCAGAGTGACTTCTGACATACTGGTGGCTGACTGCCGCGTGTGAGACCCCTGGCCCTGTGTGTCTGCAGACTGGTGACTAGGAGCCGTGTGTGACGTCACCTGTGTGTCTGCCGTCCCCTGCAGCTGCGTCCTTTGGTTTGTGTTGCTGGTGAATGTTGTATCACACGTGTCTGCCTTCACCACACACGCCGCAGCCCCTGCACCTCACGTGTGTCCTCTGGGCGCACAGACAGCGCTGGCACGGCTCTGCAGGCTCTGTTTGCCTTTAAGGCAGGCCCCGCCCTCGGAGCCCTCCCCTCGGTGTGTATAAAGTTATGCGGCATGCATTCGGCTGCCGGTGTGATCTTTGGCACACTGCTGGCGGCGGCCGTGTCCGAAGACGCCCTGCAGACCCCCTGACTCCACATCGACTCCATACCCCGAGGTGCCTCGCCCAACACTTCAGAGTCAAGCCCCGCCCTTGAGTGGAGCAGTGCTTGTTTGTGTTGTCCTTGAATTCTAGTTCTCCGTTATGTGTGCCGCGTTTCTGCCCTCGTTCTTAGTCCCCCGAGGGGGGAGGGGGTGTTATGTTCTGTGTTTGTGCCTCTGTGTGAGGCAGTGTATGTGAGTGAGTGTGTGTCAGTGTATGAGTGAATGTTAGGCAGTGTGTGTGTATGTGAGGCAGTGTATGAGTGTGTGTGTAAGTGAGTGTGAATGTTAGGCAGTGTGTGTGTATGTGAGTGAGTGTGAATGTGAGGCAGTTTATGTGAGTGATTGTGTGTATGTGAGTGATTGTGTGTGTATGTGAATGAGTGACTGTGTGTATGTGTGATTGTGTGTGTATGTGAGTGAATGTGAATGTGAGGCAGTGTATGTATGTGAGTGATTGTGTGTGTATGTGAGTGATTGTGTGTGTATGTGAGAATGTGAGTGATTGTGAATGTGAGGCAATGTATGTAAGTGATTGTGTGTGTATGTGAGTGATTGTGTGTGTATGTATGTGAATGTGAGGCAGTGTATGTAAGTGAGTGATTGTGAGTGATTATGTGAGTGACTGTGTGTATGTTAGTGAGTGTGTGATTCTGTGTGTGTATGTGAGTGTGTGTGTATGTGAGTGATTGTGAGTGAGTCTGTGCGCTCATTGTTGCTGCGCCTCGCAGCGCGTTGCCGGTGCCTGCAGCCCTCTGACCCTCTGCTCTTGTCTCCTCTCCTCTAGGTGCCTTCGCCTTTAAAGCCCGGAGCCTTCCTCCTCCTCCTCCTCCTCCTCCCCCGGGCGGGGCGCTCCCACCGAGGGCTTATAATGAGCGGCGTCGGGCGGCTGGCGGCGCAGTCGGGCGGCGGCGGCGGAGCTGCGACGGACAAGGAGGCGGAGATGCCGGCCACGGAGAAGGACCTGGCGGAGGACGCGCCCTGGAAGAAGATCCAGCAGAACACCTTCACGCGCTGGTGCAACGAGCACCTGAAGTGCGTGCAGAAGCGCATCGCCAACCTGCAGGCCGACCTGAGCGACGGCCTGCGCCTCATCGCCCTCCTCGAGGTGCTGAGCCAGAAGAAGATGTACCGCAAGTACAACCAGCGGCCCACCTTCCGCCAGATGCAGCTGGAGAACGTGTCCGTGGCGCTCGAGTTCCTGGAGCGCGAGAGCATCAAGCTGGTCTCCATAGGTGAGGAGAGGGGGGTCTGCGGGGGTCCACGGGGCGTCCAGGGGGGTCCACGGGGTACAACCAGCGGCTCACCTTCCGCCAGATGCAGCTGGAGAACGTGTCCGTGGCGCTCGAGTTCCTGGAGCGCGAGAGCATCAAGCTGGTGTCCATAGGTGAGGAGCGGGGGGGCCACGGGGGGGGGGGGGGGGAGAGCATCAAGCTGGTCTCCATAGGTGAGGAGAGGGGGGGCATCGGGGGGGGGGGGTGGGTGAGCGCATATGGGGAGATGGGGGGGGGGTCAAGGAGGGGAGGGCATCAAGCTGGTCTCCATAGGTGAATGGGGGGGGGGGCGGGGAAGCATAAAGCTCGTCTCCATAGGTTAGGAGCGAGGGGGGTGAGAGTATGGGGGGGTCAAGGAGGGGGGCTGAGACGGGGGGGGGGGAGAGCCTCTAGCTGGTCTCCATAGGGGGGCATCAAGCTAGTTTCCATAGGTTAGGAGAGGGGGGTGAGAGCATGGGGGGGCGTCAAGCTGGTCTCCATAGGTGAAATGGTGTGGGGGGTTGTTGAGACCACCAGGAGGGGGTGAGGGCATCCAGCTGGTCTCCATAGGTGAGGAGAGGAGGTGTGGCGAGGGGGATTGTGGGGTAAGGGCATCAAACTGGGGTTCTTGGGTCGGGGTGGGGTGAACCAGGAGGGGGTGGGTTGGGGTGAACCAGACTGAGGATGAATGCGGGGTGCGTCCATCAAACCGGTGTCCACATGTGACGGGGGGGGGGGCGCTAGGGCCACTATAGGTGAAGAGAGGGGTGTTGGGAAGCATGGGCCATGCCTCCATATGGGAAGCGAGGGGGCAGCAGCGCACGGGGGACAGGTTCACACACTTTGAAAATAGTCGTGTGAACGCATCCAGTGTTGGTGGGCGATGGGTGGGTGTGGAAGCCCAGCGTGGCGCCTCTGTAGGTGAGACGGGGCTGCCACCTGCTTCCGGTCAGGGGGCATGCGCCAGTAATGATGTCGTGTAAAGTCTCTGCTCGTGTCTAAAGGATGACGTGGGAGTGGGCATATCTGTGGCAGTATTACCCTCAGTAGGGGGGACTGGAAAGCGCCCCTTCTCCGTGGGCCATCTGAACGTGTCCTGCGCGGTTCCAGCACATCCACCGCATTCCGATGGTGGCTTCCTGTGGGGCTTGTGCCAAGTAAACTCTAGCTACCAAATGTAGGGTTCACGTGCCACTCGTTCTCCTCCTTCGCACCGCACAAACCAGAGTTTCACTCCCTCTCTCCAGCTGTGCACAGTGGTGGGCAGCGCGGGGTGGCATCTGTGGAGTGCCCTGGTCGAGAGGTGAAGCAGTCATCTCTTCACCATGCGCCAAGCTCCCTAGTTCATTGGCGGGTCCGTGGGTACCGCTGGCAGTCCTTCGCCAGCTGAAGTTGAGGATGCCGCGTTTTTTGGCACACTGTGCTGTGCCTGGAAGTACCGGACTGTTTGTGCAGTAGGCAAGGTACTGGTTGTGGGGCTCCGCTGTGCCTGGACGCAGCAGTGATTGGCTTGGAGCTAGGGATGTCCTGGTTGTGGCACTCTGCTGTGCCTGCATGCAGCAGTGGTTGGCTTGGAGCTGGGGATGGCCTGGCTGTGGTACTCTGCTGTGCCTCGATGCTGGAGGCAGTGATTGCTTGGCTAGGGAATTGGGATGTCCTGATTGTGGCACTGTCTGGATGCAGCAGTGGTTGGCTTGGAGCTGGGGATGCCCTGGCTGTGGTACTCTGCTCTGCCCGGATGCAGCAGTGATTGACTTAGAGGTGGGGGTGTCATGGTTGTGGTACTCAGCTGTGCCTGGATGCAGCAGTGATTGGCTTTGAGTAGGGGATGTCATGGTTGTGACACTCTGCTGTGCCTGGATGCAGCAGTGATTGGCTTTGAGTTGGATGTTCCGGTTGTGGTACTCTGCTGCGCCAGGATGCCGCCGACAGTGATTGGCTTGGAGCTGGGCATGTGCTGGTTTTGGCACTCTGCTGTACCTGGATGCAGTGGTTGGCTAGGGGGTGTCCTGGCTGTGGTACTCTGCTGTGCATGGATGCTGGAGGCAGTGATTGGCTTGGAGCTGAGGATGTCATGGCTGTGGCCCTCTGCTGTGCCTGGATGCAGCAGTGATTGGCTTGGAGCTGGCGATGTCCTGGTTGAGGCACTCTGCTGTGCCCGGATGCAGCAATGATTGGCTTGGGTGTGTCCTGGTTGTGGTACTCTGCTGTGCCTGGATGCAGGAGGCAGTGATTGGCTTGGAGCTGGGAATGGCCTGGCTGCGGTACTCTGCTCTGCCCGGATGCAGCAGTGATTGGCTTAGAGCTGGAGATGTCCTGCTTGTGGTACTCTGCTGTGCCTGGATGCTGGAAGCAGTGATTGGTTGGCTAGGGAGTTGGGATGTCCTGGTTGTGGCACTGTCAGGATGCAGTAGTGATTGGCCTGGCTGTGGTACTCTGCTGTGCCTGGATGCAGCAGTGATTGGCTTGGAGTTTGGGATGTCATTGCTGTGGTACTTTGCTATGCCTGGATGCAGCAGTGATTGGCTTGGAGTAGGGGATACCCTGGTTGTGGTACTCTGCTGTGCCCAGGTGCAGTAGTGATTGGCTTGGAGTTGGTATTGCCTGGCTGTGGTACTCTGCTGTACCTGGATGCAGCAGGCAGTGATAGGCTTGGAGCTGGGCATGTCATGTTTGTGGCACTCTGCTGTGCCTGGATGCAGCAATGATTGGCCTGGGGGTGTCCTGGTTGTGGTACTCTGCTGTGTCTGGATGCAGCAGTGATTGGCCTGTCTGTGGTACTCTGCTGTGTCTGGATGGAGCAGGGATAGGCTTGGAGTTGGGGATGTCCTGGTTGTGGTACTCTGCTGTGCCTGGATGCTGGAGACAGTGATTGGCTTGGAGCTTGGGATGTCCTGATTGTGGTACTCTGCTGTGCCTGGATGCAGCAGTGATTGGCTTGGAGCTTGGGATGTCCTGGTTGTGGTACTCTGCTGTGCCTGGATGCAGCAGTGATTGGCTTGGAGCTTGGGATGTCCTGATTGTGGTACTCTGCTGTGCCTGGATGCAGCAGTGATTGGCTTGGAGCTTGGGATGTCCTGGTTGTGGTACTCTGCTGTGCCTGGATGCAGCAATGATTGGCTTGGAGCTGGGGATGTCCTGGTTGTAGTACTCTGCTGTGCTTGGATGCAGCAGTGATTGGCTTGGAGTTGGGATGTCCTGGTCGGTGCACTCTGCTGTGCCTGGCTGCTGCAGGCAGTGATTGGCCGGTGCTACCAGCCTTTGTCTATTACTCGACGGATGGGGCGGGGGAGGGGGGCACGCTAATTTTGGCGCTCAGACCTACAGTTTATCTGCCTGCCCCTGGTAGAGAAGGGTATAATGTGTGTAGTCTCAGTGCTAGCATCCTGTTGGTGCAGGGGGCGGGTGTCATTGTTGGCACGTTCGGTGCCTGGTTGTGGACACCAGTTGCCTGCAGTTCCCATGTCTGGGCGGGGGTCGCCTTGTGCTGCTTCTGTGCGCTGGTAGCAGCTGGCTGTTGTCACAGTTCGCACATTCTCGGGTTGGTTGGGGGGGTGTTGTCACGGTTCGCTAGTTCTTGGGGTTGGTTGGGGGGTGTTGTCACGGTTCGCTAGTTCTTGGGGTTGGTTGGGGGGGTTGTCATGGTTCGCTCATTCTCGGGGTTGGTTGGGGGGTGTTGTCACGGTTCTCTCGGGGTTGGTTGGGGGGGTGTTGTCACGGTTCTCTCGGGGTTGGTTGGAGGGGTGTTGTCACAGTTCTCTCTGGGTTGGTTGGAGGGGTGTTGTCACGGTTCTCTCGGGGTTGGTTGGGGGGTGTTGTCACGGTTCTCTCGGGGTTGGTTGGGGGGTGTTGTCACGGTTCTCTCGGGGTTGGTTGGGGGGTGTTGTCACGGTTCTCTCGGGGTTGGTTGGGGGGTGTTGTCACGGTTCTCTCGGGGTTGGTTGGGGAGGTGTTGTCACGGTTTGCTCGTTTTCGGGGTTGGTTGGGGGGTGTTGTCATGGTTTTCTCGTTCTTGGGGTTGGTTGGGTGGGTGTTGTCACGGTTCGCTAGTTCTTGGGGTTGGTTGGGGGGTGTTGTCATGGTTTTCTCGTTCTTGGGGTTGGTTGGGTGGGTGTTGTCACGGTTCGCTCGTTCTCGGGGTTGGTTGGGGGTGTTGTCACGGTTCGCTCTGGGTTGGTTGGGGGGGTGTTGTCACGGCTTGCTCGTTCTCGGGGTTGGTTGGGGGGTGTTACGGTTTGCTCGTTCTTGTTGTTGGTCGGGTGATGTCGTGGTTCGCTCTGGGTTGGTTGGGGGGGTGTTGTCACGGTTTGCTCGTTCTCGGGGTTGGTTGGGGGGTGTTACGGTTTGCTCGTTCTTGTTGTTGGTCGGGTGATGTCGTGGTTCGCTCAGGGTTGGTTGGGGGGTGTTGTCACGGTTTGCTCGGGGTTGGTTGGGGGGGTGTTGTCACGGTTTGCTCGTTCTCGGGGTTGGTTGGGGGGTGTTACGGTTTGCTCGTTCTTGTTGTTGGTCGGGTGATGTCGTGGTTCGCTCAGGGTTGGTTGGGGGGTGTTGTCACGTTTCGCTCGGGGTTGGTTGGGAGGGTGTTGTTACGGTTCGCTCGGGGTTGGTTGGGGGGTGTTGTCATGGTTTGCTCGTTCTCTGGGTTGGTTGGGGGGGTGTTGACAGTTAGCTCAGGGTTGGTTGGGGGGTGTTATGGTTCGCTCGGGGTTGGTTGGGGGGTTGTTGTCACGGTTTGCTCGTTCTCGGGGTTGGTCGGGGGGTGTCACGGTTCGCTCTGGGTTGGTTGGGGGTGTTGTCACGGTTTGCTTGTTCTTGGTGTTGGTCGGGTGGTTTTGTCGTGGTTTGCTCGAGGTTGGTTGGGGGGTGTTGTCACGGTTTGCTAGTTCTCTGTGTTGGTTGGGGGGTGTTGTCACAGTTTGCTCGTTCTCGGGGTTGGTTGGAGGGTGTTGTCACGGTTCGCTCGGGGTTGGCTGCGGGGGGTGTTGTCACGGTTCGCTCGGGGTTGGTTGGGGGTGTTGTCACGGTTTGCTCGTTCTTGTTGTTGGTCGGGTGATGTCGTGGTTCGCTCGGGGTTGGTTGGGGGGTGTTGTCACGGTTCGCTCTGGGTTGGTTGGGGGGTGTTGTCACGGTTCGCTCGTTCTCGGGGTTGGTTGGGGGGGTGTTGTCATGGTTTGCTCGTTCTCTGGGTTGGTTGGGGGGTGTTGTCACGGTTCACTCGGGGTTGGCTGGGGGGTGTTGTCACGGTTCGCTCGGGGTTGGTTGGGGGTATTGTCACGGTTCGCTCGGGGTTGGTTGGGGGGGGGTGTTGTCATGGTTCTCTGGTTCGCGACCAGTAGTGGTCATGGTTTAGTGCACCTGCCTGGGAGTGGTGGGTACTGTTTCCGGGTTCTGAGTGGTGGCGACGCGGTTGTCTGGGGGGTGGGGGTGTCACTGGTTCTGGGTGGGGGCAGTAGTTGCCAGGTTGTGGAGTGTTATCTTTCAGTGGTGCTGTTGGCAGAAGTACTTGCTGATGCGTGGGGGCAGTAGCCACTATGTGGGGAATGCGGAGGGCTTGTTACTGTCGGTGCTTCTGGGTGGCCCCCATGAGTTTTCTGGGAGGGGCGGGTTGTTATCGGTCACGGATTCTGAAGGGGGGTGTAGGAGGGTGTTGTCTTTCGTCGCTTCTCGTTAGCAGCTCTACTTGCTGGGAAGGGGGTCTCTTCCTGGCTTCGGTGGGGGCAGTC
Source organism: Lissotriton helveticus (assembly GCF_964261635.1). NCBI lineage: Eukaryota > Metazoa > Chordata > Amphibia > Caudata > Salamandridae > Lissotriton > Lissotriton helveticus. The sequence continues at coordinate 26,550,252 of NC_136071.1, forward strand.
GTTGTCCTGGCGGGGGGTGCTGCATTGGCGTGGGCGGGTGGGGGCAGCGCCCCCCGCCTCTGCTTTGCATGATGTCGGGCACACCTGCGGGTGGGTGCGCTTTATCTGGATGAGCTGAGTGAATGCAGGTTGTGTGCGTTCCATGGTGCAGGAGTTGCGTGGGGGCGTCAGAGGGTTGTCACCCCGCCCCCCTCCTGTTTTGGTCCGGAAGTCTCAGTCCAGGGGTGCATGGAGTGGAGGGGGGCGGTTCATCCTTCCTGGGTGTAGCAGGGATGGGCAGCGGTTGCTTTGGTTAGTGTAGGGGGGGGCGCAGCCTTCGGACAGGACATTCGGGAGTGTCCCTGGGCGTGGCACGGGTGACGGCCTCTCCGCCCCCTTCTTTTGGGGGGTGTCTGCTTCGGGGGGTGTCCCTGGGCGTGGCTCTGACAGCCTCTCCACCCCTTCTTTTGGGGGTGTCGGCGTCCTCCGTGCATGGTCCCCCGGGTGCGCACAGAGATCTGTCCTAGTCCTGTTTGCGGGAGTCTGCTGTATGGGGGTGCGGGGTGCCCAGTACCGAGCAGTGGGGGTGCGGGCTGAAGCGAGGCGAAGCAGAAAGTTTCTCCCATGCTGGGGGGAGAAGGGAGAGGGGCAGGGAGCACATCCCGCCCCTCCCCCTCCCTCCCCGCACACTGCAGGCCCTTTGTCCTCCCAGCAGCATTGAACTTCGAGTTGGGAGTGTTTTTCCAGGCCTAGCGAGGGGGACCCCCTGCGCCACCAGACCTGAACCCCCCCCCCCTTCCTCCGCCTCCATCGCCTGCCAACGAGAGAACAACCTTGAATCAATTAAGATTCAAAGTGTTTGGAGCCGAGTCCTCCCAGCTGCTCCGGCCTGTCCCGGTGCAGTCCGTAGCAGGACCCCGCCAGGCTGGGGGGGCGAGCTGTGGGCAGCAGGCATGAGCCAGCCCCAGGGATGCTCCAGGCACTGGTACCTTCAAGGCGCCCTTCGCCCAGGAGCCGCTGAGATGCAGTGAACGAGATTCACTCTGGTCCGGGGAACTTTTTATTTTTATTTATAAAGTTTTATATAGCGCCAACTTGACCCAAGAAGTTATCGGAGCGCTTTACATTTAGGATCGTTGCGTGTATGTATTTGTTAAGCGCGGCTGCCACCCAAAGGGTATCCTGGCGCTGAGACTGCATCTGTACTACAGGCAAGACTACCATTACACTATTCTGGGAAACAAAGGTCTTAAGGTCCCTTTTTAAAAGAAGTGAAATCCTGTCTGCACCTCAGCGTCAGCGGGAGGGTATTCCAGAGAGTGGCAGCTGTGAAACTAAAAGCACGGCCCCCCATCCTCACTCTATTGATCCTAGGGACCGTCACTCGAAACGCGGAAGAGGATCTTACAGGTCTGGCAGCACAGTACCAGGAGAAAAGATTTTGGAGCGGTATCGGCCCCTGTCCATGCAGAGCCTTAAAGACAAGGCATACCGCCTTGAAGGAAATTCTCTGCTGGACAGGTAGCCAGTGAAGATCAGCCAGTGCGCCGGAAGAAGAGGCAGAGCGGGGCCGAGATAGAGCCAATTTAGCCGCCATATTTTTGATCCTCTGCAGCTTTAAGGTCAAAGTTTTAGGGGCTCCCAGAAGTAGTGCATTGCAGTAATCTAATCGGCTGAGAATAGAACTGCGCACTACCTCTGTCCTTACCTCTTTGGGGAGGAGCGGTAAGATCTTACGTAGGGTGCGAAGTAGGCCCATACAAGCCGCTATAGTTCTGTTCACCGAGGCATCAGGCTGCAGATTGGGTTCAAACAGAACTCCCAGATTGCGGGCCGACTCAGCGGCCTCTACCGTACCTGGGATAGATGTAGGCCAGAAATCGTCCGGCAGCGGACGAGGGGTACGGTCTAGGGAGCAATGAAGAACCTCCGTTTTCGATCCATTAAATTGAAGCGAATTGGCACGCAACCACTCAGCTGTAGCCGACATACAGCGGTGGAAGGTATCTCTCGATACTGCCTTGGTACCCTCAAATGAAAAAATCAATTGTCATCGGCATAATTGATGACCGATATGACGAATGACTTTATCAGGGCAACCAGTTACATCCGTTACAAGAGCATAGTAAGTTACAGTACACACAATGTTGCGAGAATTCGTAGGAGGGAGGGGAGGAGGAACTGTGCCCAATGTCCGGCTGGGTAGGTGACGGTCCAGGGTAAACCAGCGCCAATCTCCTCAATAGCGGTCAAGCAGCTCCACGGGGCATCAGCCATGTTGATCGGGTCTCAGCGTTCAGGAAAAACAGATTTGAGTTTATTTGATTTGAGAAGTTTAAATAGTGCTGGCTAGACCGGTGCTTTACCAGAGGATCGTTGCATTTCAAGGTACATCTAAAAAGTTTTATATAGCGCTGGCTAGACCCGGATGTATCGGAGCGCTTCGCCAGAGGAATATTGCGTTACAAGTTACAATAGCGTAGTAAGGTACAGTAAACAAAAAACGAAGTGGAGAGAATTCGTAGAAAAGGAGGGGAGGATGGAGCCATAGCAGGAAGACGAGGAAGAACGGTGTCCAATGTCCTGCTGGGTAGGTGACGGTCGAGGGGTAAACCAGGGCCAATCTCCTCAATAGCTGTCTAGCAGCTCCACCGGCATCAGCCAAGTTGATCAGGTCTCAAGTGTTCAGGAAAAACAGTTTAGAATAGATACATAGGCTACAGTAGCATAGTCAAGTAGTGGAAGAGCATGTCCCCACTAGAGGATAGCGGTAAAAGAAAGGGGTGGAGGCAGGGGAGTTAAAAACAAACCAGAGAAGGAGCTGGGGGCTGCCATTTAGGCCGGATGGGGGGGGGGGGGTTCAAGGGCTGTTTTTTTGCTCAGAGGAGTAGCAGGACGAGGTAGGGAATGAATGTCTGCCAAGGACTGAGAGTTGGTGAATACAGAGGGTGGTTGGGGCCTCGTCAAGCCCCTTGACCCCTTAAGGGTCGCCCCTGATGCAAGGTGTGGGCAGGAGGGGGCTGGGGGACAGAACAATATTTTTAATGCTTTAAAGAACTTTTCATCACTGGCTCTGCCCGAGGATCAGGTTCTCTTGGTATGTGGGAAGTCGTGTCGCAACCGGGGAGTCGGTACAAAAGGGGGTGGTGATGGACGGAGCATCTGAACCAATCAAACACACACACCCAGTCAAAAGTTCGGGTGGCAAAGTGAGCAAGGGACTCACGTCTGAGCATACCCTGGGAGTCTGGCAAAAGGGGCGGTCCCCGCCTCCACCCGGCGAAGTCTGAGGGATTCACCCCTCCCCTCACCAGGGTGCCCCCACTGGTAGAACAGCAAGCATCCTGTGGGCCCTGGTGCAAGGAAAATTACCCCTGGGACTGCTGTTGGGGTAGTAAACTACAGCCATTACTAGGGATCAACGCGCCCCTCTGGGCCCTGGTACACTGCACCTGCTGCACCAATCGTAGCTACGCCCCTGGCCCACAACCTGATATTTCAATCCGTCCAACCATCTGATTGCAGTCTGAGGAGTAAAGACAAGCAGTTGTGGCACACACTGCACGGGATGGAGGAGTAAAAACCAGTGGATGTGGTACGGTCTCCAGGACGGAGGAGTAAAGACAACTGGCCGCAGTACACGCTCTCCAGGATAGAGGAGTAAAGAGAAGCGGCTGTGGTACTCGCTCTCCAGGATGGAGGAGTAAAGACAAGCGGCTGCAGTACAGCTCTCCAGGACGGAGGAGTAAAGTGGCTGTGGTACACGCTGTACAGTACTAGGGAGGAAAGACAAGAAGCTGTGGTACATGCTGTACAGTACTAAGGAGTAAAGACAACCGGCTGTGGTACAAGCGGTACTACTGCAGAGTAAAGACAAGTGGCTGTGGTACACACGGTACAGTACAGAGGAGTAAAGACCTGTGGTACACGCTCTCCAGGATGGAGTAAAATCAAGCAGCTGCGGTACACACTGTACAGTACTAAGGAGTAAAGACAAGCTGCTGTGGTACACGCCCTCCAGGATGGAGGAGTAAAGACAAGCGGCTGTGGTACACGCCTTCCAGGATGGAGGAGTAAAAACAAGCGGCTGTGGTACACGCCTTCCAGGATGGAGGAGTAAAGACAAGCGGCTGTGGTACACGCCTTCCAGGATGGAGGAGTAAAGAGAAGTGGCTGCAGTACACGCTCTCCAGGACGGAGGAGTAAAGACAAGCGGCTGTGGTACACGCTCTCCACGATGGAGGAGTAAAGACAAGCGGCAGTGGTACACGCAGGTCAGTACTGAGGAGTAAAGACAAGCCGCTGCAGTACATGCTCTCCAGGATGGAGGAGTAAAAACCAGCAGCTGTGGTACTCGCTCTCCAGGATGGAGGAGTAAAGCGAAGCTGCTGTGGTACACGCTCTCCAGGATGGAGGAGTAAAGACAAGCGGCTGCGGTACATGCTCTCCAGGATGGAGGAGTAAAAACCAGCGGCTGTGGTACACGCTCTCCATGATGGAGGAGTAAAGACAAGCGGCTGTGGTACACGCTCTCCAGGATGGAGTAAAGACAAGCTGCTGTGGTCCACGCTCTCCAGGATGGAGGAGTAAAGACAAGCGGCTGTGGTACACGCTGGACAGTACTGAGGAGTAAAGACAAGCGGCTGCGGTACACGCTCCAGTGCGGAGGAGTAAAAACCAGCAGCTGTGGTACTTGCTCTCCAGGATGGAGGAGTAAAGAAGCGGCTGCAGTACACGCTCTACAGGATGGAGGAGTAAAAATCAGCGGCTGTGGTACACGCTCTCCAGGATGGAGGAGTGAAGAGAAGCGGCTGTGGTACACGCTCTCCAGGATGGAGGAGTGAAGAGAAGCGGCTGTGGTACACGCTCTCCAGGATGGAGGAGTAAAGCGAAGCTGCTGTGGTACACGCTGGACAGTACTGAGGAGTAAAGACAAGCGGCTGCGGTACACGCTCTCCAGGATGGAGGAGTAAAGCGAAGCTGCTGTGGTACACGCTCTCCAGGATGGAGGAGTAAAAACAAGCTGCTGTGGTACACGCTCTCCAGGATGGAGGAGTAAAAACAAGCTACTGTGGTACACGCTCACCAGGATGGAGGAGTAAAAACAAGCTGCTGTGGTACACGCTCTCCAGGACGGAGGAGTAAAGACAAGCGGCTGAGGTACACGCTCTCTAGGATGGAGGAGTAAAAACCAGCAGCTGTGATACTCGCTCTCCAGGATGGAGGAGTAAAGACAAGCGGCTGTGGTACGCGCTGGACCGTACTGAGGAGTAAAGACAAGCGGCTGTGGTACGCGCTGGACCGTACTGAGGAGTAAAGACAAGCGGCTGTGGTACAAGCTGACCCGTACTGAGGAGTAAAGACAAGCGGCTGCGGTACACGCTCTCCAGGGCGGAGGAGTAAAGACAAGCGGCTGTGGCACACGCTGCACAGGATGGAGGAGTAAAGACAAGCGGCTGCGGTACACGCTCTCCACGATGGAGGAGTAAAGACAAGTGGCTGCGGTACACGCTGGACCGTACTGAGGAGTAAAGACAAGCGGCTGTGGTACACGCCCTCCACGATGGAGGAGTAAAGACAAGCGGCTGCGGTCACGCTCTCCAGGGCGGAGGAGTAAAGACAAGCGGCTGTGGTACACGCTCTCCAGGGCGGAGGAGTAAAGACGAGCGGCTGCGGTACACGCTCTCCAGGGCGGAGGAGTAAAGACAAGCGGCTGCGGTACACGCTCTCCAGGGCGGAGGAGTAAAGACAAGCGGCTGCGGTCACGCTCTCCAGGGCGGAGGAGTAAAGACAAGCGGCTGTGGTACACGCTCTCCAGGTTAAACGGACTGCCCGTTGTAAGCCCTCTGGCTATTCTAGTAATGTTCTCTGAAGGAACCGCACTGAGGTGAGGCTACGACGTGGTACATTATGCACAGTTTCCCACCCCCTGGAGAGTCTGGCGAGGGCGCCCCCACCCCCTGGAGAGTCTGGCGAGGGCGCCCCCACCCTGCGGAGTCTGGAGGGCGCCACAACTTTACCCTTTAAAGTGGTCTGACCTTTCTACCCCAATGGAAAGAATTCAAGGCTTTTGTTGAGTAGATTTACGGCCGTCCGCTGGCTGTGCATTCAGTGCACGTCCTACATGCGGGCTGCTGCACGGAGCCCCTGGTCTGAGCATGGCAGTCGTGCCTGACCCAGCCCCCTCGGCTTGCACCTTTCCTCGGTCCCTGCTTGTGCATGCGGGAAGAGTGGCCCTGTGGGGTCTACTGGTTAGTGAAGGAGTATTTCACACTTGGCGCTGGTTCTTGGGTGAAGGTAGTGAGTCCCATGTGCAGGTCCTTTTCCCCTTTCAACCAGTCTCCTGTGATCTATCGGTTGCTGCCAGTTCTTTGTTCTCAGTGCTGAACCTCTCCTTTTCTGGGGTCCTGGTGAATGTCTCTGCAGGGATGGCACTGGCATTTGGGTGCGGTTAGGTTTCACAGCGAAAACTGATGCTGTCTTTCTTAAATAAATCCGTAGTGGTTGCATTAAAACACCCGCCTGCTTTGAGAAGTGAAGACTCCTTGGCCCCAGGACGGCGGAGCAGAGCCTCCAATAGTCTGGCTGCTTGGATTATGCCAGTGGTGCCAGGAAGCCCCTGTGGCCCTGGCTAGCCCAGGAGCTGGTGCCCCGAGGATCCCTGGTCTATCTATATCAGGCACTTCAGTGTCGGACTGCTTGGATTATGCCAGTGGTGCCAGGAAGCCCCTGTGGCCCTGGATAGCCCAGGAGCTGGTGGAGTGTGATGTCCAGACTATGGGGATCCCTGGTGTATCCCGATCCAGCACTTCAGTGTCAGGATGAGGCTGGTGATGTAGAATGAATGAAACAAAGTGAGCAACAGAAGGACAAAGTAACATTATTGGCGGAGTTGGAGGAGTGCCAGAGGGACTGCGACCAGAGGAGACGGGGGGGGGGGGGTTCACTTGTTTTCTGTTAGGGGAAAGCCTTCTGGCTCTTACTCTGGTATGACTCATTTACTGAGGTTACTACAGTGCACTACTGAGGGAGCTCACAGTTCCCTAGCTAGTGTCTGAACTTCCTGTGGTCTGCTGGGGCTTGATACGGGCTTGATGCAAAGTAAGGTGCGGCTCGATGGACCAGTGCCTCGCTTGCACGTGGGCAGTCGCTGCAGGGTGGCGACGCTCGCACGTGGGCAGTCTCTGCCGGGTGGCGACGCTTGCACGTGGGCAGTCTCTGCCGGGTGGCGACGCTTGCACGTGGGCAGTCTCTGCCGGGTGGCGACGCTTGCACGTGGGCAGTCTCTGCCGGGTGGCGACGCTTGCACGTGGGCAGTCTCTGCCGGGTGGCGACGCTTGCACGTGGGCAGTCTCTGCCGGGTGGCGACGCTTGCACGTGGGCAGTCTCTGCCGGGTGGCGACGCTTGCACGTGGGCAGTCTCTGCCGGGTGGCGACGCTCGCACGTGGGCAGTCTCTGCCGGGTGGCGACGCTTGCACGTGGGCAGTCGGGTGGCGACGCGGACCTCTTGGTGCTCAAAGGACAAGTTTTGACAATCTATAAAACTGCCCTCCCACCCTTTCTGCGTCCTTCACTGGGGCAGACTGTAGCCTGCCCTTTTCATGCCCTTGGACCCGCACCAGTAAGTAATTCTGGTTCTGCTGTGGGAGGTCATTCTCCTCACTAGGTCTCTACTCCCCTGGAGATTCTCACTGGACTCCAGGTCAGTTTGCAGCGTCTCTACTACCTGCTGGCTGTAGGTGGAGTTAACTTCAGACCACCCAAGAAAGTCGGTTTGCTCGGGGTGCTGAGATGTTGGCACGTTTGACTCCCTGTAGTCGCGATGTATCGCCTCACTGGAGGGCTAGTTTAAAAAAAAAAAAAAAAATGCCAGCCTTGTTATTGATTACAAGTGGTTTGGTGCCTGACTGCAGAGTTGGGCTTGAGTCCAGGGACGGGCGTGGCCTCTGTCCTGACCCTGGGCTGGAGTCCAGGGACGGGCGTGGCCTCTGTCCTGACCCTGGGCTGGAGTCCAGGGACGGGCGTGGCCTCTGTCCTGACCCTGGGCTGGAGTCCAGGGGCGGGCGTGGCCTCTGTCCTGACCCTGGGCTGGAGTCCAGGGGCGGGCGTGGCCTCTGTCCTGACCCTGGGCTGGAGTCCAGGGGCGGGCGTGGCCTCTGTCCTGACCCTGGGCTGGAGTCCAGGGGCGGGCGTGGCCTCTGTCCTGACCCTGGGCTGGAGTCCAGGGGCGGGCGTGGCCTCTGTCCTGACCCTGGGCTGGAGTCCTGGGGCGGGCGTGGCCTCTGTCCTGACCCTGGGCTGGAGTCCAGGGACGGGCGTGGCCTCTGTCCTGACCCTGGGCTGGAGTCCAGGGACGGGCGTGGCCTCTGTCCTGACCCTGGGCTGGAGTCCAGGGACGGGCGTGGCCTCTGTCCTGACCCTGGGCTGGAGTCCAGGGACGGGCGTGGCCTCTGTCCTGACCCTGGGCTGGAGTCCAGGGACGGGCGTGGCTTCTGTCCTGACCCTGGGCTGGTGTCCAGGGATGGGCGTGGCCTCTGCACAGTTCCTGAGATTGTGCTGGTGTCCAGTGAAGGGCGTGGCCTCTGCACTGTCCCTGAGATTGTGCTGGTGTCCAGTGAAGGGCGTGGCCTCTGCACTGTCCCGGAGATTGTGCTGGTGTCCAGTGATGGGCGTGGCCTCTGCACTGACCTTGAATTGACTGGCAGTGTCGTGGCCACAACCCCAGTGCAGGGCCAGGCCCGGCAGCTGATGAGGGATTGGCCCTTCCAAGGAGAGCCCCGGCCTCCTCTCGTTGCCAGGCCCTGCAGCGGAGGACGCACGGGGCCTTCTAAGGAGAGCCCCGGCCTCCCCTTGTTGCCGGACCCTGCAGCTGAGGACTGGCCTTCCAAGGAGAGCCCCGGCCTCCTCTCGTTGCCGGCCCTGCAGCTGAAGGCCGGGGCCTTCCAAGGAGAGCCCTGGCCTCCTCTCGTTGCCAGGCACTGCAGCTGAGGCATGGGGCCTTCCAAGGAGAGCCCCAGCCTCCTCTCGTTGAAGGGCCCTGCAGCTGAGGCATGGGGCCTTCCAAGGAGAACCCCAGCCTCCTCTCGTTGCCGGGCCCTGCAGCTGAGGAGGGACGGGGCCTTCCAAGGAGAGCCCCGGCCTCCTCTCGTTGACGGGCCCTGCAGCGGAAGAAGGATGGGGCCTTCCAAGGAGAGCTCAGGCCTCCTCTCGTTGCCAGGCTCTGCAGCTGAGGACGCACGGGGGCCTTCCAAGGAGAGCCCCGGCCTCCTCGTTGCTGGGCCCTGCAGCTGAGGGCGCGCGGGCCTTCCAAGGAGAGCCCCGGCCTCCTCGTTGACGGGCCCTGCAGCTGAGGAGGGACGGGGCCTTCCAAGGAGAGCCCCAGCCTCCTCTCGTTGCCGGGCCCAACAGCTGAGGCATGGGGCCTTCCAAAGAGCCCCGGCCTCCTCTCGTTGTCGGGCCCTGCAGCGAAGGACGCACGGGGCCTTCAAAGGAGAGCCCCAGCCTCCTCTCGTTGCTCGGCCCTGCAGCGGAGGACGCACGGGGCCTTCCAAGGAAAGCCCCAGCCTCCTCTCGTTGCTCGGCCCTGCAGCAGAGGACGCACGGGGCCTTCCAAGGAGAGCCCTGGCCTCCTCTCGTTGCCGGGCCCTGCAGCTGAGGGAGGGGGCCTTCCAAGGAGAGCCCCGGCCTCCTCTCATTGCCGGACCCTGCAGCTGAGGATGCACAGGGCCTTCCAAGGAGAGCCCTGGCCTCCTCTCGTTGCCGGGCCCTGCAGCTGAGGGAGGGGGCCTTCCAAGGAGAGCCCCGGCCTCCTCTCATTGCCGGACCCTGCAGCTGAGGATGCACAGGGCCTTCCAAGGAGAGCCCCGGTCTCCTCTCGTTGCCGGGCCCTGCAGCTGAGGAGGGACGGGGCCTTCCAAGGAGAGGCCCGGCCCACCCTCGTTGCCGGACCCTGCAGCTGAGGATGCACAGGGCCTTCCAAGGAGAGCCCCGGCCTCCTCTCGTTGCCGGGCCCTGCAGCTGAGGAGGGACGGGGCCTTCCAAGGAGAGGCCCGGCCCCCCCTCGTTGCCGGGCCCTGCAGCTGAGGAGGGACGGGGCCTTCCAAGGAGAGGCCCGGCCCCCCCTCGTTGCCGGGCAGGCTCTGACTCGGTGCGCTTCCTGTCGGTGGAGCCGCGGCTCCCAGTGCAGCCTGTGGTCGGTGACCGCGCTCTGAATCACGGAGACGCGGAGATCTGCAGCGTCGGCAGTCCTGAGCCCGGGCGCTCCTTTCATCTGGCTTGGATGAAATGCCTGCTATTCGTTGAGCCTTTGTGGCTTCCATGGGCCGGCCAGGCTGGGGACCGCGCTGTACTGCAGCCCTGTGCCGGGCCTGTATTCGATTCCCCCCCCTCCCGGGCCCCCCTCACAGGCCCCCTCCAGGAAGCCCTCCTGTTCCCTCGATTGTCTGCCCTCTTACCCAGAGGAGAGGCCCGGAGACGGATGTTATCTCGAGTTCTTTCTAGGGTCCGTCCCAGCTGTATCTGCCCCCGGAGGGTCATGGCCTTTCCTGTCCATTGTCTGCCCCGATGAAATTGGGGCACAGGGAGGGGGCGCATCTGAAGTGTGAACCCCAGGCCCTTCTAACGTCCAGCAGCGTCTGCTTTGCACGCAGCAATAACTCTCCTTTTGAACCGGGCAAATCTAGTTTTGGAGGGTGGGGGGGGGGGGGGGTGTTAGTAGGCCAGACAGTATGGGGGGGGGGGGGGGGTAGGCCAGGCTTTTCAGTATTCACAAAGGTAAACTTAGACTAAAACACTAAATTTAACCCCTTTCCTGCGCCGCAAATTCTGCTGGGGGGGGGGGGGGGGGGCTAGGGGGTGGGCGTGGCGCTTTGGCGCTCAGGACGGCTGCACGCTGTCATTTATTTTTATTTGTGTTTTTATATAGCGCGGACATTACCCGAAGGCGTCTGAGCGCTTCACAATAGGAACAGTTGTGATACATGAGGAGAAAATTACAAGAGAGCAAATTACAAAAGCAAACGTTAAGTTACATGAGGCAAAAGTGACAATTGTGAGCAAACAAAATACATGAGGTAGCAAACGGTGCGTCAATCCTCACGGGTGGCGTGTACTCATGACGGCGTGGTTCAGTCACAACCCCGCCCACTCATTAATTCGCCTGCACAGGCGGGGGAATTAGTGCCGCGTGAGAGGAGCGGCAGCAGCATGACTGCTCCACGCAGTCATGAGCACACGCCTACCGTGACGCATGACGGCGTGGAGCCGTCATGAGCACGGAAGGGGTTAATAGTAGTAACTTACCTTTGGTAGTACGGAAAAGTCGTGAGCTTACACAAGTGTAGGTTTACCTCTGTGAATCGGGCCCAATGTCTTTTCAACCTTTGGTTGCTCAAGTCTTTCATGCAAGTGAATTTGTTTGATTTGGTGGTCTGTACAGATCTTAGCCTGGACTTGAGCTTAGCACTGAGGACTCTCTTCCTGATGTGTAATGTCTGAGCGAGAGCCGGATAGTGTAGTGCACCACTCTCTCTTAACGGTCTGCTCGCAGTTGACCTGGTCATGAAACTCTGGACTTTTGGCATCCAATTCATTGGTCTTTGCAGATAGTCTCCCCCACTGCTGATCTCCATCCAAAATCTAGTGCTTTGTGGAGTCTAACCTTGGGTAGCACACCCTACTTTCTGTCTCCGTGAGCCGCCTATCTGAGTGTTTGCGTATACAGCACAGGGTCTTCAAACTCAAGGTGGTGGCAATGTCCACCAAACCCCCACCTTTCTGCCTGCGGTGACCTCTCTTGCCTTGACACCCATCAGCATGTCTCCATCTCTGCTTATTCCACATTAAGGGGCTCTTTGTCTGTTTCTTGCCTTGACTCCTCGCCTTACCTCTCAATACCCGCTTTAAATCCAAGCACCACCCCACAAGCCCTATTGACGGTCTATGTTCCACAGCCTATAAATAAAGCACAGAGCCAATTCATAGATTATGAAATCAAAATGGTTTGTGCAGTCTACTATAGGCTTGACACTCCCCTTTGGTAGCCTATGGAACACCAGCTCCATGCCCTTAGCAGCTTATGGACCGTAAGCTCTGGACACAATGCCCTTCGATGTCCCAAGCTCGATGATGCATGCCCTTTGGAGGCTTATAGTCTGAATCTCTGGGCTCAATGCCCTCTGGAGGCTTATGGACCGCAAGTTCGGCGCTTTATGCCCTTCGGCGGCTTATGGACCGCAAGCTCGGTGCTCTATGCCCTTCGGCGGCTTGTGGACCGCAAGCTCGGTGCTCTATGCCCTTCGGCGGCTTATGGACCGCAAGCTCTGCGCTCTATGCCCTTCGGCGGCTTATGGACCGCAAGCTCTGCGCTCTATGCCCTTTGGCAGCTTATGGACCGCAAGCTTGGCGCTCTATGCCCTTCGGCGGCTTATGGACCGCAAGCTTGGTGCTCTATGCCCTTCGGCGGCTTATGGATCGCAAGCTTGGCGCTCTATGCCCTTTGGCGGCTTATGGACCGCAAGCTCGGCGCTCTATGCCCTTTGGAGGCTTATAGTCTGAATCTCTGGGCTCTATGCCCTTCGGCGGCTTATGGACCGCAAGCTTGACGCTCTATGCCCTTCGGCGGCTTATGGACCGCAAGCTCGGTGCTCTATGCCCTTCGGCGGCTTATGGACCGCAAGCTCGGTGCTCTATGCCCTTCGGCGGCTTATGGACCGCAAGCTCTGTGCTCTATGCCCTTCGGCGGCTTATGGACCGCAAGCTCGGCGCTCTATGCCATTTGGAGGCTTATAGTCTGAATCTCTGTGCTCTATGCCCTTTGGCGGCTTATGGACCGCAAGCTCTGTGCTCTATGCCCTTTGGCGGCTTATGGACCGCAAGCTCTGTGCTCTATGCCCTTCAGCGGCTTATGGACCGCAAGCTTGGCGCTCTATGCCCTTCGGCGGCTTATGGACCGCAAGCTCGGCGCTCTATGCCCTTTGGAGGCTTATAGTCTGAATCTCTGGGCTCTATGCCCTTTGGTGGCTTATGGACCGCAAGCTCGGCGCTCTATGCCATTTGGAGGCTTATAGTCTGAATCTCTGGGCTCTATGCCCTTTGGTGGCTTATGGACCGCAAGCTCTGTGCTCTATGCCCTTCAGCGGCTTATGGACCGCAAGCTTGGCGCTCTATGCCCTTCGGCGGCTTATGGACCGCAAGCTCGGCGCTCTATGCCCTTTGGAGGCTTATAGTCTGAATCTCTGGGCTCTATGCCCTTTGGTGGCTTATGGACCGCAAGCTCGGCGCTCTATGCCATTTGGAGGCTTATAGTCTGAATCTCTGGGCTCTATGCCCTTTGGTGGCTTATGGACCGCAAGCTCTGTGCTCTATGCCCTTCGGCGGCTTATGGACCGCAAGCTATGTGCTCTATGCCCTTCGGCGGCTTATGGACCGCAAGCTTGGCGCTCTATGCCCTTCGGCGGCTTATGGACCGCAAGCTTGGCGCTCTATGCCCTTCGGCGGCTTATGGACCGCAAGCTCGGCGCTCTATGCCCTTTTGAGGCTTATAGTCTGAATCTCTGGGCTCTATGCCCTTTGGTGGCTTATGGACCGCAAGCTCGGCGCTCTATGCCCTTTGGAGGCTTATAGTCTGAATCTCTGGGCTCTATGCCCTTTGGTGGCTTATGGACTGCAAGCTCGGCGCTCTATGCCCTTTGGCGGCTTATGGACCGCAAGCTTGGCGCTCTATGCCCTTTTGAGGCTTAGCCTCCGACCCGACAATCCTATTTTTGAGGTAGTCTGGGTAGCCAATGCGCTGCTCTGTGAGGCATGCTGTATTTGAGATTTGAGTAGTGACATGAAGTTCCGCCCATATTTTTCATTGGCTTGTCATTGTCTTTTGTAAATGCTGGCTTCTGATTAGTTAATAAGCCTGTTAGTCCCTCCTTAGTACCACCTTGTCATCATTTGCAACCTCTCATGAGCACTATTTTCTTTAGTTAGTTTCTCCTATTGCAGGCATGACATGCTTTCCTTCAAAATTCAGCACGCAAGGAGCTCTCTTTCACTGTCCAAGCAGCCCGGGACAATGGCGGCCACTTCTTTGAAATGCAACAGGTCTCGCATTTAGAAAAGTTTGACCTATTGGCATTGTAAACGACAATACCTTTTAATTGTGTTGATTATCTAAACTGATAAATAAAAGGCATTATTTACAATGCCAATAGCTTAAACTCTCTCAAAAGCGATACCTATTGCACCGCAAATGCTTGTTTCTTCTTGAAGAGCAGGCATTGCTGTTGATGAAATCAGACCTTTAAAGGTGTCTCGTGGAATGCACACACTCCTCCAGGACAGCTGTTTTGGCCTAGTGACTGCTGACCTGTGCCTGGGACCACAAGCGGTTTCTTGATAATCATGGTATTGTATTGTAATTGCATTTATATAGCGCTTACTACCCCTGACGAGGCGTCGAATCGCTTTTTCGGCGGTTAGCACGCTACTCCGGGACCCATAGAGGATTAGTGTTGAATTAGTATAGTGAAACATGCAAGTCCATTTTAAGTGGTGGGTAGGTTAGTCAGTAATTTGGATTTGGAATGATAGCAGAAGGATAGAGGAGGACCAAGGTTTGTATTTATTTATCACTCGCTTGTTGATGCACGCTATTCAGGAATCCTATAAAGAATTAGTGGTGAATTATTATGGTGAAATATGAGGTAATATCAGTGGTGGATATTAGTCTGTTACTTGGAGTGAGATGGATAGCGGAGGATGAAAGGGGAAGAAAGATTTGCATTCATATAGCACTTGTTACCCCCAATGGGTGTTGAATCACTTTTCAGGCGAGTAGCACGCCACTCCGGAACCCATAAAGGATTAGTGTTGAAAATTAGTATGGTATAAATATGAAGTAATTTGGTATTCAGTATATTAGTATAGTCGAATATGGAATATGGAATTTGAGAAGTGAACATGTTAGTCTGTTAATTTTGATTGAAAAGGATAGTGGAGGGATAAGAGTGAAGGTTTTTTTTTTTTTTTTTTTAGGTCTTAGCAGTAGGAAGAGGCTTTTGGATGGGGAAAAATGAGTTTTGGAGGGAGGAGTCAGAGGGGAGAGTTTAGACATTTGGAGGGAAAACAGATTTGTCACCAAGGAATGAGAGGGACAAACTACAGAGGTTGGACTGCAAATCTCACAATTCAACACACTAAATGGAGGCAATCCTTGGCCGGGAAAACCACAAATTTAAAACACAACACGGGTGATAAAATATGCAATTACAGGCATGCTAAAACTACAATTTTTAACTAACAACCACAGGCATAGACCGTAAACACAAAGTGAAAATCGTTTTTTAAACCAAGAACAGGTTAAGCCCAAGCCTTGTATTGAAAATGTGAAGTCCAGAACGTGTTGCCACCAATGAATAACGATGTCCTTGGGACAATGTACAGTAGTGTCAATGACTCCTGTTTATTCAGCCAATGTTCATGGCTATGCAGCGGCTTCTCATCTTCCAAGAAGGGGCAGCTTCAGATGATGCTGGCACCGTGAGTTTCCTTCCCTAGCAAACCAGAGGTTGCAAAGCACCTTGTAGGCACCGTGCCCCCGGCCGGGGTAGCACCTCACTGGACCCTAATCCAGCAATCCCTGTAGCCGGACTCGCATCTCTTCAGCAGTGACTTATGGGGCTTGTCGCTGCTCACTTTTATTCTGCAGGAGTATTTTTGGGTTCCTTATCTGTTAATATCTTTTGTTTTTCTGTTTGTTCCATTTTTTTCCTTTTTTTTTTTTTTTTTTTTTTTTTTTTTTATTAAGGACATTTTTGTCTCAATGTACAGATGTAGCAATAAAACGGCCTTTACCTCTTTGACTGCAACCAAAGAACGGACTTTGTGGGCACAGCTGCTTCCAAGAGCTAGTCTAGCAGCCTGCAGGCTCTAGGTACCAACGAGGCGTGTTGCGCTGCTCGCCCACTCTTGAGGCTGTGTCCACGCTCCCTTCTCTCCCTCCAGAAGGCTTTCAGTGATCCTGGGATGTGTAAGCCGAGCTCTTGGCCTCCTTCCACTCCTTTGTTCCTTGTTGAAAGCAGGACAGGAGCAGCACCAGAGCCGGAATGCACTGGCGGAACAGGCTCGTTTGGTTTGCGCTCGAAGGGGCTGCGATTCTTTGCCAAACGTCTTGACGGTTTGGCTGCATTTCAGGGGCCAATTGTCGTCTAATTCTCTGGGGAGCCCAATGGCAAGCCCGGTTTTCTGATTTGGGGGGGTGGAGGGCTTGCACTGTGCCGGCTTTAAAGTAAAGAGCAGTTGTGCCCTCTGGATGGCATACTCCAATACTTCCACCATCCCCTCTGTGTGGGCCTGAGTGGTAAGGCATACCACAAGGTGTGCCATTGGGAGCGCGGGCTGCCCCGGGGTGTGCCATTGGGGGCACGGTCTGCCCCGGAGTGTGCCATTGGGGGCGTGGGGTGTGCCATTGGGGAGCGGGCTGTCCCATGGGTGTGCCATTGGGGAGCGGGCTGTCCCCTGGGTGTGCCATTGGGGACACGGTCTGCCCCGGGGTGTGCCATTGGGGGCGCGGGGTGTGCCATTGGGGAGCAGACAGTCCCCTGGGTGTGCCATTGGGGGCGCGGGGTGTGTCATTCGGGAGCGGGCTATCCCCTGGGTGTGCCATTGGGGAGGGAAACGACCGCACGAGAAGGGATGCTGCGGTGTGCGCGGGCTTCCGGTCTGCACACACTTCAGAAGCGATCATCGCTGATGCCCCGGGGGACGTCAGCAGCATATCCTCACAGCGGAACATGTAGCGCACCTAAGTGAGGCGCTCACTGCCTTCCGTGTCCGCGAGTCTAGCGGTAAGGAAGCCCTGAACGATTTTGGGACCGGCCCCTAAGATGGCGGCTGCTGTCCAGATCTAAGAGCCGGATCTCGCAGCAAACTGAGCCCGACACCACTTTCGGACTCGCGTTCCCCCCCCTTTGCCCTTATGCCACAGGTGAGCGGGTGTCTGGTGCGAGCGCTAAAGGGTATTTGCGGCCCCGCATACGGTCTCCCACCAGACTGCGCTACCTCATGGCCCCATGCCTGACCTTAAGATGGCAGCAGGCGCCGATCCAAGGCGCCTGTGACACCCGGTGTCCGTGCAATGAGCTACTGCGGCGCAAAGACGACCCCGGTAACGTGCGCAGACAGACATCCCATCTTGCAGCAGACTCCCTGCACAGCATGCTCCTTGCTGTTACCACTGGGAGACCCCTGTTAAAATAATGAGAGAACACTCTTCATCGGAGCGGCCTGTCCCGCCACGGATCGAGGGGCGCAGAGGTGCCCCCACCCCGAAGTCTAAGCACACACTCTTTCCGGGACTGGAGGCGTGAAGACAGCTGAGCCCAGCCTTCTTTCAGCCCTTCAACCCCTGTCCCCTCTCCAACAACTTCTGTTGTAGTCAAAGTGCTGCTGCAGCCGGGCAGGAGCGAGGAACTAGTGAACTTTTCCCAGGTATGGGGGCAAGGGAGCCGTGACCGGCTGATTGTCTTCAAAGTTACTCCAGGGGACCCGAGCCTACACGCCTCCTCTCCCTTCCGGACTTTGATCTCTGAACTATGTACCCCCCAGACTTCTCCTGGCACTCTAATTCATACTCACTGGGTCACTCTCATGGACTTCTTTACGTTTTTTCTTTTGCCCTGCCTGCCATTTTGCTGCTGTTCTCTGCCACTTTTCTCTGGACCCTGACCCGCCATCTTGTCCATTCCCTCGTTTCCCCCTTGACGATCCTTAAATGTGTTCTGATTTTCCTTTTCTCCATACCCTTGTATCCCTCCCACCCTCCCTTGGTGTTGTGACTGCGTTCTCCCTCCGACCCCACTTAATGGAACTCTGCTCTCCTGTTTTTTTGGGTCTTGACCTGAGAATCTACTATTTGTATATATGTATATAGAGAACTCTAATCACTAGTATATGCAGGATACCTTTGTACTCTCTACCATTCCTATGTGACTCTTAGAGTATATCCATTCGTATCCCTTCCCTATGTATATAGAGATTACTCTAATCACTAGTATATGCAGTAGACCTTTGTACTCTCTACCATTCCTATGTGACTCTTAGAGTATATCCATTCGTATTCCTTCCTTGAATATCGCTTCCTTGTGTGACTTTATAACTTGTACATTTGCAATTTTTTCTGTATCTTTTATGTAACGCATGTAATCCGAAGTCCTTATGTATCGCAACTGGTTCTTATGTAAAGCGGTCTGACACCTTCGGGTAATGTTCGCGCTATGTAAAATCGCATTACAGGAAATAAATAAATTGGGGAGCGGGCTGCCCCCAGGCTGTGCCATTGGGGACACGGGCTGTGCCATTGGGGACACGGGCTGTGCCATTGGGGACGCGGGCTGTGCCATGGGGACGCGGGCTGCCCCCGGGGTGTGCCATTGGGGACTCGGTGTGCCATTGGGGAGCGGGCTGCCCCCGGGTGGGCCATTGGGGACTCGGTGTGCCATTGGGGAGCGGGCTGCCCCCGGGTGTGCCATTGGGGACACGGGCTGCCCCTGCACTGGCATCTACGCAGAGGTCCAGGAGAGATTCTCTGGTTGTTGTATAAAAGTCTAGAACGAAGAGCTCCTCTTATGGCTTCTGAGCAGCACTTACACTCTTGCTTTACAGGGTGGATATTGCAGCTAATCGCTGGGTTTTGTGCTGCGGTCGTGGAAACTGTAACTCCTTAAAATGACTCCAGTTGGCTCCAGATAGTAAATGCTTCATTTCAGACGGGATTAGAGCTGGCTGTGGCTTGTTCAGACTCCCTTCAGTGCACCACAGAAGGGTGTCTGCACTGCCGTCTGCTTTCCTTCAGTGGGTTCCTGTGATTTGCTGCTCATGCCTGTACCAGAAGTCCTTGATAGTCCTGCGGTGTGTGAAACCGGTGTGCCTTAAGCAACATGCTCCTGTGGCAGAAACCACCACTATGCCCGGGGGCTAGGCCTAGTGCTGGCGGGAGCCCTGGTGTGCCCAGCGGCCAGGCCTAGTGCTGGCAGAAGCCCAAGCCTGCCCAGTGGCTAGCTGGTGCTGGCAGAAACCCTGGTGTGGTTAGGCCTGGTGCTGGCGGGAGCCCTGCTATGCCCTGTGCCTAGGCCTGGCGCTGACTGGTGCCCTGGTGTGGCTGTGCCTGGGGCTGGCAGAAGCCCTGGTATGCCCAGCGGCTAGGCCTGGTCCTGGCGGGTGCCCTGGTGTGGCTCGGCCTGGTCCTGGCGGGTGCCCTGGTGTGGCTCGGCCTGGTCCTGGCGGGTGCCCTGGTGTGGCTCGGCCTGGTCCTGGCGGGTGCCCTGGTGTGGCTCGGCCTGGTCCTGGCGGGTGCCCTGGTGTGGCTCGGCCTGGTCCTGGCGGGTGCCCTGGTGTGGCTCGGCCTGGTGCTGGCGGGTGCCCTGGTGTGGCTCGGCCTGGTGCTGGCGGGTGCCCTGGTGTGGCTCGGCCTGGTGCTGGCGGGTGCCCTGGTGTGGCTCGGCCTGGTCCTGGCGGGTGCCCTGGTATGCCCAGCGGCTAGGCCTGGTGCTTGTGGCAGGTGGCTTGTGAGGAGCTGCAGTGATCTAGTTCAGAATCACACTCCTTCCGTACAAGGGCTCCTCACCAGTTCTGTCCTCAGTAGTTCACACAGTGCTTGTACCGATGAAAAACCACTCGAGTGTTCAAGCTTTGGACTGTTTACTAAAATAGTGCCAAAATCTTCAGTAGACTGTGAAGCCTCAAACCCTGGGTGCGTTTCTTGTGTGGCTTGAAATGCTATTTCAAAAAGCTGCACGGTTTTTATTCATCTTGTAAAGACTTTTTGTAGCATTTTTTTTCCTCAATGTTTGTACAGCGGCTGTTTGTGCCCCCACACTTCCCTTCTCCTGGAAGTAATGCTTTAGTTCGGTGTGGCGTCCTGCACTGAACGGAAGGTGGGTCTCTTGCCAAATCCAGGCGCCCAAACCCAGTGCAACGGCAGCAATGCACAGTGGGCCTGTTGGCACTAGTGCTAAGTGTGCATGGACCCTACCCGGAGCCACATGATGGTGCCACCCACTGGGCTGCAGCAGATTTTGCGGCCCTTGGCATGGAGCCCGTATTCAGCAGAGCCTTCCGCCACTTCAGCAAAGCCCTCTGAACCCGATGCCACGGCCGCACGGCGCACACCTGCACTTGGCGCGGACTTGAGCACCGTCCGAGACAGTCTGCGCCCTCTGCCCTGGCACCGTCATGTGAACCCACTGCTGCAGAGCCAGCCCTGGTGCCTGCTGGCACTGTCCTATGAACCCACTGCTGCAGAGCCAGCCCTGGTGCCTGCTGGCACTGTCCTATGAACCCACTGCTGCTGAGCCAGCCCTGGTGCCTGCTGGCACTGTCCTATGAACCCACTGCTGCAGAGCCAGCCCTGGTGCCTGCTGGCACTGTCCTATGAACCCACTGCTGCAGAGCCAGCCCTGGTGCCTGCTGGCACTGTCCTATGAACCCACTGCTGCAGAGCCAGCCCTGGTGCCTGCTGGCACTGTCCTATGAACCCACTGCTGCAGAGCCAGCCCTGGTGCCTGCTGGCACTGTCCTATGAACCCACTGCTGCAGAGCCAGCCCTGGTGCCTGCTGGCACTGCCTCAGACTCTGTCCTGTGCCCTGTTCTGCTAGCACTGTCCTATGAACCCACAGCTGCAGAGCCAGCCCTGGTGCCTGCTGGCACTGTCCTATGAACCCACTGCTGCAGAGCCAGCCCTGGTGCCTGCTGGCACTGTCCTATGAACCCACTGCTGCAGAGCCAGCCCTGGTGCCTGCTGGCACTGTCCTATGAACCCACTGCTGCAGAGCCAGCCCTGGTGCCTGCTGGCACTGTCCTATGAACCCACTGCTGCAGAGCCAGCCCTGGTGCCTGCTGGCACTGTCCTATGAACCCACAGCTGCAGAGCCTGCCCTGGTGCCCGCTGGCACTGCCACAGAGCCTGCCCTGGTGCCCGCTGGCACTGCCACATAGCCTGCCCTGGTGCCCGCTGGCACTGCCACAGAGCCTGCCCTGGTGCCCGCTGGCACTGCCACATAGCCTGCCCTGGTGCCCGCTGGCACTGCCACAGAGCCTGCCCTGGTGCCCGCTGGCACTGCCACAGAGCCTGCCCTGGTGCCCGCTGGCACTGCCACAGAGCCTGCCCTGGTGCCCGCTGGCACTGCCACAGAGCCTGCCCTGGTGCCCGCTGGCACTGCCACAGAGCCTGCCCTGGTGCCCGCTGGCACTGCCACAGAGCCTGCCCTGGTGCCCGCTGGCACTGCCACAGAGCCTGCCCTGGTGCCCGCTGGCACTGCCACAGCCTGCCCTGGTGCCCGCTGGCACTGCCACAGCCTGCCCGGTGCCCGCTGGCACTGCCACAGAGCCTGCTCGGTGCCCGCTGGCACTGCCAAGGACCCACACGCAGGCTGTAGCGAGGTGAACTTGAGTTTCACCGAGGTGACGCGATGCTGGAAGTCCTGAAGCTCAGATTTTCCTTCCATTCATCAGCGTTTCCTTTCTCGCTCGGTGGGCGGGGCCTCTCTGTAATTCATCCTTCTTACAAATAAATACAGCCGAGGACGGTGCTGGGCTCTCGAGCCGGCTCTGAATAGAAACCTCTGTCTTCTGCCTCGCCTTCGCTGGCTCGGGGCTCCAGGTGGAGCGTGGGGGCTGTGGTGGGAGCCCATCGAGCCTGGGGGGGTGGGGGCATCGAGCCTGGGGGGGGGGGGGCTAGGGAGGCAGAAGCTGGGGGGGCGCACCTGTTCTGTGCCCCCTGCATTGATTTCAGGTCGACCGCAGGCTTGAAGCTGGGTGAGCCCACACTGAACGGTGACCCCCTGTGGCTTCTCAGTCTGTGTATCACTCCCTGCCCGAGTGATGCTCTACTGCTTCGGAAGGCACCCCTGTGCCCCCGAGCTGCCCCTCCCGCCTGGCAGGGGTGCAAGCTGATGCCAACGACCCCAGGCCAGCTCTGCCTGCTGTGCCCTGGAAGGTGCACGACGTAGCACAGCTCCGCACACTCCAGCCTCCATGGTTTTGCGTTCTGGATTCTGGGCAGGAGACATGTATGTGAAGCAGCGGTTATGTTAATGGCACTTGTATAGCGCGCAGATACCACTGCTCTCTTGGCGCTACCTGAGGGCTGTAAAAACCGGTTACTGCCAAGCTTGTTTAAAGAGGTTTTCAGACTTTTCCAAAAGGGAAGGAGGGGGGTCTCTTTGCCCACTCTCCCGCAGTCCACTCCAAACCTGAGGTATCTGGACTGTAGTAAAGCTACCCTGGGCAGCTGAGATTTTAAAGCATGGACAGGTCAGCAACATCGCCTTTGAGGACCGTAGGCAGCACCGGGCACGTAGTGCCTCAGACGTTCCTTAAAGTTAACTGGCACAGTGCCATGCAGTGTCGTGCGCATACACGAGCCCTTGGACATCGCCCTCGTCTGACTGGCACCCAGTGGCGTTGTTGCAGCAGCGGCGTGGCATGTGCCCATCTCTAGTTTACGTGCAGTCTTGCTGCGTCATTCATGGTCCCCGGAAGCTTGCGGGCCGAACAGCCCCGGAGGACTGACCGTGTGCGGCCCCTGGACTGACCGTGTGCGGCCCCTGGACTGACCGTGTGCGGCCCCTGGACTGACCGTGTGCGGCCCCTGGACTGACCGTGTGCGGCCCCTGGACTGACCGTGTGCGGCCCCTGGACTGACCGTGTGCGGCCCCTGGACTGACCGTGTGCGGCCCCTGGACTGACCGTGTGCGGCCCCTGGACTGACCGTGTGCGGCCCCTGGACCGGTCCCCAGGAGTAGAGTTGAGAGTCCCCTTGGAACTAAAAAATGGCAGAGCTTGTGCCCCTGTGGCAGAGACGGCTCCCGCCATCTCCCTCCTGCCCCCGTCATAGTAATGCACCATGGGGGCTCCATCCTGCCCCAGCGTGCCGTGCTCCGGGTGGCACAGCGCGCATGTTTAGCGGAGGAGCGCGCAGGCCTCTAGGCGCACAGGAGGGCCGGGGCGGGAGTTGGCACGTACCATGGGGGAGGGGGGGGTCGGCACGTCCTGCCCCTAGTGTAGTGATGCAACATGGGGGCTCCATCCTGCCCCAGCGTGCCGTGCTCCGGGTGGCACAGCGCGCATGTTTCGCCGAGGAGCGCGCAGGCCTCTGGGCGCACAGGAGGGCCGGGTGGGACGCCGCCCCTCCCACCCCCGAAGGGGCGGGGCGGGGGTTGGCACGTACCGGGGGGGGGGGGGGTCGGCACGTCCTGCCCCTAGTGTAGTGATGCACCATGGGGGCTCCAGCGTGCCGTGCTCCGGGTGGCACAGCGCGCATGTTTCGTGGAGGAGCGCACAGGAGGCCGGGGTGGGGCGCCGCCCCTCCCACTCCTGAAGGGGGGAGGGGGGTCGGCCGCTCCCCGGGATGTGCTCCTCAAGGCTCCGCTCCTCGCCACCTCCATATATGGCTAAAAAATGCTGGAAGCGGCTGGCGAGCGGACGCGACGCAGGGTGGGATGGGGGTGTGGCGCAGAGCCTCATCCTTCCGAGCTCTCCAGGCACTGCCAAGTTTCAGCTGTTTTCTCGAGTTTCTTTGAAATCTAAAACAGTAGTCGGGCAGCCTCTTCTCTCCTCCCCTCTTCCTCCTCACTCACTGTGCAGAGCAGGAGCATACCCCCCCCCCCCCTCCAACCTGGGCTGCACGTCCGAACGCACGCCTCCTCCCCCCTCCCCATCTCCTCTCCAACCTGGGCTGCACGTCCGAACGCTGGTCCCTTTCAGGGGGACCAGACCACAACACCTCGAAGCCCCGCAACATCGCTCTAATCCAGGGGGAATGCCATCCCTTCGGAATACACAACCCTGTGTTATTTATTTATTTATGCATTTTTATATAGCGCGGACTTTACCCGAAGGCGTCAGAGCGCTTCACATTAGGAACAGAAATGAAACATAATGAGAAACATTACAAAAGAACAGGTTGCAAAAACATACGTTACTTACATAAGGTAATAGTGACAATCGTGAGCAAACAAAATACATGAGGTAGTCAAAAGTGCACAAGAGGAAATGAAAGTGACAAGTGTGCAGTTATAAGAGAAAACAGAGTATAATTAGAGGTATAGTCCTTCAATAAGTGCTAGACACTCAGGCTCAGGAACAAGCGTTACATGGGCAAGGTGGCACTTGTGCAAGTATCAAAGGTAAAGACATGTGAGAGGTAGCAACCGTGTGTTGCAAGGGCAGAGTGGTGTGTGCATGTTACAAAAGGGCACCGAACACCAGTGCATGGAAAATACTGCAAGAAGGCAGACCCTCCAATCACAGGCATACACTGGGAAGGCACTTCCATGGTTATGGAAAGTAGAAATTATCAGTAGTGGGAAGTCTTCCTCACAAATAGCAAGAGGACGTGAGTTACTTTTGGAGGTGTCTCTGGAGGAGGAGAACTTTGAGGTCCCTTTTGAAGGCCTGGGAGGAGGCGGTGGTCCGGAGCAGAGGCGGAAGGGAGTTCCAGATTCTCACTGCGTTGCCTGAAAAGGATTGGGCCATCGATCTTTCCTTCTTGAAAGTGGGAGGTTCAAGCAGTAGATTCTCCGCATTGCGTGAACGTCTAGAGCCACCAGAGAGTTTCAGTTTATTCGCCAGGTAGCTGGGAGATGAGGAGTGCAAGGCTTTGTGGGTAATGCAGGCAGTCTTGTAGATAGCTCTAGCCTCGAAGGGAAGCCAGCGGAGGGTGGATAACATCGGTGTGATGTGATCGCTTCTTTTGACCCCATAAATGAAACGAGCTGCTGAATGGAAGACAGACTTAAGTGGGGACAGGTGAGATTTGGGGAGGCCAGTAAGTAGAGAATTGCAGTAGTCTAGAGAGGACCAGCGATTGCACCAGGGTTATAAGGTCCTGCTCCGGGAAGAAGCGACGGATTCCCCAAAGAAGGCGCAGTTGGTAGCGAGCAGATTTTGCAATAGAATTGATGTGGGGAGTTAGATTGAGTTTCACTGTCGACAATGATGGGTTTATTGTTTAGTAGATTCATCTGATCCATCCATGATTGAACCGGGGAGGAGAGAGTGAGGAGGAGAAGAGGAGGAATTCAGTTTTGGAGGGATTCAGAATCAATTGATGAGTTGACATCCAGTTTTGAATGGAGTCAAGAGTAGATCTTAGGATGGAGAGATCATGAGTGGAGGCAACCTTGAGGTAGAGTTGAGTGTCGTCTGCATAGAGATGATAGTGAATCCCAGATTTGCTTAGGAGGTTTCCCAGTGGTTCTAAGTAGAGATTGAACAATGTTGGTGCTAGTATTGAGCCTTGGGGAACACCTTGACCCACCGCCACAGGAGAAGAGAGACTGTTCGCTATTTTGATCATTTGAGATCTGTCAGAGAGGAAGGATGCAAACCACTTAAGCACAGTGCCCTCCATGCCCATTCTCTGTTGAAGAATATTGAGGAGGGTGTTGTGATTAACAGTGTCGAAGGCTGCGGAAAGGTCAAGGAGAATTAGCAGACAGGACCCCCCTGAGTCGAGTATCCTCAGCGCATCATCAACCACTTGCAGAAGGGCTGTTTCAGTGCTGCAGTTTTGGATGAAGCCGGACTGACAATTGTCAAGAAGATCATTGTCCTTGATATGACGAGAGAGTTGTTTTGCTACACATCTTTCTGTGATCTTCGCAAGAAAGGGAAGGTTAGTGATGGGGCGGAAGTTGTTGAGGTCATTCGCATCAGCAGTGGGCTTTTTAAGCAGAGGGGTGACCTGCCCAGTTTTGAAGGAGACAGGAAGGGAGCCTTGCCAGAGGGAGAGGTTGATCAGAGTGGTCCAATAGGAAAGGGAATGGGTATAGAAGTCAAAGGCAATGGCACTGGGGATAGGGTCAAGAGAGTGGTTGGAGGGCTTTGTTTCCCGTATGCACTTGAGAAGGGCATCTTCAGATATGGGGTCAAAGCTCTGCCAGATGGCTAAGGATTTGCGCTCCTCTGGAGGTGTAGGATGAGCAACCTGATCCACAAGTGCTTTCACTTTTCCATCGAAGAAAACAGCGAAATCCGCTGCTCTCTTTGAAGAATCCTCCACCTTGGAGGTTGGGGGAGAGCAGCTCGGAGTCTTGATGAGATCAAATAGTTTTTTGGGTCTATTTTTGGCGGAGTTAAGGAGGGTTTTGAAGTGCGTCGCTTTCTCAAGGAAGATGTGTTTGTGGTACTTGCATCTTGCTGTGCGAAGCAAGGCTAAATTGTCATTGGAGGGCAATTGTCTCCATTGCTTCTCCAGGAATCTTAGCTGCTTCCTTTCATCATAAAGGGATTTGTTGAACCAAGGTGCTGAGGGAGTGGGCCTTATCCTTTTGCTTGGAGCGACGTGTATGCCTTCATCTGCAGTGGACTGGCTTTGCCAGCGGGCAAGGGGCAGGGCACAAGTCTTATAAAAAGAAGTGGGGGGGACTGAGCAAGTAAAACAATATGCAAATGACCCAATGACGTCATGACGTAGCGCTATAAAAGAAATAAAATAGTGCTGAATGTAAATTTACACCTCTGTGCACTATTTGTGCAGGTGCTGCTGAACGTGTGTTCCGGTGTCTGAAAATGACACCGGGGCAATTTAAGCATATTTCTGTGGCCCCAGGTTCTTGGCGGGGGGGGGGGGGGACGGCGTCCACCCTGTGAAAAGAGTGGGGGGACGCAGTGTACCTGCGTGTACCCCCGACTTGAGCCCTGGCAAGGGGTGTCAGATGCTGAACGCCTTCATCTGCAGTGGACTGGCATTGCCAGAGGGCAAGGGGCGTTGGATGTTTCTCACTAGCATGTTACATGATTTAGGGCGGTTACTCCGTCACAATGGTGACTGATATCCTATCCGCTGCCAGTTTTGTGATGTTTATGTAGCACAGACATGGCCCACGGGCATCTGAGCGCTTCGCAATAAAGCCAGAGCATATCAATAACAAATAGAAAATATACCTGCACGTTGGCGGTGGAGTGATCGCTGGATTGGCCTCCCCGGGAGATAGAGAACGTCACACACGATCCTAACCGTGAAAAGCTGCAGGTCCAGTACCACTGAGCATCATCAGACCATGTGAGGAGGTAGGAGTGGCTAGGCCACGTGTTCTTCAAAGAGGACCTTTGAGCTCTTTTTATTTTTTAAGTGGACACGACATGGTCAGGTGGAGGCTCCGCGGGAGAGTTCCTGATTCTTGTGACACTTCCGGAGAAGGATTGGTTAATGTATCGCTCGTGCTTGAAGGTGGCTTTGAGGTGGAGCGTTTGAGTGTTCCCTGAATGTGCGTACCACAGCGCTTGGTACCTCTGGCGTGGTCAAGAAGCGCTGACCTAGGCAGTCGCATAAGAGGCTGCCCGCTTGTGTGGTGTTGAAGTGTTTATAGGGACCTCTGGGGCAGTTGGGTGTTGAGGGAGGGGGTGGTCTCCAATCATGTCACAGTTGACTTGGTGCTGTCCTGTTGTGCCAGCAATGGGTCCGCGGAACAGTGCCTGACGTTGCCTCCCACCTCCAGCCGCCCTGGGGTATGCCGGTGACCTCCAGCCGCCCTGGGGTATGCCGGTGACCTCCAGCCGCCCTGGGGTAGGCCGGTGGCCTCCAGCAGTCCCGGAGTATGCCAATGATGGGTTCATAGGACTGTGCTAGGAGTTGCAGACCAGCTCCAGCTGGGCAGAGGGTATGTAGACCTATGCTTGACAATACAGACCACCTCTAGCTGCCACAAAGCAGTTCGATCTTTCTGGTTTTGCACACCAGACATGCCTAGGTGGCTGCTCTCGGTTGGGTCGCAGGGTCAAGAGTTTGGTGACCGCTCTTCTGAACTCCAGGTGGGAGTACAGGCCTTTATCCAGCTAGTAGAGGGGTTCAGAAGTGGACCACCTCTAATGCAAAGGAGTCCCACCCATGCAGGGCTTCGACATCCCGAGGTTCGGAAGATCCACACAAGAGGGTCTTTGAGTGGAAGGCGCAGCCTTTCTTGTAGGAAGTACATTCCTGTTCTGTGGACAGCGAGTTGGGTGACACTGAGTGCCTTGGAGATGTCCTGGTACTTGAGCCAGTGTGGGAGAAGCAATGGGGGTGAATGGGCCCTTAGGCCATTCCCAGGGGAAGGATTTGGGATCATCATTTGTGCGAAGAAGCAATGTCGGTTCTCTTCCAGGGGATACTCATCAATAGTCATAAGCACTGAATATTCCCGCCCATGTGCGGGACCCCGGAAACAATATAAAAATATATATGTAAAAAACACATATATCTCGCTCCACATATATGTATGTACATATATTATTTTTCTCACACCAATGCAGCTCCATAACTGAGGCTAAAACAATGTAAACACATATACATGCACTGCAATTAGTAAGGAAGCAAAAGAAAAACACATTAGGTCAAATAACCTTTGAACTTTGTTTTAATGAGTAGACCACTCATAAATCCTGAACATTGCTTGTAAATAGACATTGTTAGCCCTCAGGCTGCATTGCAAAACAATAGCATAGAAAATGAAACCATTTTCAACAAAAACTGGCACCGTGCCTTTAAGGCAGCCATGACCCCAGGCTTCCCATCATGCTTCAGGGGTGACAGTTAGGTCAGTTGTTCTTTCCGGCTCCTTCAGTCAGGACCCTGGTGAAACAGCTCCCTTTCTCTTTGACTTTTTGTCAAAAAATATTCGTGTTATCTACAATTTTTTGCTTTCACTCGACGTCTTTTTGACTTAGGGTGTTACTTCTACCTTTTTTAGGCTTAAAAAAGGTAATTTTTCTGTCCGATGCCCTCGCTCTTTGACAAGTGCCCTACATGTGGAAGGAAGATGGCCAAGACTGACACTCATTCAGTGTGTATCCTGTGCCTACCAGACTCTCACTCATCGAAAACCTGTGAACACTGCCAGGTTTTATCATCCAGAACTCTGAAAGAACGTGAGAGAATTCGTGTTTATGGGCTTTCTGAGAGAGGAAGATCTCCCAAGAAGCAGAAAAGTCAGAAGACGCGGTCGACGTCGAAAGAAGCCCCGACTGGTTCACATTCGGCGTCGGGATCGGCGTTGGAGAAGCAGTCGACGGCGACAAAGACTTCTTCAGCGTCAACATCGAAGATACCTCCGCTACAGACAGCGTCGAGGGATAGGTCACCGTCGAAGCAGAAGAGTTCGACGGCGAGCCATCTGACGTCGAAGCAGCATAGTCATGCTATGACGTCGAGGCATTCTCCGTCGACACCTGGCCACCGGCGTTCGGCGTCGAGCCATCCTCCGTCGACGACTAGTCATGGTTGTTTGGCGTCGAGGGAGCCTCTATCGACACATAGTCGATCGACGTCGAAGCAGCCCACGTCGACCCCCGATCAAGGGCGTTCGACGTCAAGGCAGCCTCCGTCGCATTCAGGCAAGCGGCATTCGGCCTCACGGCACACCCCGTCGCCGACAGACCATCGGCGATCGGCGTCGAAGCCTGTCGTCGTCGAGTGGACAACCTTCAACGGCGAGGTACTCTATGCCGAAGGACATTCATCGTCACCCGAGGTAGACATCGAGGAAACCACGGTCGACGTCGAGGGAGCGCCTACCTCCTCGGCGCTCCGCGTCGATACAGCCACCGTCGATGGATCAGCGGAGATCCAGTGAACGGAGTGTTTCGCAGCCCCTGAACATCTCTCCTTCACAGGAGGGGTCGCCTTTGCAGCAGGTGCTGCAGGAAAAGGAGGGTGAACCATTGGACCAGCAAGTATTAAGGTCTCAGTTAGGTTCTCCAGGATCTGCATCAGCTGCGGAGGTGGGACAATCTCCACTACAGGAACCTCCTGCCAAGAAAAGGAGTCACAGAAGAGATCTCATTCCAGGTCTTCCTCTAGATCTAGAGTGAGCCTATCCTCATCCTCCTCAGCATCTCGCAGTGGCGGATCTTCGGATGGTCGAAACAGTGGTTCGGATAGGGAGAGATCCAAGTCCCCTGCAAGATCGCGACAGGATCAAGCGGGTCAACCTCCACGATCACGTTCACCAGTGAAGGATCCCGCACGCAAATCTCCTACTGTTCGTCTTTCCCCAAGGTGGTATATACCTCTTCACCACTGGGCCAAGGACAAGGAGACAGCTGATCGGCTGAAAGCATATCGAGACCAGGCTCATCGCCGTAAGGAACGGTCACGTTCTAGGCACTCGAGTAAGAGAGGATCTCGTTGCAGAGACCGATCGCACTCAAGTAGAAGATCTAAGTCCAGGAGGACCCGTAGCTCTTCAAGTTCGAGGACCCACTCTCACAGGGATTACTCTCCGACCTTGACAAACAGTCCACGCTCAAGGATATCTCCAACTGAGGATATTTTTTCATTCCAGGATATCTTGGGCAGGGGAGCCCTGAAGTTAGGAGTGCCTATGACTGCCCCACAGATCAAGACGACAGTCATATTTGAAACCCTACAGCACAGAACGGCACCCAAACCTTTGTTGCCGATGGTACCGGGTATAATGGACCCAGTAGATGAAGTCTTCCTGACTCCGGCAACTGTGAAGTCCGTCCCAGCGAGGATTCTCAAGAAGTATTGTCCTCCTGATGAGGATCCTCTGTTCCTCAAATCTGACCCCCCCCGCCTGATTCAGTAATCATTGCGGCGGCTAGAAAATCCAATGCGGTAGCTTCCTCATCCACGGTACCTCCGGATAAGGACAGCAAGGTGCAAGATTCCTGGGGGAGAAGAGTTTGTAACACCTCAGCTTCTTTCCTCAAAGTCTCCAATGCGGAAGCGCTGCTCGGCAGGTATGATAGAGCTCTGTGGGACTCACTTCAGAGATTTTCTGAGAAACTTCCTCAGGAGGATAGAAAGGACTTTGGAGACCAGATTATAGGAGCGGCGGCAGATGGGGCAACGCTGGCTGCGCATGGTTATGCGCATGGAATCACAGCGAGGAGATCCTCATGGCTGCGCCTTACGGCATTAAAACCCGAGGCTCAAGCCAGGATTCTAAATCTTCCTTTTTCGGGCAAGTCTCTCATTGGCGCTAGTGCTGATGAGGAGATGCAGCGTATGAAGACTGAGTTGGACACCCTCAAAGCCGTAGGGCTCGAAAAGAAAAAGGAATTCAGGAAGAAGTTCCGTTCTGACAACAAGGGAACTTCGAAGCAGAGGGTTCAAACCCCCTAACTGGCAGAAGGGCCAGAACCAACAAGGCCAACAGAAATCGCAATACAAAGGCAAGCGCAATTCCAAAGGAAATGGGAATCCGCGCCAAGGCAACAACTTCAATAAGTCTCAGCAGAAGCAATGAGTCTTCACTTCCCCCAGCGCCGTTGTCCACTCCAGTGGGGGGGAAGCATTGCGCATTACAGGACAGAGTGGCAGGCCATTACAAAAGATCAATGGGTGTTGTCTACGCTGCAGAATGGGTACTGTCTTCGTTTCCGCCGTCTGCCTCCGCCAGTCCCTCCGACGTCAACGTCAAGCCACCAGCTACTAATGTTAAAGAAAGAAGTAGAGGCACTCCTCGAGATCAGCCATCGAGAGGGTTCCGGTGGCTCAAAGGGGGAAAGGAGTATACTCGAGGTATTTTCTGGTCAGAAAAAAGGGCCAGAAGGCAGAATACAGACCTATTCTGGACTTGAGAACACTCAATCTACATGTACGAAAAGAAAAATTCCACATGTTGGCGCTCCATCAAATATACCCACATCTCAGGAAGGGGGATTGGATGTGTTCGGTGGACCTTCAAGACGCATATTTTCATGTCCCGATACGACCAGATCACAGAAGATTCCTTCGGTTCCGGGTGGGGACCTCTCACTACCAGTTCAAAGTCCTTCCTTTTGGTTTGAAGTCGGCCCCCAGAGTGTTCACGAAGTGTGTCGCAGTGGTGGCGGCAGCTCTGCGCCGCAGGGGAGTCTTCGTATACCCATACTTAGACGATTGGCTGTTGAAAGGTCCAACTCCAGGCAATGTAAGGAATCCATTCCAGACATGCATAGAACTTTGTCTAGGCCTGCATGTCAACTACAAGAAGTCGGTCTCCCATCCCACTCAGAAGATTCACTTCCTAGGAGCTCTGCTAGACTCCGAGGTAGGAAAAGTGTTTCCTTCGGAGGAGAGACCGTTTTCAATAGCGCTCAAGTGCCAGCAAGTTCTTCGCAACAGGACTCAGAAAGTGCGAAAGATAGCCTCCCTCTTAGGGTCGATGGCTTCCTGCATATTCTTGGTACCGAACGCCAGACTTCGGATGCGTCCTCTTCAGCAGGATCTGGAGGACAAATGGGACCAGCAATCAGATCGATGGGACGATCAGATCACTTTGTCGGAGGTAGCACGAGCTTCCATTCCGTGGTGGACGAAGGAGAACATGTGTGTGTTTGTGTGTTTGTGTTTCGATTTATATAGCGCACTAATCACCCAGGGGTCTCAAGGCGCTTGCTTAGGGAACCCGTCCTGGTATTCCCCTGTGAGATACCCCGGCAGGGTATTCACAAGGTGAAAGCCAGGCATCCCGCCGCGAGGGGCCGTAGTGGAGATTAAGCAAGCTATTGCCCAGAGTCGCAGAGTGTGACCCCGTGAGTCGAGTAGGCACCGGAGCGAGAATTGTAGAGTCCGTGGAATTTTTGAGCCCGAGACCCGCCGAGGTGGGGAATCGAACCCTGGTCCACGGCTGATCTCAGCTTCCGGGTCTGCCGCCTCTAACCACTGAGCCACGCTTCTCCATGCAAGTGGGAGTTCTCTTCCATCAATCTCCTCCTACGCAAACGATCATCACAGACTCGTCATTGCAAGGCTGGGGGGCGCACATGGGCCCTCTTCAGGTGCAGGGTCTGTGGTCGTCCAAAGAGAGCACCTACCACATCAACTTGCTGGAGTTGAGAGCAGTCCACCTGGCCCTGAAAAGCGTTCCTTCCCTCGATTCAAACAGAGGTGGTGCTAGTACAAACGGACAACACCACCACTATGTACTATTTAAACAAGCAGGGAGGAACCCGCTCAAGGACTGTCACTAGAAGCTCAGGGCATCTGGCATTGGCTTCTGGCTCGCAAGTTGTCTGTTCAAGCAGTCCACCTCCCAGGAGAGCAAAACGTGAGGGCTGATGCACTAAGTCGACACTTCGAGGACAAAGAGGACTGGGTTCTCAACGACTAAGTACTAGACGACGTTTTCCATGCTTGGGGTCGTCTTCCATAGATCTCTTCGCGGACGACGTAAACAGCAAATGCCCAAGCTTCGCCTCGAGGTTCTATCGACCAGGAATGAGGGGGGAATGCTCTTTTGATCGATTGGTCAGGGGAATTTGTGTACGCCTTTCCACCCCTTCCTCTGATCCCGAAGGTGGTGAGCAAGCTGAATCACTCGTGCACAACAATGATCCTGATTGCCCCCGACTGGCCGAGGCAATGGTGGTACACGGACCTCCTTCACCTGTCAGTGTCTCCTCACAAGAGGCTTCCATGCAGGCCGGACCTGTTATCGAAGATGAACGGGAGGATTCATCATCCCAACCTTCCGTCACTGAACTTGGCAGCATGGCTCCTGAGGTCATTCAGTACGGCCATCTAGGACTGCCACAAGACTGCATGTCCATTCTTAGAGAAGCACAACGTCCTTCCACGAGACATTCTTACGCATGCAAGTGGAAGAGGTTCTATATGTGGTGCGTGCAGAATGGTCATAATCCAGTGAAAAGTCAGGAAGAGGCAGTTTTGCAGCGTGAATCTTTCTGGATTCACTATGCTGTGCATTATTCCGCGGTCTTGTGGTTGGGTCCGGATTCGTAGTCTTTTCTTTGTTTTTTTTTTTTTTTTTCTCTTTGCCCAGGTGGGCGTCGGCGTCACACCCCCTTTGGGTGTATTTCCGGTGACGTCGGCATGCTTCCTGCGGAAGCTCCCACTCTTGGGCGCCATCTTCAGATTCTTTTTTTCCGCGGTCGGGTCTGGATCGTTCCCGTTTGGGCTCCAGACATTTTTGGAGAAAGAAGAAAGAAAATACAGAAAAGACGAGGAGAAGTCATCTGAAGACTCCAGGGGACTTCACCGACGAAAGACAAGCAAAGATAAGGCGTTTTCCATCCAGATCTTCGACGACCGTCGACGAACACGCGACCAGAGAGGCCCTGGACGCTCGAGGATGGACAACACGCCGTTCAAGTTCTGCCGTAACTGCCACCACAAGTACGCGCAGAAGGACCAGCACCCGGTATGCAACCTTTGCCTACCGGTGGACCACGAAAGCGGAGACTGCAACGCCTGTTCCGCCTTCACCCCGAAGACCCTTCGTGTGAGAGAGAGGCAGAGGGTAGCACACGCCGCCCTGCAGGGGAAGGCCCCGACCCCGTCGCTCTACGAGCTGGGGATGTCCTCCGAGGAAGAAGACAACGCTGCCGCCGAAGACGACAGCTACACGGTCGTAGAGACCGATTACACGAAGACTTCTGACAAGGTAGGAGACTCTTCGGCCCCCAAGAACCCGAGAGACTCTGAGTCTCGAAAAATCGAGGGCAAGACCCCGAAAGCGCCGACGCCAAAAAAGGCGGCGTCCGCGACTACTCCCAGGCCCAGCGGATCCTCAGAGAAGGAGTCCCCGGCGCCGAGAGCTGCTGATCAGCAGAAGACGTCGAAAATCGTCCCCGAAAAGGATCGATCGACGAGGGAGAAAGACCCGAAACTGTCGACGACGACCAGAGACCCGATATCCGGTTCGACGTCGAAAACTTCGACTCCGAGAGGCACGGCGACGAGCCATCCGTCGAAGAGAGCGGCGGAACCATCCGACGCGGAACACGCGGCCGAGATGGAAAAGAAAAGAAGGCGCCTCGAGGCAGAAATGGAGAACTTCATGCAGCGGAAAAAAGATTTCGACGCAAGGATGAAGGCCTTCACGATCCCTCACAAGACCAAGCCACCAGTGCTGGAGGCGGTCGAGGAGGAAGAAGAAGAGGTCGCCGAAGTCACCGAGCAAGACCAGGACGTCGAGGTGTTCGACGACCAGGAGGAGTACGAGAATCCCCACGAGAGCTACAGCTATGGGGAGGAAGATGAGGGCAGGACAGACACAGAGTCGGCGCCCTATGACCTTCAGGAGGTAGATTACATCGATGTCGACACCGACAGCCCGGAGGAGGTGGTCGACACCTACCCCTCGAGGCCCTCGCCGCCGGACGACATCGGGGCCTACAACGCGGTGATACAATCTGCCGCAGCAGCTTTCAAGCTCAAGCTCGACGAAGAGAAGCAGAAAGCAGACTTCCTTCTGGAAACATTGCTCCCAACACAAACGAGGAGCCAGTTCCTCCCGATGCTCGAGAGCGTCTTGGCTCAGGGGAAGGAAGCTTTCAGGGAGCCCGCAACATGCAAGGCAGTAACTCCCAGAACTGAGAAGAAGTACAAGCATGCCGCAAAGGACCCGGCCTACATTCAGGGCACGGTCTCCGCAGACTCCATTATCACGGCCACAGCAAGGAGGAGGGCTAACGTACCCACTACCTCGGGCCCGCCACCGGATAAAGAGAGCAAAAGGATGGATCTGGTGGGCAGAAGGATCGAACGGAATGCCGCGACCCACTGGCGCATGGCTAATTCCAACGCCCTGGTAAACAGACACATGTACCAAATCATGGAGGGACTGGGGCAGTTGGTGAAGGACTTGCCCCAGGATGCCAAGCAGAAAGCCGAAAAGCTAATTGAAGAGGGGAAGAATGCTGCAAATTCTTGCCTTAAGACGGCCCTGGATGGGGCAGACACCGCCAGCAGGCTCATGATGATGGGCGTCACGGAAAGGAGACACGCCTGGCTCAGGATATCCGGTTTCAAACCGGAGGTGCAACACAGCATCCTGAACACACCATTCAACGGCAGTACGCTTTTCGGACAAACAGTTGATGAGCAACTCAGCCAACTTAAGAAGGATAACGAAACAGCAAGATCCATGGGAGCATTGCAGTTCAGAGGGAACAAGAGGGGCACCCCGTCACGGAGGCCCGGCGGAAGAGGCGGAAACCAGCCAGGTACATCACACCAGGCTTTCCAGCAAACGCACCAGGCAGACTCGCAGGGTCAGCAGGGCCATCAGAAACAGCCCTGGCAGTACCAACAAAGAGGCCAGTCCTTTCGAGGGAGAAATGGACGGGGACAAAATAGAAGAGGGGGCCAGCAGCCCACCTCCAAGTGACTTCAAAAAAATCCGTGTGCCCACCCACAAAAAAGATCCCAGGGGGCAGCACGTACAGATGGGTCAAGACAAACTAGACACCTACGACCACAGGACACCAGTGGGAGGAAGATTAAGATTCCACCTCCAGGAGTGGAGAGGAATCACATCAGACAAATGGATCCTCAACATTATCCAATTCGGATACTGCATAGAGTTGGAGGCGAGGCCAACAAACAGAAAACCAAGAAGAAAGCCGCTAGCAAGCAAGCAGCTGCAGTGCCTTCAGGAAGAAGCAAAAGAACTCCTGCAGAAGCAGGCCATAGAAAGGGTACCCTTCAAGGAAAGAAACACAGGAGTATACTCAACATACTTCCTGGTACCAAAAGTAGACGAGACAATGAGGCCCATTCTCGATTTACGGTTCGTGAACAAATTCATAAGAACGCAAAAATTCAAAATGACCTCCCTGCAAGAGGTGCTCCCACAGTTGCAGACCGGGGACTTCATGGTCACTATAGACCTCAAAGACGCATACCTGCACATCCCAATGAACAGGAAGCACAAGCACATGCTCAGGTTCACCGTCGGAGAAAGCCACTACCAGTTCACGACACTGGCCTTCGGTCTAAAATCGGCACCAAGAGTTTTCACAAAGTGCCTCGCAGCAGTCGCAGCGCACCTAAGAAGGCAGGGAATACATGTATACCCTTACCTGGACGACTGGCTGGTGAAAGCAAACTCATACCAGAAATGCAAGCTGCACGCACATACAGTGACCAGCACGCTCATAAACCTGGGGTTCTCCATCCATTGGAAGAAATCATCAATGGAGCCGGAACAAGTGAAGATCTTCCTGGGAGCACAGATCAACACCTTACAGGGCAAGGTGTTCCCCAGCGAGAAGAGGGCGAGGGCGCTGGTGAAGGAAACTCGCCTCTACCGGAAGGGACAAGCTCGGACAGTGAGGACGGCGAGCAAGATCATGGGGATGATGGCATCATGCATCCACCTGGTACCGAATGTACGACTCCACATGAGACCCATTCAAGAATGGCTACAGGAGCAATGGTCACAAGCTACAGGCAGTTGGGAGGATCTAGTGGTTGTAACGCACGCAGTGCAGAAGGAGATGACATGGTGGACCATGGAGAACATAGCAAGGGGAAAGCCTCTAACGCCCCCAACGCCAACAGTGACCATCACCACAGACGCATCCCTGAAGGGATGGGGCGCTCACATGGAGGAGCTCAAGGTGAGGGGACTGTGGACACCGACGGATGCCACAAAGCACATCAATTACTTAGAATTGAAGACAATCTTCCTTGCACTGAAGGCCTTTCAAACAAGACTGTACAAGCACAGGGTATTGATACAAACAGACAACACCACTGCGATGTTCTACATCAACAAGCAGGGGGGCACACAGTCCGCACCGCTTTCAACGCTGGCGCAGGAGATATGGAGATGGGCCATCCCTCTCAAGATAGACCTGCTAGCCATACACCTACCAGGGAAGGACAACATACAAGCCGATTGGCTCAGCAGGCAGACATCGGCATCCCACGAGTGGGAGCTCAATGCTCAGGAGACAAGATACCTGTTCGACAGGTGGGGGACACCATCGGTGGACCTGTTTGCCACACGCCAGAATGCAAAATGCCAAAACTTCGCATCCAGGCAGCCCGAGGAGGGGACACTGGGGAATGCCCTATGGATAGATTGGTCAAGGACATTTGCCTACGCCTTTCCCCCGATACCACTGATGCACAGAGTACTGAGCAAGTGCAGAGCGAGCAACATGACACTGATACTGGTCGCACCGCAGTGGGCGAGGCAGACCTGGTACTCGCAGATCATGGAGATGACACAGTGTGCACCCCACAGATTCAGCAGGAGGAAAGATCTACTGTCCATGCAGAACGGAGAGGTACTGCATCCAGAGCCAGAGAGCATGAGCCTAGTAGCGTGGCTCCTGAGGACATAGAGTTCGCACATTTGAGACTACCAGAAAGCACCCTGAGGGTACTTCGGGAGGCACGAAGGCCCAGCACTCGAAAGTGCTACGTTGCGAAATGGAAAAGATTCACAATATGGTGCAGACAGGAAAGACTCCACAATAAGATGAAGAGGGACTCCACAGTGCTAAGGTACCTGACGCACTTACTGGAGAAGAACCTTAGCTCATCCTCGTTAAGAGTTCACTTGGCAGCGATAGTAGCCTACACAAGGGGAGAAACGTGCAGGAGCTTCTTCACATCACAGGTGGTGAAGAGATTCCTAGAAGGAGCGAAAAGGATCGCACCACCCAAGCGGGTGCCGCCACCTGCATGGAACTTGAACACAGTCCTAACGGAACTCATGAAAGAGCCCTTTGAACCACTTCACAAGGCCTCCCTAAAGATGCTAACTATGAAAACAGCCTTCCTGGTTGCGATAACGTCCTTACGCAGAGTAAGCGAGCTTCAAGCGCTGACGCTACAAGAACCATACATACAAATACACAACGATAGAGTTGTGATGAGGACTGACCCACACTTCATGCCGAAGGTGGTATCCAATTTTCACATGAACCAGTCTATACAGATACCGAGTTTTTTCCAAAAACCCACAACCAGCGCAGAGAGAGCTCTGCACACCCTGGACGCCAGAAGGGCAGTCATGCACTACATTGAAAGGACAAAGGGGCACAGGAAAACGAAACAGTTTTTTGTGTCCTTCGCAAACAGCTTCATGGGCAAAGCAGTAACCAAAAGGACCATTGCACGATGGATCGCACAAACAATCCAACTCTGCCACAAACGGGCAGGACAGGAACTGGCTGAGGGGACACGTGCCCACTCCACCAGGAAGAAGGGCGCTACAATAGCCTTCCTGGCTAACACACCCATAGAGGACATATGCCTGGCGGCAACATGGGCTTCGGTGCACACGTTCACGAAGCACTACTGTGTGGACATACAAATGAACAAGGAAGCTCAAGTGGGACAGAAGGTGCTACAGCACATATTCAACACCCAACGCTCATCTTCCACCCAGCCGCCACAGAGATGAGAAACCGCTACAAAATCTATGCACAGCATAGTGAATCCAGAAAGATTCACGCTGCAAAACGAATAGTTTTCTTACCTGTCGGTGTAGTTTTGCAGCTTGAAGATCTTTCTGGATTCACTAGCGAACCCACCCACCTCCGCCAGAAAGATGAGGCTGGAGAGAGAAGAGGTGGTTAACTAAAGAATAGACTTTGAAAATACAAAGCGGTAAATACAAACTAAGAAGAACATTGCCATTACTTCGGAAACGAAAGAAACACGGAAAAAAAGAACCCGAAGATGGCGCCCAAGAGTGGGAGCTTCCGCAGGAAGCATGCCGACGTCACCGGAAATACACCCAAAGGGGGTGTGACGCCGACGCCCACCTGGGCAAAGAGAAAAAAAAAAAAAAAAACAAAGAAAAGACTACGAATCCGGACCCAACCACAAGACCGCGGAATAATGCACAGCATAGTGAATCCAGAAAGATCTTCAAGCTGCAAAACTACACCGACAGGTAAGAAAACTATTCGTTCTTCCATACTTATTGTATCTTGCTAAAGCAGGTTTGAAGTTTAACTCCATTAAGGTGCATTTAGCCGCTATAACTGCTTATAGGCGATCACCTTCACAAACCTCTTTTTTTCAGTTGCCAGCAGTAAAAGATTTCCTGCAAGGGCTGAAAAAGGTGTACCCTCCTGTGCGGCCTCCTTCTCCTCCCTGGGAGCTGAACCTAGTACTATCAAAGTTAATGGGCCCACCTTTTGAGCCCATTCATAAAGCTACTTTACAGCATATTTCCTGGAAAGCGGCTTTTTTGGTAGCGATTACGTCAGCCCGTTGGGTGAGCGAAATTGAGGCCCTGTGTACTAAAGAATCGTATACAGTCTTTCATCTGAACAGAGTGGTGCTCAGAACGCACCCTTCTTTCCTGCCGAAAGTGGTGTCAGATTTTCATGTCAATTAGTCTATCTCTTTACCCACTTTCTTTCCTAATCCCTCTACTCCAGCTGAGAGGGCGTTACACTCTTTGGACCTGAAGAGGGTTTTAAAGTTCTATCTGGACAGGTCCAAGTCTTTTCGACATTCTGATCAATTGTTTGTTAACTATGGATCGATCAGAACTGGCCATGCAGCATCGAAACGTTCTATTTCCAGGTGGATCGTTTCGTGTATCAAACTTGCTTACCAATTGGCGCAAAAACCTCTGGGATTTACTCCTAAGGCGCATTCCACTAGAGGTAGAGCGGCCACGGCGGCTTACCTACATGATGTGCCCATGTCTGAGATTTGTAAAGCGGCGACCTGGAGGTCTGTCCATACATTTACCAGACATTACTGTCTTGATTCTGACACTAGAGCAGATACCAAGGTGGGCCAGGCCTCCCTGAGGAATCTATTTAACAGCTGAGTTATTTGGCTGTTATGGCTTGGTTGGGTCATGTAATTCTCATTTACCTGCAGGTGGTTGATGGGCTTGCTATTCTATTCAGTGCTTATGACTATTGAGGAGGATCCCCTGGAAGAGAAGGATAAGTTACTTACCTGTTATCCGAGTTCTCTTCCAGGGGTATCCTCATCAGTCATAAGCAACCCACCCGCCTCCCCAGGGAAATGAGATTTGGTACTTTTTTCACTCTTCTGGTTGAGCCCTGTCTTCAGGGTTATGCAAAGAACAACTGACCTAACTGTCACCCCTGAGGCCTGATGGGAAGCCTGGGGTCATGGCTGCCTTAAAGGCACGGTGCCAGTTTTTGTTAAATGGTTTCATTTTCTATGCTATTGTTTTGCAATGCAGCCTGAGGGCTAACAATGTCTATTTACAAGCAATTTTCAGGATTTATGAGTGGTCTACTCATTAAAACACAAAGTTCAAAGGTTATTTGACCTAATGTGTTTTTCTTTTGCTTCCTTACTAATTGCAGTGCATGTATATGTGTTTACATTGTTTTAGCCTCAGTTATGGAGCTGCATTGGTGTGAGAAAAATAATATATGTACATACATATATGTGGAGCGAGATATATGTGTTTTTTACATATATATTTTTATATTGTTTCCGGGGTCCCGCACATGGCGGGAAAATTCAGTTGCTTATGACTTTGATGAGGATACCCCTGGAAGAGAACTAGGATTACAGGTAAGTAACTTATCCAATCCACCCACCCAGTGTTACACTTGAACTTCTGGATCAAAGCTATTTATAGTCTCACTTTTATATAGACTTCACATCCAAGTTCAAGTTCAGGGATTTATATAGCGCACTACTCACCCAGAGGGTCTCAAGGCGCTTGGGGAAGGGGGGGGTTAAATTTTTGTCGAATAGCCAGGTTGTAAGTTCTTTTCCGAAGGAGATGTGGTTTTGAGTAAGGCGGAGGTGAGTGGGGAGTGAGTTCCAGGTACTGGCCGCCAGGAAGGAGAAGGATCTGCCACCCATGGTGGATCTTCGGATGCGCGGGACTGCGGCGAGGGCTTGATTGGACGATCCAAGTTGGCGGGTGGGTGTGTAGAAGGACAGTCGAGTGCTGAGTCATTCGGGTCCTAGTTTGTAGAGGGCCTTGTGTGCGTGGGCCTTGTGTGCGTGGGTGAGAAGACTGAATGTAATTCTCTTGTTGACGGGAAGCCAGTGGAGGTCGTTTAGGTGTCCGGTGATGTGATCATGGCGAGGGATGTCCAATATGAGTCTCGCTGATGCATTTTGGATGCGTTGGGAGTTTTTTCTGTAATTTTGCTGTGATTCCGGCGTATAGTGTGTTACCATAATCCAGCGGTTAGCTCCTATGCCAGGCACACTGAGGGCATGCCATCCCTGCCACCTGGGCAGACAAGACCAGACTTCTGTTGGTAGTGGTGCCTGTTGGGGCCATGCTGACCTCCATCCTGTGGGCGCTGGTGCCCAGGGAGCGTACTGCTACACAGCCCTGGCATTCATATGTCAGACTGCTGGGTATTGGGGCATCTTTGGCCATTCCGTACAAGTAGACCAGTGATTTGGCCAGGGCGGGCTGTTGGTACATTGCACATATTAACCTAGGTTATTGCGGGCTCAGACTCTCCAAAGAACCCTTTAAAGCCCCCCCCCACCAGGAGCTGAAGGGCCAGAAGCGTGGCATGGTGTCAGCCATATTGGAAGCGTGGCATGGTGTCAGCCATATTGGAAGCGTGGCATGGTGTCAGCCATATTGGAAGCGTGGCAAGGTGTCAGCCATATTGGAAGCGTGACAGGGTGTCAGCCATATTGGAAGCGTGACAGGGTGTCAGCCATATTGGAAGCGTGGCAGGGTGTCAGCCATATTGGAAGCGTGGCAGGGTGTCAGCCATATTGGAAGCGTGGCAGGGTGTCAGCCATATTGGAAGCGTGGCAGGGTGGCCCCCATATTGGAAGCGTGGCAGGGTGGCCCCCATATTGGAAGCGTGGCAGGGTGGCCCCCATATTGGAAGCGTGGCAGGGTGGCCGCCATATTGGAAGCGTGGCAGGGTGGCCGCCATATTGGCAGGGTGGCCGCCATATTGGCAGGGTGGCCGCCATATTGGCAGGGTGGCCGCCATATTGGCAGGGTGGCCGCCATATTGGCAGGGTGGCCGCCATTTTGGCCCCATGTATCCTGTCCCGCAGATTGGGTTCCTCCCCTCTCAATTTATTTGTCTCTATATACAAAGGTCTTTAGACCCCACTAACGTAAATAAAATCTTCCACCTGCGTGGTTTTGAAAAGCGAATCATGTGGCGGAGAGAGGCTGCCCGTAGGCCCAAGGCTGGTGGGGGTTGTCGAGCCCCTTTGGTTCTCGCCTGTGCCTCACCGGAAGTGCTGGATGCTGCACAGAGCCCCTTATATGGCCAGCTGTGTGCCCCCCCCCCCCCCCACCCCCCTTCTCCAGCGCTGACTCACGGCTCTGCCTCCTTGAGGCTCTTGGTGCCTCGCAGCCTCATTCTTCATTCAAATAAGGAATGTTCTGGGAGCTGCAGGGTCTGTGCCCAGCGGTGGCTGAGCGCCTTCGAGGCTCCCCCTGGAGCTTACACTTCATGTCCGTGGTCTGGCAGCGCTCCCCGCCGGCAGTGTGGACAGGAAGGGAAGGGGCTGTGGAGAGAGGCTGGAGAGACTGCACTGGGCTACCGAGCTCAGCCAGAACTGGTGTATCCTATACACGCCGTGCTCCTGTATAGCAGTATGTATATACCCATGCTTGCCATGCTCCTGTATAGCAGGTATATATCCCAGGCTCCTGTGTGCCAGGGCTTGTATATCCCACGCTCCTGTGTGCCAGGGCTTGTATATCCCACGCTCCTGTGTGCCAGGGCTTGTATATCCCATGCTCCTGTGTACCAGGGATTGTATATCCCACGCTCCTGTGTGCCAGGGATTGTATATCCCACGCTCCTGTGTGCCAGGGCTTGTATATCCCACGCTCCTGTGTGCCAGGGCTTGTATATCCCACGCTCCTGTGTGCCAGGGCTTGTATATCCCACGCTCCTGTGTGCCAGGGCTTGTATATCCCATGCTCCTGTGTGCCAGGGCTTGTATATCCCACGCTCCTGTGTGCCAGGGCTTGTATATCCCACGCTCCTGTGTGCCAGGGCTTGTATATCCCTCGCTCCTGTGTGCCAGGGCTTGTATATCCCATGCTCCTGTGTACCAGGGATTGTATATCCCTCGCTCCTGTGTACCAGGGCTTGTATACACCACGCTCCTGTGTACCAGGGCTTTTTATTTAGAAACTTGTAAAGCGCTCGGCTACCCCCAACGGGGGTGTCCCGGCGCTGTAGACGTGTGGCAGCCAGAGAAGTTCAGTGAGGGCTAGATCAGAGAAAAGAGCCAGGTCTTAAGTTTCCTCCGAAACAAAGGCTCTGATGTGAGAAATCTGAGTTCCATTGGTAGTTGATTCCAGAGTTTAGAAGTGGCCACAGCAAAGGCCTGGCCTCCAGTGCGTGCAAGACTGAATCGTGGGGCATACATTAGGCGGAGGTGATTAGATCTGAGGTCACGTGTCGAGTGTGTAATCTTAAGTCTGTGCCTCAAGTATGCAGGGCCTTGTCCATTAAGAGCTCTAAAGGCAAGGACCAGGGCCTTGAACTATATGCGGTATCTCACTGGTAGCCAGTGCAGTTTGGCCAAATAAGGTGAAATGGAGTGGCGATAGGGAATATTACAGATCAGC
This sequence comes from Lissotriton helveticus, assembly GCF_964261635.1. Classification (NCBI taxonomy): domain Eukaryota; kingdom Metazoa; phylum Chordata; class Amphibia; order Caudata; family Salamandridae; genus Lissotriton; species Lissotriton helveticus. The sequence goes on from NC_136071.1 coordinate 26,594,509, forward strand.
CTGGCCGCTGAATTCTGCACCGTCTGAAGACGGTTAATGAGCCGGGGCTCCCACAGACAGACTATTTGCATAGTCCAAATGGGACATTATAAGGGCATGGACTACTGTCCTCCGTGAGTCAAGTGGAAGAAAAGGGATGATTTTATTAATCATTTGAAGCTTTCCAAAGCAAGATGCCGAAACTTTATTGATTTGAGTTTTACAGGATAAAGCTGTATCAAATTGGAAACCCAAATTATCCAGTATTTGGGTGTCTTTCATAGATTCACATGCCTGAATCATTCCCCGTCGTCGAGACGGGAGCCTCCGGTATATAAAAAAAGTAATGTCCTAGAGACATACATAGAAAAGAATAGGCCTAAGGATCCCATTTTCTACCGCACGTTGTGCTAAGGGAGTCTCCTCTGAGCTCTACTCAGATTCTGTGTTTATTTTCACTTCATTAAATAACTTTGCTTTTCTACTATGGATTATCTTCAAATACATTCATTAAAGAAGGTCTGGTAAGGTTAGAGCCTGTGCTTCTTGTTCCAAGAAGTTGCTCTGCTCTGCTCTGTTTCTCACACTGAAGGTATGTCGCACTCTCTCAAGTAAGTTTTTGAGAGGTCGTGAAGGGAGACTTTTAATATGGTTAAGACCAGAAAGGAGGTTTTTTATTTATTCTCCAGTTACTGTGATGAGGCGTTGCCCTCAACGTCTAGGAGACCTCAAAAGAGAAGAGAATCTCCTCAGACTGATTCCTCAGGGGGACGTCCTGAGAAGGCCCTCAAAAAGACCACTCAAAGGTCTTCTGGGCGCAGTCCTTCCAAATCTCACTCCGTGGTAAAGGAGAGTAAAGGACTTGCTTTTGGAGAAAAATCACATAAAAAAGACGACTTCTGAGCAGTCAAAATCACCTCCTCTGATCATGGGACCCTTCAGAAAGGGCGTCCTCTTTACCTCCTGAGGTAAAGACTAGCACCATCATTGCCTATTACAGCCTCTTCGTCTACGATGGCTCGTCTACGATGGCTCGTCTACGATGCCTCATCTACGACGCCTCGCCTACGACGCCTCGCCTACGACGCCTCGCCTACGACGGCCTCGCCTACGACGGCCTCGCCTACGACGGCCTCGCCTACGACGGCCTCGCCTACGACGGCCTCGCCTACGACGGCCTCGCCTACGACGGCCTCGCCTACGACGGCCTCGCCTATGACGGCCTCGCCTACGATGGCTAGTCTAAGACGGCGTCGGCCACCTTGTCTACGACGGATCGTCTATGGCGTCGTCTATGACGGCCTCATCTAGGACTGCTCGTCTACGACGGCATAGTCTGACGGCGATCTACGAAGGAAAAATCCGCCAATTCTGAAATTTCTTATAATGTGGTAGAGAGGGCTGCTCAACATTTTAAGATCTTAATGACCTCTCAAGGAAAGGCCGGCTTCTTGTATGACTTTAAAGAACCTCTCAAGAAGGCTGTAAGGTCAATACAGATTATCAATTACCTATAGTCAGAAAGAGTAAGGGTCATGCAGAACGCCCCCTCTGTATCACCAGTTGGATAAGAAGTATAGGGCGCCAGATACAGCACCGGCGTGTTTAACAGGAACATCCTAAGCCGGACTCTGTAGTGACACAGGCGGCCCAGAAGAACTACAGGAATCCTTCGGCCCCTTTGTCGCTTCCTCCTGATGATAAGGACAAAGAGTGGACAACATTGGGAACAGGTTTTCCTCAATGTCGGCAATCGCGGTAAAGGCCGTGAACGCTCTAGCACTCTTGGGCGCTCATGGACAATTGTGGCTACACATGGCCCCGTACCTGTCGGCATCGCCAAATTCATCCAAAGAGGAAGTAAAAAGGATTCTGCTAGATGGTGAAGCATCGGCGTCAGACACTATAGTCTGCGCGATGGATATCGCTATGACAGGATTCCTCAAGTTGGCAGGAGCAGCAGTCTTGCGGCTCCAAGGATGGCTAAAGGCAACCTCTTTCAGTCCTGAGGTGCAAACATAGGTTTTGGACATGCCATATGACAGCCAGTTACTAATGGGCACAAAAAATTGACGAAGCAGACACTGTGTGCTTTGGGCACTCTTCAGTATAAGAACCAGTCCTTTAGTAGAAATAGAGGAAGTGGACAGTCTTCCCACAGAGGGAATTATCAATACAAGTCTTCCTACTCTTCAAGCCAGAGTAGACCGCAATACCAACAGCACCAACAGCAAAACAAGCCATCCTCTTTTGGGAGGTCGTCCTTTCAAGGTAAAGGACAGCGGAAATGACAAAAATCTACGGCTGCTTCTATGACAGATCTCGATTATGCTGCAGATAGGAGCTATAGGGAGAGTACCTCCATCTCGGAAGGGATAAGGGTTTTATTCCCACTTCTTTTGATCCAGAAAAAAGACAAGAAGTGGAGACCAATCTTGGACCTCAGGGCCCTCAACAAATTCCTAAGAAGCAGTCGTTTTGCATGGTAACGGTCCAGGAGGTCTTGCGACTACTGTATAAGCAGGATTTTAGAGCGTCCGTAGACATACAGGACGCAACTTCCATATCCCAATTCACGGGAATCACAAAACTGTACTTGAGATTTGCAGTAGCGGGCAGACACTTGCAGTCTTGCGTTTTGCCCTTCGGGCTCAGGTCTGCACCTCACATATTCATGAAATGTCGTGCCACGGTGGCGGCATATCTCAGACAGTGCCATCACCAAGTCTTTCCGGATCTAAATGACTGGCTGGTCAAGGCTTCATCCTTAAAAGATGCGTCCAGGTCATCCAACGCCTGTTTAAAGCTTTTCGATTGCTTCGGTCTCACCCTCAATCAGGACAAATCGGTCCTACAACCTTCTCAGTACATTAGTTTCCTAGGTGCAACCCTGGACACACGGTCGGCAAAAGCTATCTCACTTGCTGCTATAGTAGCCTCGAAGAAAGCCTTGACAGTCCGCCTCTTCAAATCCCTCCTGGGGATGATGTCAGCGTGTATCCTCCTGATTCCTCACTGTCAACTACGAATGAGGAATCTTCAGGAGGCGCTCTCAAAGCAGTGGGTCCAATGCACAGGGTCATTCGAAGGCCACATAAAAGTGAATCCTCAGATGGTCGGAGCCCTTCGATGGTAGATGTTATCTCAAAACCTGTCTCAAGGCTTGTCATTCCTGCTTCGACTACTCCTCATATTGCCACAACAGGCGCCTCCTTGGAAGGCTGGGGAGCTTTTCTGCAAGAGCTACAGATAAGCGGATAGTGGTCTCCTATGGAGAAGAAACTACATATCAATCTGCTCGAATTGCGGGCGGTCTTCCTGGCCCTTCATGTTTTCCTGCCAAGAATCAAATATTCCCTGGTGCTCGTCCGGACAGACAACACCACGACTATGCACTACCTCAACAAACAGGGAGGGACACGCTCGCTGACACTCTCTCGCGAGTCGCAAAAAAGTCTGGTATTGGCTCATACTCCACAATGTAACCCTAAGGGCGGAATATGTCCCAGGCGCGGACAATGTGCTCGCCGACACGTTGAGCATGCAGAAAACATCGTATCAACAACTTATCGACCAGATCTTCTCCAGATGGGACACGCCGCAAATCGATCTATTTGCGACGAGAATGGACGCCAAATGCCCACACTTCGTAGGTTGGCATCCCCAGTCAGGGTCTCTAGGGAATGCATTTTCCATCGCATGGCGCAAGCGTCTTTGCGTACGCCTTTCCGCCATTCCCGAGGCTTCCTAGAGTCCCCAGGAATATTTCGATGGAGCCTTGTACTCTACTTTTACTAGCCCCAACTTGGCCGAGGCAACATTAGTTCAGAGCGCCACAGTCTATCCCTGGAGCCGCCGATCCACCTTCGGCAGTATCCATCGCTCCTCACAATGTAAAACATCCGGATCTGAAGTCTCTCAGGTTAGCTACCGGGCTCCTGAGTTCTGAGAGTTCCACAATCTGAATATTCCACAAGACTGTAGGGACATTCTTGCCAGAGCAAGGGCAGATGGAACGACCAAAACATATTCCCTGAAATAAAAGCGCTTTTGTGTTTGGTGTGCAGATCAAAACTTTCGGCTTTTTCTCCTCACCGGAGCAAATCTACCTTATCTGTTACATCTGGCACAGTAGGACCTAGCCCACTCCTCCATTAAGCTACACTTAGCAGCAATTTCTTGTTATAAAAGAACTTCAACAAGTCTATCTCTCTGGTCAAGCAGGTCGATTCAGCAATTTCTAAAAGGATTATACAGATCTTTCCCGCCAGTAAGTGTGTTGCCACCTGCCTGGCATCTCAATACGGTTCTTGACCAGCTCATGAAACATCCGTTTGACCCAGTACACAGAGCTGTCCTGAAGTATGTCTCGTGGAAAACCGCGCACCTCCTGGCACTCACATCTGCAGGGAGGGTCCGTGAGCTACAGCAGTTTTTTAATCCAGGATCCTTTTATACGGTTTTAAAAAACGACAAAGTAATCCTGAGAACCAATCTTAGGTTTATCACTAAAGTCCCGTCGGACTTCCACCTAAATGAACCTGTGGTTCTGCGTTCCTTCTTTCCAAACCCAAGCATGGCAACTGAAAGATCGCTGCATGCTAGGGATCTCAACAATGCTTGAAGTTTTACATTGGCAAAACGAAAACATTCAGGAAACCTAACCAGCTCTTAGTAGCTTACAGTAGACCTAGGAGAGGTCTACCACTTACCAAGCGGAGCATCTCCAGACGGATTTCTGCAGCCATTGCTTTCTGTCATGGCCAAGCTGGACAGACATTGCATTCCAAAGTGAGAGCGCACTCCACGAGAGCTATGTCCACTTCTATGGCCCTCTTCGCAGGGGCGCCAGTCATTGGCATTTACAGGACGGCAACATGGAAGTCGCCGCATACATTCACTAGGCACTACTGCCTGGATACGGAGCTGAGGAAGGATGCAGTAGTGGGACAAGAAGTGTTCAGCCAACTATATATATATTTCAGTAAGGTGAGCCTTCCTCCGTCCCTCCATCCTTCTCTGGTATGCACACTTCTCTACTAATACTTATTGTGGATGTCTAATGATGGTTCATGCTCGCATGATGTGTATTATCTAAGGAATAGTATATGCTGTGCCATCAGAAATGTGCATAATATATTGCTTGCTACTCTGATTCAGCCATGTGAATCTATGAAAGACACCCAAATACTGGATAAGAAATGTGTTACGTAACTGCAGTTATCCAGTATTAGTGTCTTTCATAGATTCACATGCACCCTCCCGCCTCCCTTGGAAGGACTCACCTATCTCTCTAACAAGTTTACGCCTACCTAGCTTGGTGCATACGAAAATCTGAGACCTGGGCTCCTGACAGGAAGGTTCTAGAAGGAGGTGGTAGCTGATTGGTTGGCTTCTTGACTTTGGTCCTTTTCACAGGTGTATTTGGGTGGGCCACTGAGTTAGTCGCGTCCGGCATGACTCGCGGGGGGAGGGAGCAGGGGGGTCACGCGGGGGGGGGGGGGTAATTTAATAATATCTTTTTTTTTTAATGTAGCTTACCTGGTGCCACGGCTTCTCGGCTCCTGCCCAGGATGCAAGCAGCCAGGCTCCCTCCCCAATGGTGCATAATTCCAGTGGCCCTGGTTATATCAATACACCCCAACAGGCAGCAGTTAATGACTGTGCTGTCTGAACAAATAACTATGGCATAAACATGTTCAGTTTCGCTGGTTTTGATTGAATTGAAAGGGCTTTATTTTTTTTCTCCAAGGAAGGAGTACATGATCAAACATTTGGTCTCTCAGAAAACCCATAACCGTTCCTGTGGTGGCCCTCCTTTGACTGAGGTAACTTAAAAGTTACACTGCGGTGGCCCTAGGGCCCAGGAAACTCGCTGCCAAGGGCATCTGCTGACAAAGCCTATACATTAAATGCCACATCTCAAAGAGATAGGTATGGTGGGGGTTGGTTTCTGGTTAAATCCTGAGTTTGAGATGGGAGGTTGGTAGAGCAGTGAGGATGCCTTACCTGGCCAGAATGAGTTGGAGTCTGGCCAGCCATCCACTGTGAGGAGGGAGGGAGCAAAACCCTGTTTATTGCCCTCATCACTTCCTGTTCCAAGGGGAGTGAAAACTCTGGTCCGTCGTAGCAGCATCCCCCGTGGTGAGGCCTCACTGTCATACCCTAAGGCAGTGGTCTTCAAACTTTTTTGCATGGGGCCCCCCAAAGCAAAATGTTTTGAAGTTGGGGACCCCTGCAAAACTTTATTCCAAGGATCGTAAAACAGGAGAGGCAGGGCTGAGAGCAAAGGCAGAGCTTTTGAGATCATATCATGGACACTTTTTTGTAGCTCATAATCCACAGTAAATGTGAAACATATGATAGGGAAAATCATCAAGCAATAGCAGAAATTGACAAAAAACCTGTTCTCTCAATAAATTGGTTCTTGTGAGCCCCTCGCACTCCTGGGCCCCAATGCAATTTTATTTTCTGCACTAATTATAGTTGAGGCCCTAATTAGCCCCCTACCTCCTCTGCCTCTTTCACAACTTACCGACCATGGCTATCACTCCAATCTTGAAACAGGTTATCCATCACTTTTTTGGTTTTACGTAAGGAAGACCCGGCTCAAGGGCATTGGGAAACTTTAAATAAGCACCATTTACATTACACAAATACAAGTTCATGAAATGTATTACATATATTTTTTTTATTTTAGGCACTGGATTATTAAGTGATTTGAGTTGAGCTGACAGGAGGACCTGAACTAGGCTCCAAAGTAGGAAGCTCTTGCCATTAGCACACAACTCCTCCCTTTTAGAAATAATGAGCTCCAATGTGCTGTCCCCACCTTTTCGCAGTGAAACGCCCTTCGCAAAGCTTGACTGGTCACCTTTCTTTTGCTTTTTGCTATATTTGGGTATTAAACCAGCATTAATGAGGTAAAATCAATGCCCAGATAGTTTTTACCAAATGTAAAAATGACAAAGTAGATGCATGACAAAATGTTCTGCATAACCCCACATAATTCTTTTCTTGCCACATAATTTAGTCAACCCTGCCACATGATTTGGTCCTCCCCTGCCGCATGATTCCAGTGACCCTGGCTTTAATAGGCCTCTCATGACACTGGACCCTATGCAACTGGTTAAGCAACACACATAAAAGCAGCCGAGGAGCTAATATGTTCTTTATGTGATGCCAAAGTGCTTTTTACCACAGGCATGGAACGTGTAGCTCTATAAATACACTAGTTACTATTTCCCACTGTGAAAACCAGGATTCAAATCGGCGACTCTGGTCAGACACAGAAATCTGCAGTGATTGCTTTAGATAACTGAGGTTAATAACGTAAAGAGTATATTTTTTCAAAATTCGTTTCGTTTGCTTTGTTTTTTCATTTACTGTGTGTGCGCTTTTTTTTAAATATGCAATTATATGAAGATGAAAAAATTACATAGTTATTAGCATGTTGTGTTTACCCGTGAGCCCCGTCTCCCTACTCACTGACAGCGCCCCAGGAAACACTCAGGATTACAGGTGCAAACTTTTTATGCTGTTTAACTTCTGCATATTAAAGAAGACAGCCTGTGAACTCACCAGATAAACGTTGACGCTTGCAGGCGATCTTCATTCACAATTCCTTCCTTGCAGACGCAGTTGTGCCCCCCTGGGAATGTAATCACGGACCCCCAGGGAGGTGTGCACCACCGTTTGAATACCTGTGCCCTAAGGCCAGGGCCGGAGCTTCCACCACATGCTGTGCCTGCTGGCTTTGGTCCATTGTCATTCTATATGTGACAATGGGCCGCGATAATCTGTGCTGGGTTGCGCAGAGGCTGCAGCAGCCTCTTGACTTTGGATCAGGAGAGCCAGCCCGAACACTGATGGGGGAGGAACGGCTCACATCAGGCCTCAGGCCAAGGCTCCTGTTTGGGTGGGCCAGGCTCATGTTTGGGTGGGCCCGGCCCACCCTCTAGAACCGGGCCTGGGGTCAAGACTGATTTGCATACGGCTGGGTTCAAACTGGAATGGCATGGCGAGCAAAAAAACAATGGATTTAGGCCCATATTTCTGTCCTGGGGAGAATGTATGACATTATTCTGCATGCTGTCCAACTGTTCCTTTTGCAGCTTGAATCCATTGGCACAGCTAGCAAGGAACAATGGATTTAATCCCGATCTCTTGACTAGGGTGAACGTTTGACGTATTAGGTCCATTTGTTGCCGCAGCCTTGTTCGCCCTAAGTTGGCAGGGTATGCCCAGATGTGGGTCCCTTGCTCACTTTGCCACTGGATTCAAGCTAGCCTGGCTGATGAGGGGTGTTGGCCTGAAACCAGTCCCAGGATGCTTGTTTCCGGTCCAGGGAGGACTCAACTTGGCAGTTCAGGATGGACTGTTCCCATAGGGAGCAGGATCAAAACTGATTTTCGTATGGCTGGGTCCAAACTGGGTGATGTAGTGGGCAAAAGAAAAATGGATTTAACTCTAATCTCATGACTGGGGGGGTGAATGTTTGATTTATTCAGCATTCTGTCCATTAGTTACCGCAGCAGATTGGTGTGAGGAAGGCCACTCTATTGGTAGATTACAGAAGGGGATCCCAAATGATGTCACCAAGCAGTGTCTGACCCTAAATGATGGAACCTCCTCACGAGCTGGTGGCGCTTACTAGATGCGGAGAGGCACACGTGGTTGTGCTGTGCCTGGGTGTGTGATATAGACATTGGGGCTGGAAGTGTGGTATTTGGGTTGGTGAAAGCCCAAAGAACTGTAGGGTTGAGTGAATCGCAAACTTTACAAGTCTCTGGAGCCTAAACGCTTGACCTTCACCCCAGGCCAGAGCAGACGTGTGCCTCCATCTTGTGGGAGTGGACCTGGTCTGCAGGTGTTACACTGCCAAGTGTACAAGTCCAGCAATGGTGCATGTACTTGGGTGTCGTGTGAACCCTGTTGAGTGGTTGTTTGTGGGTCGTCCTGTGCCTCCTGCTTTTCTGCTGCCCTGCCCAGTTTTCCTTCGCTCCTCGACTCCGATCCATGGCTTCTTGCTCCATCTTTGCTCCCGCAGGCTGACTTGTTGAAACGCGATTTGTTCTGCTGTCCCTTCTAGTCTTTTGGTAAGACCTCGAATATAACGTGGAGCGAATCCACTCAACAGATTTTGTACTTTTAGATTCATGGGCAGGGTTTATTTTTAACATTTATACGTTATTGTTGTAAACTCATCTTAGGAAGCAGGATTAGTGCCCATCACCTTCCAGGAAAGGTGGGGTGCACACTAGGGATGGAATTCCAAAAAGCCTGGGTGAGAAAAAGGCATTTGTACAGGGCTAATAGCATCCAGGCTGCCTCTCTGGGTCTGGCTGGGTCTGCGTCTCACGGTGACTCTCTGGCCCACCCCTGTCCCCACTCCCCGTGGCCCCTTTGCCTCCCTTGCTCTAGTTCACCTTCTCAGACCTGTGAATGTTCTTGCGTCCAGAGGTGCCTGTCCTGCTGGATGGAGAAGCCTTCAGATGTGCGTCAGGACTGGCCCTCTCTGGCATGGGGTGCCCTACTAGATATATCACAACCCTTCACGTACCCTCAGATGTGCGTGCCAGACCTGGGTCTCTAAAGCAAACACAAGGCGATGGACGGAGTGCGGAAACTTTTCAGACACCCAACCCCAGTCACAGATCTCAGTTAAATCCATCATCGTTCTTTAGCTCACTACGCCGCCCCAGTTCAGACCCAGCCATATGCAAATCAGTCTTGACCCTGTCCCTCATGGGAACAGTCCAGCCCAAACTGCCAAGTCAGGGCTTCCCTGGACCGGAAACTAGCCTCCTGGGACCAGTTTCTGAGTAACCCCCCTCATCAGCGATGCTAGCTTGAATCCAGTGGCCAAGCAGCAAGGGACCCACGCCTGGGCATACCCTGCCAACTTAGGGCGAACCAAGCAAATACAAGGAGATGATGGACAGAGCGCTGAAACTTTTCAGACTCGCCCCCAATCACAGATGTGCCCCTGGTATGGGGCAGTGGCGCCCTGCTAGATTGAACACGTCCCTTCACGTGTCCTCGGATGTGTTCAGGCCTGGCTCTCTGCCAAGGGGCAGTGGTGCCCTGCAGGATGGAGGACGTGCCCTCTGATGTGCGTGCCAGGCCCGTCAGTGGTGCCCTGCAGGATGGAGCACGTCCCTTCACGTGCCCTTGGGTGTGCGTGCCCGGCTCTCTGCCAAAGTGGAAGTGGTGCCTTGCAGGATGGAGGATGTGCCCTCGGATGTGCGTGCCAGGCCTGGCTCTCTGCCAAGGGGCAGTGGTGCCCTGCAGGATGGAGCACGTGCCCGCGGATGTGCATGCCAGGCCTGTGTCTCCGGCATGCATGGGGCAGTAGTGCTCTTCAGGATGGAGCACGTTCCTTCACGTGCCCGTGGATGTGTGCCAGGCCTGGCTCTCTGCCAAGGGGCAGGGGTACCCTGCAGGATGTAGCACGTCCCTTCACGTGCCCTCGGGTGTGCGGGCCAACCCTGGTTCTCTGCCAAGGGGCAGTAGTGTCCTTCAGGATGGAGCACGTCCCTTCACGTGCCCGTGGATGTGTGCCAGGCCTGGCTCTCTGACAAGGGGCAGTGGTGCCCTGCAGGATGGAGCACGTACCCGCGGATGTGCATGCCAGGCCTGTGTCTCTGGCATGCATGGGGCAGTAGTGCTCTTCAGGATGGAGCACGTCCCTTCACGTGCCCTCGGATGTGCGTGCCAGGCCTGGCTCTCTGCCAAGGGGCGGTGGTGCCCTGCGGCGGGGCCGGGCAGCGCGGAGGACGCCAGGAATGCTGCTTGTGACTTGTGGAGCCCGGGAGGGGGGGGGGGGGGGGGCAGGAAGCGCTCCTGCTGGAGGGGCCGGTGGGCGCTGCTGGTGGGGCGGGGGCGGCGGGGGCCTGTTCTTTGCTCCAGTGCCAGGAAGCCCTCTGGAATGTGAACCATCCGCGGGGCTCGTCGCGGCGCCTCCGAGCTCGCTCGACTCAGAAGAGGGTTTAAAACATGTCCGAGCAGATGGAGCCGAGCCTGCAGCGGTGGGACTGCAGAAGGACGTGCCCTGGGTGCACACATGCCTGCTCGTGTGCCCACACATGCCTGCTCGTGTGCCCACATGCCTGCTCTACATGCCTGCTCTACATGCTTGCTCTACATGCCTACATGTTTGCTCTACATGCCTACATGCTTGCTCACACATGCCTGCTCGCGTGCCCACACATGCCTGCTCGCGTGCCCACACATGCCTGCTCGTGTGCCCACATGCCTGCTCTACATGCCTGCTCGCGTGCATACACATGCCTGCTCGCGTGCATACACATGCCTGCTCGCGTGCATACACATGCCTGCTCGCGTGCATACACATGCCTGCTCTCGTGCCCAGCGGTGTTTAGCGCTTGGTGCACCCGGCGGCCTCGGTTTCACTTGTACTTTAAGATTTATTTATTTTTTTTATTTTGAAAGTTTTATATAGCGCGAACAAGATCTTTGCAGATATCAGAGCGCTTTACATAGAAAGGTGGAACATGAGGGAACATAGTCAAACAGGTACGTCAGTAATGCTAATAGTACAAATACGTGGGAGCATAGACAATCACGTAAGTCGATAATACAAGTAAAACAAATGAGCAAAGGGGTCGAACAAGTAGTACAGATCGGTGCAGAGTCTTAAAAGATTTCAAAATAATACTTCAAGTGTATTTAGCCATGAGGATAGCTTTTACTTTCTTAAACAGTGTAGAGGAGGAGATACGCCTCGTTTCGGGAGGGAGTGAGTTCCAGATCCTGGGTGCCATTCCTGAGAAGGAGCGTTTATAATTTTTTTTTTTCCTTCCGGAATCTTCGAGGCTTCAGCAGAAGATTGTTTGTGCCTCTGGTGTTTCTAGAGCCGCCAGAAATTGTCAACTTCTGAGTGAGATAGCCGGGTGAGCTCAGGTGGACAGCCTTGTGCGTCATGCAGGCGATTTTCAGATGTATTCTGGCTTCAAAAGGCTTTCAAGTCAGGGGAGATATGTGAGTTTTTTTGACCCAGTGATGAGTCTCGCTGCAGCGTTTAGAGAAGCTCTTAGGGGTGCGGTAGTAGTTAGGGGGAGTCCGCAGAGGGCGATGCTGCCATATTCTATTCGAGGGATGACTAGTGCTTGTACTGCAGTTTGGAAGTCTTTGGCAGGGAGGAAGGGTTTAGGTTTCCTCAGGGTATTGATTTGGTGGTTCGCTCCCTTGGTTGCCTTGCTGATATGTTACTGCATGTTGAGATTGGTGTCAAGTGTTATGCCTAAAGATTTTGCTGAGTCCACGATGGTGGGTTGGATATTGAGTGCAGTTAGGTGTTTAAGCCAACTTTGAGTGGTAGAGATCTTAGCGGGAGGTGAGATAAGAAGGAACTCGGTTTTCAGAGCATTGAGTTTGAGATGATTATCGTCGAGCCAGGATTGGGTGCTTCTGATCGTTGAGTTCAGGAGCAAAATGTCTTTGGGGGATTGTAATTTGAGATATAGTTGGGTATCATCGGCGTACATGTGAAAGTGTACATTGGATGCTTGTAGCAAGGAGGTGAGAGTTTCCATAACTAGGTTGAACAGAGTTGGGGAAAGGGAGGAACCTTGTGGGACGCCTAACGAAACTGGTAAACAAAACGAAACAGATCCGATGCACCAGCGCCGTGCAGGGCTCTGGACGCCGCCTCTGACCGGACACTTGAGGCGCAGGGGAAGCGGCGTCTGCTGGGATAGTCCGCAGGGTTCAGCGCCGGCTGCTCAATGCGGCCCCTTGTCTTAATCTCTTGGCCCTCTTCCGCCCACCTGCATCTCAATGCCTCCTCCGAGGGGGACGCGTCAAGGCCCAGAGGGGGACGCTCCTGCCGCCTAGGGGACGCTTGCGGCCCCAGAGGGGGACGCATGCTGTCAGGGAGGGGCCCGTACCCCCGAGTGCCGCAGTGTTTGCGTGGTGTGCCAGGGCAGCTCTTCCATCGAAGGGCCCGCTCTCTGTGCCTCTAGGCACCTGTGCTGCGCGCCTTATGTGCTGGAAGGCAGAACGGTGTGAATGAATGAACTCCTGTGGGTCTGGTTTCACCCTTTGACCAGTGTCACGTGAAGTCCTCTGATGCAGCTGGTGGGGGGGTTCATTCATGCAGTGTGGCTGGCTTGATCCTGCTCTAAGCAGTCCAGAGTGGTTGCCCCAGCCGAGTGTTTCTGAACCCTCCAAGTGTAGGGCTGGGCCTGATGCATTTACTGGGAGTCGGATCATGAACCGGTACATTGAGTGGGCCTGGGGTACTGGAATTATACGCCAGGGAGGGGCGAATTATGCAGCAAGAAAAGGCACATTATCCCTTGCAATGCACCTTGTCGTCGTGTAATTATTTTTTTCACACGGTAACACTATCTGGGCAAAGGTTTCCCCTCATTAGTACCACCCAAGTACAGCAGTTGGCAGCGGAAGAGAACGAGTCAACCTTGCAAAGGGCTCTCCCCTTTACATTACTTTTGTTCAGTTTGAGCTGAGAACCTTTGTTCTTAAGATTGGCAGCTCGAGCAGTAATGGTGGCTTTTTAACTGCGGCAAGCTGAATTATGCAGGAAACGCTGCAGCCGCAACTTAGCAAAATTCCATCGACCTTGGGTGAGGGTTGAAGCTGTGGCAAGGAGATGGGTTTTTAGCAAGGAGATGGGTTTTTAGCAGTTTTCTCTAGGACAGTGGGATTGTATTTCATAATATAAGATCTTTTCTTGAAACCGGATGTTGTGGGTGGAAGGGGATACTTTGAGGGGGTGGAGCGGTTGCTTGCGTTTGTGTGCTGCTATCCCAATCGCCGCTTGGAGGCCATTGAACACAGGGCTAAATGCTCATCCGCTCACGAGCCTCTGCACCAAAAGTCCCAACTTAGTTCACACCTTCCAAAAACATTTGATTGACTTGGAGCAATTTTGACCCAAATTAATAGCCCTGTCTTCCAAGTTGTCTCTTTTGCAAGTCAGAATTCTTTGGTTCAGATAGATGTCCTCTTTGATAGAGGCATGGAGACCCGGGAGGAAACAGACCGTAGCAAGTCATTTCTCCAGTTGCAACAATCCCTGCTCCATCCCAGACTGGTGCTGATGCAGTCTGTGCATGCATAGCGCTTCGTCTTTACTCGGAGGGCCTTTTGTGGTTCTGAGAACTACTTCTCCAGTCTGTGCTTTGCACCTTCTCTGCGCCAGTCAAACATCACATCATTCATTTAGTCTTAAATTTACCACTGTTTCCGCTTTACACCCTCCGGCAGCTCGTGGGCAATTTATCACCCCATCGATAATGTACTTAGTGGAGCATGTTCTTGAATAGGATCTCCAATGTCTAAAAACTTGACTTCAGTGTCCCTCTAAAGATGGAAAAGCCAGGATTGTTTGGGTGAGTGGCCCCCAAGAGTCTTGCTTGCTCTCTAAAGCCGGGATGGTTTGGGTGAGTTGGCCGACGAGAGACCTGCTTGCTCTCTAAAGCCAGGATGGTTTGGGTGAGTTGGCCCACGAGAGACCTGCTTGCTCTCTAAAGCCAGGATGGTTTGGCCCACGAGAGACTTGATTGCTCTCTAAAGCCAGGATTGTTTGGGTGAGTGGCCCCCAAGAGTCTTGCTTCCTCTCTAAAGCCAGGATGGTTTGGGTGAGTTGGCCCACGAGAGACTTGCTAAGTCTCTAAAGCCAGGATGGTGTGGTTGAGTTGGCCCCCGAGAGACTTGCTAAGTCTCTAAAGCCAGAATGGTGTGGTTGAGTTGGCCCCCGAAAGACTTGCTAAGTCTCTAAAGCCAGGATGGTGTGGTTGAGTTGGCCCCCGAAAGACTTGCTAAGTCTCTAAAGCCAGGATGGTGTGGTTGAGTTGGCCCCCCGAGAGACCTGCTTGCTCTCTAAAGCCAAGATGTGAACAGGGGAACCCAATAAACCCTTGTAGGCTTGGGCATCAAACGTTTGAGGTAAATGTATGCTACAAGGGACTTGATTGGAAGTAACAGTAGATGACACTTGGGAGTAGTACTTATGTATCGTCCTCCAGTGAATCAAATTTGATTACACACTGCCAGGCTAGAGCTTATCAAGCAGGGAATGGAAGGAAAAGAAAAGAAGCACAGAGGAAGTAAATTAAATGCAAAAAAGTTGTTTTATATCAAGTGTCAAAGAATCTTATGGGGAGATGCATAAAATGAATCAAGCAAAACAGGGTTATGAACAAAGATAGAAATTAAATCAATTCACTAGTTCACAACAGAAACATCAACTCCTATTGAGTGTAACAAACAACCAAAAATATAATTAATAATGGTCGTCAGTTGGTGCTAACGCAACGCTTCTGGAGATGATGGAAGTGTCGACGTTTCGGTCTATTGTGCTGTCGTCAAGAAGACCATCAGGACAATCCTAGTTAGTTGCTGGGACAACCCCCTGGAAATGGAGAAATTGGAGGTTTGAATCGTGGGACAGTTTCATCAAGAAAATGAAGTTCAAAATTGGCTATATCAGGGTGATCTGTTGGACAAATAAAGAATACAGAGATGGAGCTCCTTTTTGTTGACTTATACTTGCCCTACTGGGACTCTATTATGCACTCCAAATAGAGGCACTGTAACTTGAAAAAATGCCGTGAACAAAGCAATGTGGAAACTTCGGCAACGGCAAGCGTTCGAATGGAGTGCATAATAGAGTCCCAGTAGGGCAAGTATAAGTCAACAAAAAGGAGCTCCATCTCTGTATTCTTTATTTGTCCAACAGATCACCCTGATATAGCCGATTTTGAACTTCATTTTCTTGTTGAAACGGTCCCACGATTCAAACCTCCAATTTCTCCATTTCCAGGGGGTTGTCCCAGCAACTAACTATGATTGTCCTGATTATGGTCTTCTTGACGACAGCACAATAGACCGAAACGTCGACACTTCCATCATCTCCAGAAGCGTTGCATTAGCACCAACTGACGACCATTATTAATTATATTTTTGGTTGTTACTCAATAGGAGTTGATGTGTCTGTTGTGAACTAATGAATTGATTTAATTTCTATCTTTGTTCATAACCCTGTTTTGCTTGATTCATTTTATGTATCTCCCCATAAGATGCTTTGACACTTGATATAAAACAACTTTTTTGCATTTAATTTACTTCCTCCGTGCTTTTCTTTTCCTTCCATTCCCTGCTTGATAAGCTCTAGCCTGGCAGTGTGTAATCAAATTTGATTCACTGGAGGACGATACATAAGTACTACTCCCAAGTGCTCTCTAAAGCCAGGATGGTTTGGGTGAGTTGGCCCACGAGAGACCTGCTTGCTCTCTAAAGCCGGGATGGTTTGGGTGAGTTGGCTCACGAGAGACCTGCTTGCTCTCTAAAGCCAGGATGGTTTGGGTGAGTTGGCCCACGAGAGACCTGCTTGCTCTCTAAAGCCGGGATGGTTTGGGTGATTTGGCCGACGAGATACTTGCTTGCGCTCTAAAGCCAGGATGGTTTGGGTGATTTGGCCGACGAGAGACTTGCTTGCTCTCTAAAGCCGGGATGGTTTTGGTGAGTTGGCCCACGAGAGACCTGCTTGCTCTCTAAAGCCAGGATGGTTTGGGTGAGTTGGACCACGAGAGACCTGCTTGCTCTCTACAGCTGGGATGGTTTGGGTGGTTTGGCCGACGAGAGACCTGCTTGCTCTCTGAAGCCAGGATGGTTTGGGTGAGTTGTCCCCGAGAGACCTGCTTGCTCTCTAAAGCCGGGATGGTTTGGGTGAGTTGGCCAACGAGAGACTTGCTTGCTCTCTAAAGCCGGGATGGTGTGGGTGAGTTGGCCCACGAGAGACCCGCTTGCTCTCTAAAGCCGGGATGGTTTGGGTGAGTTGGCCCCAGAGAGACTTGCTTGCGCTGTAAAGCCGGGATGGTTTTGGTGAGTTGGACCACGAGAGACCTGCTTGCTCTCTAAAGCCGGGATGGTTTGGGTGAGTTGGCCCACGAGAGACTTGCTTGCTCTCTAAAGCCAGGATGGTTTGGGTGAGTTGGCCCCAGAGAGACTTGCTTGCTCTCTAAAGCCAGGATGGTTTGGGTGAGTTGACCCACGAGAGGGTTGCTCTCTAAAGCCGGGATGGTTTGGGTGAGTTGGTCCACGAGAGACCTGCTTGCTCTCTAAAGCCGGGATGGTTTGGGTGAGTTGGCCGACGAGAGACTTGCTTGCTCTCTAAAGCCGGGATGGTTTGGGTGAGTTGGACCACGAGAGACCTGCTTGCGCTCTAAAGCCGGGATGGTTTGGGTGAGTTGGACCATGAGACCTGCTTGCTCTCTAAAGCCGGGATGGTTTTGGTGAGTTGGACCACGAGAGACTTGCTTGCTCTCTAAAGCCGGGATGGTTTGGGTGATTTGGCCGACGAGAGACCTGCTTGCTCTCTAAAGCCGGGATGGTTTGGGTGAGTTGGACCATGAGACCTGCTTGCTCTCTAAAGCCGGGATGGTTTTGGTGAGTTGGACCACGAGAGACCTGCTTGCTCTCTAAAGCCGGGATGGTTTGGGTGATTTGGCCGACGAGAGACCTGCTTGCTCTCGAAAGCCAGGATGGTTTGGGTGAGTTGACCCACGAGAGGGTTGCTCTCTAAAGCCGGGATGGTTTTGGTGAGTTGGACCACGAGAGACCTGCTTGCTCTCTAAAGCCGGGATGGTTTTGGTGAGTTGGCCGACGAGAGACCTGCTTGCTCTCGAAAGCCGGGATGGTTTTGGTGAGTTGGACCATGAGAGACCTGCTTGCTCTCGAAAGCCGGGATGGTTTTGGTGAGTTGGACCATGAGAGACCTGCTTGCTCTCGAAAGCCGGGATGGTTTTGGGGAGTTGGACCACGAGAGACCTGCTTGCTCTCTAAAGCGGGGATGGTTTGGGGGAGTTGGACCACGAGAGAGCTGCTTGCGCTCTAAAGCGGGGATGGTTTGGGGGAGTTGGACCACGAGAGAGCTGCTTGCGCTCTAAAGCCGGGGTGGTTTTGGGGAGTTGGACCACGAGAGACCTGCTTGCTCTCTAAAGCGGGGATGGTTTTGGGGAGTTGGACCACGAGAGACCTGCTTGCTCTCTAAAGCGGGGATGGTTTGGGGGAGTTGGACCACGAGAGAGCTGCTTGCGCTCTAAAGCCGGGGTGGTTTGGGTGAGTTGGCCCACGAGAGACCTGCTTGCTCTTTGCTCAGTTGCAGCTCATGGCCTGCCCAGCACAGTGACTGTTTGCGCTGCATTGAACTATGAGGTGCAGTTCCGCGTGGGCCGGCGCTTCTAACCCCCTTTGTTCTTTCCTTCACAGACAGCAAAGCCATTGTGGATGGAAACCTCAAGCTCATCCTGGGCCTCATCTGGACCCTCATTCTCCATTACTCCATCTCTATGCCCATGTGGGATGAGGAGGAGGACGAAGAGGTGAAGCAGAAGACGCCCAAGCAGAGGCTGCTGGGATGGATCCAGAACAAGCTGCCCCAGCTGCCCGTCACCAACTTCAGCCGCGACTGGCAGAGCGGCCGGGCTCTGGGTGCTTTGGTGGACAGCTGTGCTCCTGGTTAGTAATATTCGCTCAATCCACCAAACATAAAGCGCAGCAAGTCGCCCGCAAGGGTCTCGAGGCGCTGGAGATGTTGGTTGCCGTGTGGTGGTTTTGAGCATTCGAATATCCAGGTTTTGATTTCTTTTCTAAATTGCTGGAGCGACCGTGCTTGAGGTTGAGGCTTGGAACTAGGTTGATCCAAACAGTGACTTGACGCATGTTCTGCAATGTAGAGGGTTTTCTGGTTCTGAGCCCAGGGATGCTCTTGTTGGTAAAGGTGAGATTTGTACTGGAGGGTGGCGAGATGGCTGGTGTGCGATGGGTGCATCCTATCTTCGCCTCTCCAATGAAGGATTTTTGTGGATTGCCCTGGAATGGTGATCCTTGGACCATGGTTCACTACATATGTAGGTAATCCCTTATCTGATGTGGCCGCGCCATTGAGCTTGTCCAGCCGCTGTTGGAACCATAGCTGGGGGTGCACATCCTTGCTAGAGGGCAGATGTGTATGAACCTCACATTGTCCTTGGTGTTGCTTTTCAGAGTTGTCCTTCCTAGAAGCTGCCGTGCAACTTCGGGACTTGCAGGTTTTGTGCAACAGCCAGCCAGTGCGGCCCACATATGGGCAGGCATCCCAAGTTAATGCACTATCGAGTGGGCAGCGCCCAGAAGGTGCTGCGTTTGTAATAGAGCAGCAACTTGTGTTCAAGGTGCGCACGTCTAATCCACTCCTGCAACACATCTAGTGTAGGATTGGGGCATATGTATGAAAATCCCCGCTTGCAATTCTCAAATACCGATTAATTATTTTTTGGGGAGAATCGCTATGTCAGAATTGCAAAAAGGATGTATGTAAAAAATCGCAATTTTTTAGCGATTTCTTAGTTTTCCTTAATTGCCAATTTTAGCAAATTGCGAAATCACAATTAAGGAATAGTTTCCCATTCATTTCTCCGGGCCAGGAGGCCCATGGGAATGAATTGAAGTCATTCTCCACTTGCGGTTCGCAATTTGAGAATAATTTCAAGGGTGTCATAAGGACACCCTGATGCACCCCTGAAATGGAACATGTGTGCGCATATGGCGCACATACATGCCATAAGGGCATGGCGCCATACGGCACCTTCACAAATGCCAAAAAGTGCATTTCTGAAATCTCAAATTACCACCAACTTGAAGTTGGTGGTAATTTGCGATTTCTTAAGGAGAAATCGCGAAAATGGAATGCTTGTTGCATAGCATTTAAGGAATCGCAATTTGCGATTCCTTTAAATGCTTATGCAAAATTAAGGAATCGCGATTACCCCACTACATACGTTTTGCGAATTTTTAGTCCCAAACGCTGCTTTTTTACAAATTGAAGCATTTGCGAGTAAAAATCAAATTGATACATCTGCCCGAAGTTACTTAATGTGTGTTATCAAGCCCTTTAAACCAAAGTGCTTCACCTAAACGTAAGCTTGGATGTGCTAAAACCTTGTGAGTTGTGTCCCTGGTGTCTTGTCCTGAAACCAGGCCCAACCAGCTACTGCTGTTGGCGGATCTGCATTAGACCAGCAGTACAGTGCTTTTGTTTCTTTAAAAAGATTAGTTTCCTTTCTAGACAGGAATGGATTGCGAAAGCTTTAGGTACATTGATGTAAATGGGAAGTATTTTATTGACTGTCTGGGTGGACGAGCTGTCCTATCTGCACATGTTTCTTCTTGGTGTTTGGCAATGGTTTATGGCATCCAACCCAAAACCATGGCTCCTAAAAAGGTCTCCAGTGGTGTCTTTGTCAAAATGCTTTGATGGTTGACCCGGTCTTGTTCCTCAGGCCTGTGTCCGGACTGGGATTCCTGGGACTCCAGCAAGCCCGTGGACAACGCACGTGAGGCCATGCAGCAGGCGGACGACTGGCTGGGCATTCCTCAGGTGGGTCTCACAAGGGGCAGCAGGTAATGTAGGCCCCCCCGGGAAGACTTGGCGCCCATCCATTCTTTACCCCCTCAGACGAAAATATTTGTCTGCTCATTTTTCCACTTTAACATCAAGATAATCTATTGATCTTTGAAGTTTTTTGGGTTATATTTATTTTATACTTGTTTGCCTAGAACTAGTATACATTTCTTGCTTACAATTATGCCACGTTTGCAGCTTATGGTGAAATGTTGTACTAGGGTGTACACCTATTTGTGTACTATGTTGTCTTTACCAGCCTAAAGTTTTTGTTGATTTGAGCAGTACTGCATGTGGGGAATAGTACTTTGCGGCCCCTCAAGACCCCAGTTTAAGCAGCGGAAACAGTACTGCCTGCTATAGCCTTGACTGGGCGAGAAGGCGATCCGCTCGGTGCTCATAAGCATACTTTTCAATTACTCCGAGTTCTAACTGGTTTACTTGCCTCCCAGGTCATCACTCCAGAAGAAATTGTGGATCCCAATGTGGACGAACACTCAGTCATGACGTACCTGTCGCAGTTCCCTAAGGCCAAGCTGAAGCCTGGAGCTCCCCTGAGACCCAAGCTCAACCCCAAGAAAGCACGTGCTTACGGGCCAGGTGAGTAGGGACTGATCCCAGCCGCGTCACAACTCCGGGGTGGGATGGCAGCTGCCTGGACATCATTCTTGGAGCCCTATCACCCAAGTAGTGTTCCTTAAGTAACCGCTCCTGTGATAGGACTGCACTGTAAAGGGTTAGCAGTGTTTGGTATAAACTGAGAGCGGGCACCTGTACCAACGGACCTCTAACCACATGCGATCAGTAAGTAGAGAAGGCAGAATACGCTCTTTGAATGTAAAGTTTATCCGATTCGCATCTTGTGTTGCTTAATCTCTTGCAGTTCATTCCCGCGGCTTGCAAGGCTGTACTTGTTTGCATTCCATTTAAACCCTCCCGCATCTTGTTTAATTGAAACCCAAAGTGTTCATTTTATTTGTAGGGGACTTGTGTGCCAGCTCTCGGCTCAGTCGTGGCTGTTCTCATGGTGGATATTGTGACTTCTCTTGCAGGCGTTGAACCGACTGGGAACATGGTGAAGAAGCGTGCTGAGTTTACAGTGGAGACCATCAGCGCTGGGACGGGTGAAGTTCTGGTGTATGTGGAGGACCCCGCGGGACACCGGGAGGAGGTAAAGTAGCTCCACCGTGCAGCCTGTGCTTCTGTTATCATTGAGCAAGACCACAATGGAATTTGGCATTGATGGTCCATACGGAGCTCCGCTTCGATCTTCATATCCATATCAGAAGGTGCGTAACAAGAAGGCGCAGATGGTAAAGTGGACGATTGTCTCCGTCTGGATAGCCTGGCAGGCGAGTGGAACCTCCAGCTCATCTGACCTCCTCCTTTAGGGATTTCTAAAAGCAAATGAAACTTTCCAAACATTGGCGACGAAGATTGAGGTGGGATAGTGGATTAACATTTGGGGGTTTTGGAGTCGCCCCCCCCCCCATGTATGGACTGTGGGGGCGGAGAGTGAAGTGCCCTGCAGGGATGTCTCTACACCCCCAGGAGTCACATTCATTGAGCAAGACTTCACCCAAAGTCGCAACTGGTTTCACCCTCCTCTGCGAAGGAGACCTATGAAACGGGCATCCTTCTTCGCCACTCGTTGCTTGTCGGCCTCTCGCAGGCCACGATGCACTGCAGCACTTTTGGCACCAGACGGTTGTCTAATGCGAGGTTGCATTGTTTTTTCTGCACTCGTGCTGCATCCCTGAAAGGTTAGCTTGTGAATCTCACTTCCTCCATGCTGAGGGTGATGGAGGCAGTGGTCATTAACTGCCATAATCCCCTCCCTTCCTTTGAAGTGTAACAGAGGCTGGTTGAAGAGGCATCTTACACTGCCGGCCCACCAATACCCCGAGTTCGGTTACTGGTCAGGTAGTGTGTTTTGAAGGTTTTTATGTTTTTAATTGTTTTAGTGCAGACTTCGAAACCTTTCTCTAGATCTTCCTACATATACTGCAACTGAACGAAAGCCGGTGTGCCCCTTTAGCACAGAGGATACTCCATAGCGGGTGTACTTTCCGACTGCTAGCTCAATGCGCAGACAGAAGGCGCAGCAGGGGGTACATGCACTAAGGTTCTCAGCTGAAACACAACCTCCTTCCCTGAAGTATGCTTGGAACAGTGTGGACCCTTAACGTCTGGCCAGTCTGATACTGGTGGTCCACAGTAAGAGGTGGGACCAGAAAAGCATGTCAAGGGGTCGGACGGTGAATATCGCCCCATAGAGCTATGTAAGAAGCGGTTGATAACACTGATGGTGTACCTACTTATCAGAGGCAGTACCTCTATTCCTCCCTCATAACTTGAGCCAAGCGTTTTTGAGTTTTGAAATCCACCTAGGACGGTCCCACACAAACACCCGATGCTTCGCTAACGCGCCCCTGGGAATAGACTTGAAATATCAGAAACCCGAGTTACTGACTATTACGAAGAGGAAATGATTGAAGGGACATGAATCGGGCAGTGTTGTTGATGGTCTTAATGGAATTGTTTAGTTCTCTAGGCCGTGCTTCTAGCCTTCAGAGGGCTCTCTGTAAACAAGCCTTGGTGAGGAGCGGTCACAGAGGCCCTAGTCAACTTGACGTGGGACCAGTAACCGCAACCCTCCCAGTGATTCCCTACAGAAGATCCTCAGTGGTGCTGTGTGCAAGGCGGCCATATTCAGTCTGAGGCTTGTCAAAATTGTTAGGATCCACTGTAAGACCCCAATACACCCTCAAAACTAAACTGCCCCAGGTCCTTGGAGGGGTGATGGTAGTGGGGTGTGGCTGTTTTTTTTTTGGTTTTTTTAAACTATTGCTCGTGATTCAATTAGGTTCACCTTGCCACGCATAGACCTCCTGCGAGTTTAGGAAAATGGCGCTGGGCTTGATGGAGGGTTCATGACCTTGATTGTGTTCTGCGCTTTCTTTGCAGACTAACCTTTCCTCTCCCTCCTCCACAGGCACACGTTACTGCGAACAACGACAAGAACAGAACCTTCTCGGTTTACTACATCCCGAAGGTGACCGGAATGCACAAGGTGAGTGGCGCACCCTGGGCTCGGGCCGCTCGCATGCATAATCCACCAGCACGTCACTTCCTGTGGATCTACCACCACCGCAGCATGTGACTGTAAAACTCTGCTAAATCCCATTTAGAGCACTTTGGGTGGTGGATACATTTGTTTCCATCTGTGGAAAAATATTTGTGCAAGTGTGTAAGCAGAGTTTTATAGTGTGCAAGGAATTTGATGATTTCAATATTTATTTAGGAGGTTTAGATGCCAAATAGTTGGCTGTAAACTTGTCACAAGTATGGGTCCTGTGGACAGCAAAATTTACAGTTCTGTTTTTTTGTGGTCTGAAAAGCAGCCCAAATTCAGATTGACAACAGTTCCTTAATAAAATGCAGTGCAGCGTTTATTTGTTTTGTTCATTTGGGTATGAAATGGGTGGTGTGGCTTTCTGCTCTTAAGGGACTGTCTTTTTAGCATCACTGAATATCCAATTAATGTTTTACTTCAAGTAAAACTCTAACAGGTGCAGAATAACCAGCACCTGAAGGGCCAGTGAAGTGTCATTTGTGGTGAAGTGTAGGGTTTGCTGTTCATGCTTTTTTGCTTGGTGTCCGAGGCAGTTATTATAAACTGATGCACAGGAAAGTGGTGAGCTTCGTGCAAGATGGCGGTCTGTATACATTATGGGATTGGTAAGCACAAAACTAGTCTGAATGCAGCGGGGGCCGTACATTGTGGGGGTGCTTGACTGAGACTGTACAATTTGGGGTACAACCGTTGGGGATTTGCATCCGCATGCACTCTTGATCTGCGTCATGAAAATAAAATGTTGAAGCAAATGTCCATGTGTAGTTCATGGTCTAGTGCTATACAGTGGCAGTGCAATCTACTTTTCAGAATCTACTAAAGTGTGTAAACTTTGCTTCCTGCCGCAGGCTGTCATGACTAATGCGTTGGCGTCTGACTAATGGGTGCATTACCTGCTAGTTTGCAAACTAAAGGTTATGCTGAAAGTAAATTGACCTAAAGGGCATTCTTGTTCACATGTGTAAGGGGTTTGAAATGTCTTCTGATCTGTGGTAGAGGAGTGGAGGCCAAATTTGGCTCCACTCATCTGCTCCACCACGGTTTAGTTTTCTTTGCTGCCTTTCCTTAGGTCACTGTTCTGTTTGCGGGTCAACACATCGCCAAAAGCCCCTTCGAGGTGAATGTGGATAAGTCTCATGGAGATGCCAGCAAGGTCACGGCCCAGGGACCTGGCTTGGAACCCACAGGCATCATTGCCAACAAATCCACTTACTTTGAAATCTTCACAGCAGGTAGATATCCCCTTCTACATCTCATTGGGTGTGGTGGAGGTTCTAATGCTTGCACTGAAAGCTGCACAAACTGGCTACATTGGTGCCTGATGCTGAATGTTCTCTTCTGGCCTCTGCTCCCAAGGAGCTGGAGTCGGTGAAGTGGAAGTGGTTATCCAGGACCCCAAGGGCAAGAAGGATGCAGTTGAGATCCAGCTGGAAGACAAAGGCAGTAGCACGTACCGCTGCACCTACAAGCCCACAGTGGAGGGGGTGTACACCATCTACATCACCTTCGGGGGAATCCAGATACCAAAGAGCCCGTACACGGTCACCATTGGACAAGGTAAGGCCTTCTCTGCCCTTCCTGGGCCTGCTCGGAGTGCCACTTGCTGCTGGTGTCTTTTGGAGAAGTCTGGTCAACATTTAGATCAGACATCTTGCTATTCTCTCAATCTCTTCTAGCTCTCCTGTGGAATTCTTGCCGTCTTTTTTTTTTCTTTTCACTATCTTGGTCTTCGAGGCATGTGGGCTGCTAAATTCATATCTATTGCATAGATCGCCGCCTAGTGTTGGGTCCGGATGATTGCACATTGTTGTCCTGGAAGAGTCTTTGAAGTATCACGAGATAGGTGGCTCCTCCCCTGGACTACAATGCGCATGCGCATCGACTCCATCCCCAGATTGTTTTTTTCCGCCATTGGGTTCGGATGTGGTTTCGACGTCTCCGTGTCGGAACCGAAAAACTTTGTTCTTAAGGCCAAAAGGCCTTCGTTACCTGCGTCGGTATTGTTTGCGTACGGTCTCGGACATCCTCCGACTCTCTGAGCCTGAATTCTGCGGAGTAGAGTAATTCTTCAGACATCGAGGCCCTCTCGTCGCAGCAAGACCCCGACGAACTTAACATGGAGCGGAGCCCGTTCAAGTTCTGCCCCGTCTGTGGATCCAAATATCCACATATCGACGTGCATCCGGTCTGTATTAAATGCCTCTCGCCGGACCACAACGAGGAAAACTGCATGGCCTGTTCAAAATTCAGGTCAAAGAAGACGCTCAAGCATCGGCGCGCGGCGCGCCTCGAGGCCCAGCGAGCGGCCCCGGCACCCGACGACATATTAGACGACCCCGCAGAAGAAGGCGGTAGCCATCATCTTCAGATTTCTCCACCGTCGACGGAGGTCGAGGCAGAGCCCGACTAACAAGTCGAAGGACAGGCCCTGGACCTTGAATACGTCGGAGGTAGGGGACGACGAAGAAGTTTATGGGGCCGCGGAAGATAGCTCAGGGGAAGAGCTATGCCCCGAAAGCTATATGACTCAGGCTCAGGTCACGGGATCGCCACTCGGCCTTACCCACGACCCAGCACCGCTATCCCCGGCCCCGCCTTCTGGCCCGGCCACGGACACTCAAGCGGAGCCGCCATTACACGTATCGAAACCGAAACCTTCGGATTCGACGGCGCCAAAGATGGGCGACGTCCCATCAAAAACGAAACCGAAACCATCGGATTCGACAAAACCTAAAATGGCCGATGTCCAACAAAAAATAGCAAAGACTGCTCCTTCATCGACTCCGTCGCCCTCCGGCCCACAGAAGTCGAAGACGGCTGTCGAGTCGACAGCGCCGCAAAAGGTGCCCAAGGAACCATCCTCTAAGAAGGACGTCCATCCAGTGTCAAGCACAGTTGCTCCGGCGCGGTCCTCGAAGACTGTTGACACGCCTTCGGCCGCCACTGCGGCGCCTACCAGTAAGCGCACAGTCGAGTCAAAGTCAACCAAAAGCCATGACCCGAAGACAGGAGGCACTACGCATCGGCACAAAGATGCCGGATCTGCAGCAACGGCGTCGGCGCCAAAGGCTACAACTGAGCCGCGACCCGTTAGAAACGAAGATTCGTCGACGGAAAACTCGTCGACACCGAGGGACTCCGACGCTACCGCACATCGGCCGTCGGTTTCTAAACCCTCTGCTTCCTTCACTAAGCAGGTCACCGACTCCCTCAAACGTATTCGGGAGAAGACTTTGTCGTCAACGGCTCCCACGCTGTCGGCTCCGAAATCGGTGGACACACCTCCGAAGACCTCAACCAAACTTCTCTACTCTCTGCCACCTAAGGTGGCACCGAAGGCATTTGCACCCAGATCGGTGCCGAAAATCGCTGACACGTCGGACACTTAGACGCACAAAAGCTTGGATCGACATCAAGCCTCTGAAGACCAATCAGAGCATTACATCGATGCCCAAACGGGGAAATTGACCCTCTACAAAAGGAAAATCACTTCCCAACCACTGGAATCCTATGTCATTCCACTGAAAAAGAAAAGGCCGGCACAGGACATTCCTGCCCTTGTTGAACCTGTTCTGCCACCACCAAGAAGGAGTCCATCACCTTCCCCCAACCAATCCGGTGGAGAGGATGATGACCAAGATGACCAGTACAATTTCCCAGTTGACAATGACCCTGATGTTCAACTGGACTCATATGGCGATACTGGGGACCAAGGTGGACATCAAGTGGTACAAGATCCACAGGGGTTTGGGGCACGTACATCACCAACAGAGAATTCAGCAGCATTTAATGCTTTGATAGAGCGGGCAGCGGCAAATCATGATGTGGACATGCATGCTGACCCGGTAGAGGAAGATTTTTTGTTTGACACTTTCTCTGTCTCGGACAGAACAGTTAAAATACTTCCTATGCTCAAAGGTGTCCTTAAACATGCACCAGAAATCTTTAAGGAACCTACCAGGGCGAGAGTGGTAAACCCACGTATCGAGAAGAAATACAGGCCAGCACCTGGAGACCCTGCATATATTCGGGGACAGTTGCCTCTGGATTCGTTGGTGGTCGCCAATGCCCGCAAGAGGGTGAACTCCCAAACAACGGGTGAAGCTCCTCCCCCAGACAAGGAGTCGAAAGTGCTTGAGGCATCCGGCAAAAGGGTGGCTGCGCAGGCTGCCAATATCTGGCGTATAGCAAACACACAGGCACTATTGGCACGATACGATAGGGCGCATTACGACACCCTAGAACAGCTCCTTCAACACCTACCTGATGAGTTTAAGGAAGGGGCCGAAATGCTCATACAAGAGGGAAAGCTCATCTCAAACGCAGCAATAAAGTGTGCACTTGATGTGGCTGATACAGCGGCTAGGGGAATTAACACTAGCGTCATGTTAAGGCGACAAGCTTGGCTTCGCATATCTGGATTTAAACCCGATATTCAAACTACAATACTCAACCAGACCGTCAATCCAGACAGACTGTTTGGTCCAGATGTTGACACCACCCTAGAAAAGATTAAAAAGGACAATGAGACTGCGAAGTCCATGGGGGCGCTTCAGTCTCAACAATTCAGGGGAAGCACTTTTCGTCGCTCAGGAGCACGTGGTGTTACCAGAGGACAATTGGGTCAACAAACGCAATTCGCAAAGAGTGGTGCACAGTCCTCGTACCCCAAGCAGGGTAGAGGGGGTTACAGAGGTAACAGTGCCAAAGGCAGGGGCAGAGGGAACAACAACTCCCGTTCCTCTGCCGCCAACAAACAGTGACTCTCTGTCACTCCCCCCCGACCATCCAACACCCGTCGGGGGGAGACTCCAGCAGTTCCTGACAGTCTGGACCTCCATCACCATGGACAGGTGGGTGAGAAAACTTATCCAGTACGGTTATTGTTTGGAGTTAACATCCACTCCTCCCAACATTCCCCCAAGACACCGTCCTATGTCGGCAGAGCACTTGCACTTATTGCAGCAGGAAGTTGTGGTGATGCTGCAAAAAGGCGCAATCGAGCTCGTACCAGTGGAGGAGGAAGGCACAGGAGTCTATTCCCTGTACTTCCTCATCCCAAAAAAGGACGGATCCCTCAGACCCATTCTGGATCTACGCCCTCTCAACATGTATATACTTTCAGAACACTTTCACATGCTGACACTGCAACAAATTCTTCCCCTGCTAAACCAAGGGGACTTCCTAGCAACCTTGGACCTAAAGGATGCTTATTTCCACATCCCTCTCCACCCATCCCACAGAAAATACCTCCGGTTCACCATTCAAAACAGACACTATCAGTTCAAAGTCCTACCCTTCGGGGTGACTACTGCCCCCAGAGTGTTTACAAAGTGTCTGGCGACAGTGGCGGCGCACCTCAGAAGGCAGAACATACATGTCTACCCGTACCTAGACGACTGGCTTGTTCAAGCAAAGTCAGAACAACAGTGCGCCGCGGACATGTCCCACACTATTCACCTCCTTCACAGTCTGGGGTTCTCGCTCAACTACCCAAAGTCGCACCTTCAACCAGCCCATGTGCGGCAGTATCTGGGCGCGACAATAAACACCCTGACTGCTATGGCTCAGCCAAACCCAGTCAGGATCGACACAATTCAATCGCTAATCCAGAGGTTCAGACCGCAACACTCCCTACCAGCGAGAGTGTTCATGCAGTTGATAGGCATGATGGCCTCCTGCAGCTTCATAGTCCCGCACGCGAGGTTGCACATGCGTCCGCTCCAAGAATGCTTGGCAAATCAGTGGACACAGGCTCAGGGACAACTAACAGACCTAGTGTTGGTGACCGGTCGGGCATACAACTCTCTGCATTGGTGGAATCCACACAACCTTTGCAAGGGACGCCCGTTCCAAGAGCCAGTGCCACAGATTATCCTAACGACGGACGCATCTCTCCAAGGGTGGGGAGCCCATGTGCTCCACTACACTGTGCAGGGACTGTGGTCCACCCAGCAACAGAAGTTGCACATCAACTACCTAGAATTGATGGCAATCTTCATGGCGCTAAAGTCCTTCAAAGTACATCTGTGCAACAAAGTCGTGTTGATCCGGACGGACAACATGACAGCCATGTACTACATCCAAAAACAGGGGGGCACTCACTCGCCACAGCTGTCTCATCTGGCTCAGAGCATGTGGAAGTGGGCCATTCAGAGGAACATTTTCCTCATGGCAGAACACCTCCCGGGCAAGGACAATCAGATGGCGGATCTGCTCAGCAGATACAGCCATCAAATGCACGAGTGGGAGATACATCCATCAGTACTCCACCCGTACTTCCAGCAGTGGGGTCATCCAGAGATAGACCTGTTTGCCACAAGGGAAAACGCAAAATGCCAAAGCTGTGCCGCCAGGTTCCCTCACCCGGAATCGCAAGGGAATGCGATATGGATGAACTGGTCAGGCAAATTTGCGTACGCTTTTCCCCCAGCGCCTCTCATTCCGCTGGTGGCAAGAAAGCTAAAGCAACACTCGATGACTCTCATCCTGGTTGCTCCAACATGGGCACGCCAACCATGGTACACCACGTTTCTAGAACTTTCCGTGGTACCGCATCAAAGGCTGCATCTCACATCCAGGCTCTTGACTCAGAACCATGGAGACATTCAGCATCCAGATCCGCAACAGCTCAATCTGGCGATCTGGCTCCTGAGGTCTTAGAATTTGGCTACCTCAACCTGCCTCCAGAATGCATGGACATCATCCGGGAGGCAAGAAAGCCCACTACCAGAGCTTGCTATGCAGCAAAATGGAAGCGGTTTGTCATTTACTGTACAGACCACAATATCAACCCGCTAGATGCATCCATTCCTAACATCTGCTATTTGTTACATCTTTACAAATGCAATCTAGCGTACGCTTCCATTCGGATACACTTATCC
Organism: Lissotriton helveticus; assembly: GCF_964261635.1. Taxonomy (NCBI): domain Eukaryota; kingdom Metazoa; phylum Chordata; class Amphibia; order Caudata; family Salamandridae; genus Lissotriton; species Lissotriton helveticus. Next base: position 26,624,939 of record NC_136071.1, read on the forward strand.
GCCATAGCGGCTTATCTCCAGAATAGGCAGCATCTCTGTTTTCAGGGTGCCTGCCATTAAAGCCTTCCTGGAGGGACTGAAGCGAGTCATTCCTCCAAGAACACCACCAGCTCCAGTGTGGAACCTCAATGTGGTCCTCACTAGGCTGATGGGTCCACCTTTCGAGCCATTGCACTCCTGCGAAATTCAATTTCTAACATGGAAAGTGGCTTTTCTCATTGCTATTACATCGCTCAGACGTGTTAGTGAGCTGCAAGCGCTCACAATCCAAGAGCCATTCATCCAAATACATTCAAACAGGGTAGTGCTCCGCACTAACCCCAAATTCCTTCCTAAGGTAGTGTCACAGTTTCATATCAACCAAACTATTAACCTACCCGCATTCTTCCAAAACCCACAAACAGTAGCGGAAAGAATGCTTCATACATTGGACGTTAGGAGGGCGTTGATGTACTACATTGACAGAACGCAACACTTTAGGAAAACACAACAACTTTTTGTTGCCTTCTCAGCGCAGCACAAAGGCAACCCCATTTCCAAAGCAGGAATAGCCAGATGGATTGTTAAGTGCATTCAAATCTGTTATCAAAAGGCTAAGCGTACTTTAACAATACCCCCAAGGGCGCACTCCACACGCAAGTTGGGGGCCTCCATGGCTTTCCTGGGGAACATTCCTTTGGAAGACATTTGTAGAGCAGCCACATGGGCTACACCACACACATTTACCAAACATTACTGTGTTGATGTGCATTCCAAACAGCAAGCAGCTATAGGACAGGCTGTTCTCAAGACACTTTTTCAAGCTTCTGCAGCTGGCACGGGCAACCGCCCTTAATGGAGGGACTGCTTTGTATTCTATGCAATAGATATGAATTTAGCAGCCCGCATGCCTCGAACTGAATATGCTACTTACCAGTATGCGTCTGTTCTTGGCATGTAGGGCTGCTAACATTCATATCGCCCGCCCTCCTCCCCGGTGCCCGTAGCGGCTGCAGATACTCTCTTGCATTCATCATTAGCATGGACATCCTTTACACTATTTCACTCCATCTCTGCCACAATGGCTAAAAACAATCTGGGGATGGAGTCGATGCCCATGCGCACTGTAGTCCAGGGGAGGAGCCACCTATCTCGTGATACTTCGACTCTTCCAGGACAACAATGTGCAATCATCCGGACCCAACACTAGGCGGCGATCTATGCACTAGATATGAATGTTAGCAGCCCTACATGCCAAGAACAGATGCATACTGGTAAGTAGCATATTCATTCTTTCCTGCCACAACCTTAACCTGAGAGAGGCAGAAAGATTAACCTGGTTATATTGTTCAGTATAGGCCAGTGGTTGCTGCTATTGGCTAGAAGCACAGAAAGCCTTTGTGCATGTCTGTTCATGTCTGTCAGACGACATATGAATGGTCCTAAAGTGTGAGTTACCACGCAAGTACTTTAAACAGTTTATCCTCCTTTTGATTGGGTGGGTTGTTAGTCACCCACACAATTAGGCATAGCATTAGAATCCAGGTTCACTCTGTAGCAGGAAAATAATATTTTGAAGCCGGGTTAGTAAACACTAAAGATGCAAAGAAATGAAAACGGGTCATAGAAAACTGATTTCTTAGTGAATGGTCCAGTTTTTGACTGGATGGCCCTCTGTGAATGTGTCCTGTTCTGACCTGATAATTTGCAGACCTGAATTTTCTTGGTCTAGAGTTTGTTTTCTTGCTAGTACATTGTGGTCTGCCAATTTGGGTTGAACACCAGCTGCGTGTGCCTCCGAAGTCAATGTCTCATTGCCTTGAACTTCGCTTTAGCTGTGACTGGTGTGAGCGGGCTCTTACCCATCCCACCCAAAACCCCCAATAATATGGCCTTTTGTTGGTGGTTGGGAAGAACTTTGGAAGTATGTTTCTTTAGTTTAGATTGTTGAAACCAAATGTTGGGAAGGATTTTGAGTATCGCTGTAAATTTACTGCATATATGGTTTCTAAACACAGGTCATATACTTTAGCACAAAGCAAGGTTATTCCCACTCTAGGCTTAATATTTGTGAAAAACGCCAAACTAATGTGAACCTGAATTATGGAGAATCTGTAAGCCACTGGCGACATCTTGTGTGTTGAACGTTGATTCTGCTCCTAAATCCGACCAGGAAATGGTTCCAGCTGTCCGTCTTGACCCTCAAGCATTTTGTGTCCGTGCCGGGCGCTGGCTGTATTCAATTTGAAATTATCTGTAGTGTGCATAACTGCATAGAAAGTATTGAATACCGTGATGAATATAGTGATGCCAAATGTGAATTCTGACCAGATTAAGACAGGTTTTAGTGGAAGAAAAAAACAGCAATTCCTACCACCAAGGCTTTTGTTGCTTGCCTTGTGCTCTGCCCAAATGAACTAGCACGCGATCTTTCGTCAGTGACTTGGTTGCAATTTTCCCAGGTGCCATGCTTCCATCCTGTGATTTGTGAATCCCTTTGGTTTACCTTGTGGTCTCCCCCCAAATAAGGAACCTTCCTCTGCCTGGATATTCAGTAGCATTAGTCCAACGTATTCCAAGCCGCTCCCATCTGGTCACATGCAGGGTCTTTCTGTATTTCCCAGCAGTCCGTATGACTGCCCCATGCCTGCGTTCCTGAAGCTTCGGAGATCTGAATCGCTATGCTAGTTTGAGCTGCGCTCCTCTCCCCTTTAATTCTAGGCTCTTAACCGGCCTGTATGGGTGGCTCACTCGAGCTGTTTGTAGATCAACTCCAGAGAATGCAAAATATGAAAATCCAGATCTAAGCATAATCGAAGCAAAGTCGCAAATTGCTCATTTTTCTTGCTCAGGATTTCCATTACCAAGTGAGACCATAAACCTACTTAAAAAAAACAAAAAAACCACAAAGTAACAAAAGCCAACAATTTAATTTCAATTATCCAAAAACCAGATCACTGAGGGATGTGCTTTATGATGTGCTGGAGAAACCTTTTCTTTAAAGTTTATCAGTTCCAAGTCCAAAAGCGGTGATCAGGGCAACACAAAGGTCTTCACAGCCTCAGAATGCCGGCACCTGTCGTTGCTACAGATTTTCTTCAGATCCAATAATGGAGGAATGTTGCGACAAACCTTCACAACAATATGCTGCGGCTCACCTGTCTGCCTGGCTTCGATCTCCATCCTGTGGAGCACCCTTCAGATCAAGTGTGAAACGTTCTGCATCTGTTTAGGGGACACTCAGTCCAATGCTGGTGTCTTTCAATCCCTTCACTTGTCATCACACCAAGAGGCCAATAAACTCTTACAAAGCCCATGATCCAGTTTGCAAGGGGAAAAGGCTCCTCCAACAGCTTTTGACCTTCTCATTGCTGAAATTTGCCGAACAACAACTTGGAACTACCGTCTGAGCCTACTCCAGAAGAGCTCTTCATGGCCTCGATTTTTTTCTGTGCGAAACCTCTGCTGTTCTAGTTTGTGTTCTTGACAATCCGTAAACATCCCGTGATGGAGCAGGGGGAAGTTAATTGTGTGTAATCCTACTTTTCCATGAGAATCTTCACTAAATTAAACTGCTGAATTCCCAGAGACACCCGGCCGCTCTAATTGATGGTGGTTTTACATTATGAGGGCTTTTTTCAAGCTTCAAAATGTATGACTCAAACTATACAGCTATTGGCAATGGAAGTTACACAGAGTTGGCTGAATGGGGTGGTGAAGATTTTTACCGTGTGGCTTATCTACTCAGTCGTTAAAAAATGCACTAACCTTTCAAATAATTTGTAAGACTTAATTGGCAATCCTTTTTTGAGGAAAAATGGTGCATTTCGATAACCATTTTCTTCTCTACTAAATTGTTCTAGGTAAAGAAGGGTTTAACACAATTTTCTGTCCGAATTATGGACATGGATCTTTGGAAGGGTCTGGCCGTCCGAGTCCACAGCCATATTCTTTGTATTGGAAGGAAACAGGAGATGGAGTTCTGTACATGAAAATAAACTGCTTTGGCCTTCCAAGTTTCCCTCAATTGTGCACCACCTCCTCTGCAGGAAAGCCTGCCCTTCATCCATCAAGGAAGGTGTGGCGCCCACCCATTCTGAATGAATGCAGGGCAGTCATTCAGAAATGCTTGTGTTCTGATTAGTGTCTTTATTCTAAATGATCACCTTTCAGAGTCTCTGGTTATTAAAGACTTCCTGAACAGGCTTGTGGTCCACGAAAGTGCATGGGAACACAGGATTCAATGGTGTGGCCTTGGTATGGCACATGGAGGTGGATTTGCAGCAGTACAGATCGAGAGCAGAAAGCGCAGCCACCGTTTGCATGTTCTTGCACAACTTCTCCATCCATATTCCCAGGTTCCCTCAAGCATGCAGAGCTTTTCATATTCACTGGATCCCTCAAGCATGCAGAGCTCTTCATATTCCCCGGATCCCTCAAGCATGTAGAGCTTTCTGTATTCCCAGGATCCCTCAAGCATGCAGAGCTTTTCCTATTCCCCGGATCCCTCAAGCATGCAGAGCTCTTCATATTCCCCGGATCCCTCAAGCATGCAGAGCTTTTCATATTCCCCGGATCCCTCAAGCATGCAGAGCTTTCCGTATTCCTGGGATCCCTCAAGCATGCAGAGCTTTTCATATTCCCCGGATCCCTCAAGCATGCAGAGCTTTTCATATTCCCCGGATCCCTCAAGCATGCAGAGCTCTTCATATTCCCCGGATCCCTCAAGCATGTAGAGCTTTCCGTATTCCTGGGATCCCTCAAGCATGCAGAGCTTTCCATTTTCCCGGGATCCCTCAAGCATGCAGAGCTCTTCATATTCCCCGGATCCCTCAAGCATGTAGAGCTTTCCGTATTCCTGGGATCCCTCAAGCATGCAGAGCTTTCCATTTTCCTGGGATCCCTCAAGCATGCAGAGCTTTCCGTATTCCCGGGATCCCTGAAGCATGCTGGCTTTTCACATTCCCGGGATCCCTCAAGCATTCAGAGCTTTCCATATTCCCCGGATCCCTCAAGCATTCAGAGCTTTCCATATTCCCCGGATCCCTCAAGCATTCAGAGCTTTCCATATTCCCCGGATCCCTCCAGCATTCAGCTTTCCACATTCCCTGGATCCCTCAAGCATTCAGAGCTTTTCATATTCCCGGGATCCCTCAAGCATTCAGAGCTTTCCGTATTCCTGGCATCCCTCAAGCATGCAGAGCTTTCCATATTCCCCGGATCCCTCAAGCATGCAGAGCTCTTCATATTCCCGGGAACCCTCAAGCATGCAGAGCTCTTCATATTCCCGAGAACCCTCAAGCATGCAGAGCTTTCCGTATTCCCGGGATCCCTCAAGCATGCTGGCTTTTCACATTCCCGGGATCCCTCGAGCATGCAGAGCTCTTCATATTACCCGGATCCCTCAAGCATGGAGAGCTTTCCGTATTCCCGGGATCCCTCCAGCATGCTGGCTTTTCACATTCCCTGGATCCCTCGAGCATGCAGAGCTTTTCAGCTTTGCTTTATCTAGTGGAATGGTCCATGGTTGAAAACTGGGATTACACAACCTTTCCATCTGTTCTATTGGAGGAAGCCTTGACCTCGGACAGTGTTGCTTAAATTGGCATTGGATGGGAACCTGAACAGGCGTTCTCTGAAGCCGGGGGCATCTCAGCTAAGAACTGATCGCCTTCAGATAGCCATAGCACCCGCCGTCACCGGCCTGTCCTCCATAAGGCAGGGCCTCACCTGCTCTTAGAACAGGTCTTATCCATCCACCTTCACTCCTGAGATTACATTCCTGCAGTCCTCAATGGTGAAGATTTGTTGCCAAAGGCGCGTTCAGTAGGGTTCCTTGACTGGGATCTGTTCTGTTTGTAGCGTATAGCTTTAAATGTTCCCCATTCCTTGCTCCTGTCTTGTTTTTGCAGTTTCTTCTGTTTTTCTATCTCTCCTTTCCTTTCTTTTCTGCCATGCTTCGCTCTCAGCCGGAGGAGTCCAGCTCTTGAATCCCCGGTGTCCCTTCCAGCAGCGTTTCATCGTGTTGGTAGGTGCTGGTGTCATCCAGTCTAATAGCACACGGTTATTGTGTACAACTGCTGCATGATCATTGTGTCTGCTCTGTGGACGGGGGTGTGCAGGGAACATGGATTATATGGTCTGGACCTTTAAGCACGGCTAAGTGTGATGTGCCTTATGTCTATTTCCCCTTGGTATAAAGTGGAAACCTAGTGAACTGCATTGAGTCGGATCACTAAACACTGACTTATACTAATGTGTTGTGTGTTTTTTACCAGTAATAATTTCATTTATTTTCATTTCTAATCATTCACATTGTTCTTTGTGTGAAAGGCAGCCATGATTTTGCATTATTTCCCGAAAGCACCTTTAATATAATTTCAAATTTCTCCATGATTGTGGCCACTAAATGTAATGGCATTGGGTGTAGTTTGCATTGTTCTAACTCGTATTGAAAGTGAAGCCATGCGGTGGTCGCTTGCCTCTTATCAGGTTTTTATGTAGATGGAGGGTGTTGGCTGTCATCTCCTTTTGTAATCGGTAAAGGCCATTTGACCCTCTATACCACAGAGAACCTCTGGGAGAGGGTCTCACTTGCATCATGTCTTGACGTCATTGATTTGTTGAAGTATTTTTGGGTAATTGCCTTGTCCGCCAGTTTCCTGGTGGGTTCGGTGAGGCGTATATAGCTAGCCTTGTTTCTGCACGCCCTGAGCAGTCATTACTTAACCTGTGATTGATACCGGGTGTTGTGTTGGTTGACCACAGACCTAGCTAATTACATTCTTCTCCCCTCCCCAACTTCTACAGCTTGTAACCCCACTGCCTGCCTTGCCGTTGGTCGTGGCCTGCAGCCGAAAGGAGTTCGGGTCAAGGAGACTGCGGACTTCAAAGTCTACACTAAAGGCGCTGGCAGTGGAGAGTTGAAGGTTGTGGTGAAAGGACCAAGTGAGTAGCCCGCCTTTTGATTCTCATATGGTCATAATGCACCCGGCGTTCTTGCCCACAGGGTGAAGGAATGGTTTACTGTCCATGTATTGGGTTTTCAGATTAAATTGCACATTGAAATAAATGACAGCAGTTTGTTCCTGATGAGTTATACTTGCCTTCTGATTTATAACCCTTTCTCGCTCCTTCGGTAGAGGGAACAGAAGAGCGTGTTAAGCAGAAAGACCTGGGTGACGGTGTCTACTGGTTTGAGTACTATCCGACTGCTACTGGCACCTACACGGTCACCATCACATGGGGTGGACAGAACATTCCCAGAAGGTAAAGTGCCCATTAAAGCTTGGCCTTTTTCTCTGTTCTGGCAGGTTTCAACTTATTTTAGGGAGTGCACACCTGATTAGCAGTTGTGTTCCTGATTCGTCCGCTTGGCTCTTGTTTGTAACTTCGTCCTAGTGCCCTTTCCATGCTAGTTTATTCAGGTTGCTGAACAATATCCTGAAAATTGTACTAGAGACAAATGTGGTAAGATGAAACCATTGCTGATATCTGTATTTGTGATCACTGTATCGAGTACAGATGGTGGATGGGTAGACTGTGACCTCTTCCACCTCCGGTAAGCTAGCACAAGGGCACCGATCAGCTGGGGTCACTGCTGTGGTTGTAGTTTGCTGCCTTCATGTGTGCCAGAAAGTCCAATGTAATCCATGCGAGCGAAGCCTGTCATGCCAGCCTGTCACACCGCGCATTAGAGTTGCAATCCTGAACTACCCATTCAGAGATTTTACCTTCCAAAATACCCCACTGCTCTTCTCAGACCCACCTGAGAGCCTAGAAGGGTTCAGTGTTTGTACTGAAAGCTGGGTGTGCTTGGTTAGGTGAGCTCTCTGCCTCTACTTCCAATGCATACTCACAATACTGCCTTTGCTTCTCTTTTCATGTGACTCAGCCCGTTTGAAGTCAAAGTGGGTCCAGAGTGTGGGAACCAGAAAGTTCGTGCCTGGGGTCCTGGTCTGGAAGTTGGAGTTGTTGGGAAATCGGCTGACTTTGTAGTGGAAGCAATCGGTGATGACGTGGGCACTTTAGGTAAGTACTCGGAACAAATGTGTCTTGATGCAACTCTCCAATCGAAGTGTCAGCAAAAGCATGTGTCCAGTAACCAGTGTGGATTGGTCACTGATTAAAGCTACTCATCAGCTCAGTTTTTCTTTTTTGTTGGTAACTGTTGCTGTAGGTTCCTTGTACAAATGTCCACTGCCTCTTGATATTCCCACGGCTTCATGGAAGATGGTTCTTTGCATTGTTCGCATGCTAACTAAGTTATCCACTTTGGGTTTGAAAGGCTTGTAACGCAACCAAGCGGTCTCAGCGCACACAGAATTGTGCAGCTCGCACGCTTCTCCAAATCCCGCGTAGGGAATCGGTTAAACCAGGGATCAGGGCACTACACTGGCTCCCGATCAGGGATAGAATTAAATTTAAGACTCTGTGCATATCGCACCAAGCCTTCCACAGAGTCAGACCTGAGATCAACCACACTCTTCTGACTCCCTACTGTCCCGGTAAGTCACTTCACTCTGAGAACGCATTCCTTGCTGCAGTTCCCCGAGTAAAAAGATCAAGAGCAGGAGGTAGGTCCTTCTCACTTAACACTGCTAAATTATGGAACTCCTCCCTTTTTCACTCAGGTCCAACCCTATCCTGTCATCCTTCCGTAAAGAGCTAAAAACACATCTTTTCAGCAACTAGTCCCCCCACCTGGACACCTCCCCCCTTCCCTCAGAGTTCCGTTATCCTTACTTAGCGCCTGGACGCCCTTGGGCAGCAGCCGCGCTTTACAAAACTCCTTTTCATTTCAGAATGTGGGTGTCTCAGCCAAAGAGCAGTTTTTTTGTGCTGAAGACTGCATGAAGCAAACACGCTTCCAGAATAGATATGGGACTTAAATATTTTGTCTAGAAGTCGGATATTATGGACATTTAAACAACAACATGTCTGTGATACCAGGTGAAGGTCTCAACTTGGGTCACTGTGACCTTCAGACTGACTGACTGCTGAAGGGGCTTCACTCGACTGACCTTGCATGAAATTTGTCAAATGCGTCCGTGTTTTTCTTTCCATGGGAAGGGTACACAGACTAAGTGGCAATGGGTTCCATTAACAATGGTTTAACACAAGTACTGCATTACTGATTTCTAGGTTTGGAATAAATTAATGGACAAACCAAAGGGGGCCTGAGGCAGGAGTGAGTGGTAGCCTGAGTTGATCAGATGAAGGAGTCCTAAAGAGGCTTGTTCCCTTCAGTCCTTTGCTCTACGTAGAGGTGACTTCAGTTTCTCTTCCCTCGTACAGGTTTCTCAGTGGAAGGGCCATCGCAGGCCAAGATAGAATGCGACGACAGGGGAGATGGGTCATGTGACGTCCGGTACTGGCCTTTAGAGGCTGGTGCTTATGCAGTCCACGTTCTGTGCAACAACGAAGACATCAAGCACAGCCCCTTTATGGCAGAGATCAAACCTGCACCAAAGGACTTCTACCCAGAGAAGGTAACTGAGTGGTGTGTGTGTGTGTCTCCTTTCTGGCGATTATAGCTCTTAAACCTGTAACTAGCCAGCAGGCAGTGGGACAAGAAGCACTTCATAGATGGGCTTCTGATTGTTATCTGGTTTGTAGGCTTTAGCTCTCTTAATACCAATATTTGCATGCAATGTGGAAGCCCCCCCCCCCCCCCCTCCCCACAGCAGTTGGGGAAAGGAGTTGGCCTAACTGCTTGGGCGGTCGACCTTGAATTTGGGTAACTGGGTTTGGGTCTCGGCAACGATGCTGAACATCCTGTGATTCTTGGCAAATCACTTCAGCTCTCCATGCCTGACAAAAATGAATGTGTCCTCATGTAATGCAACTGGTGCTATGTAAAGCGCTCGGATATCAGATTCCAGTCCAGGTTGCGCTATATGAAACTCTGTTAAAAAAAAAATATATATATATATATATATATATATATATATATATATATATATATATATATATATATATATATATATATATATATATATATATATATATATATATATATATAGTGGCTCACTGGTTAGAGGCGGGACCAGGGTTCAATTCCCGTCGTGGACCATGGTCAGCAGACTCAATAATTCTCGCCTCGGTGCCTACTATAACCAGGGATCACACTCGGCAACTCTGGGCATTAGCTTGCCTCATCTCCACAACGGCCCCCCACAAACGCCGGGGATGCCTGGTTTCACCTTGGAGATACCCAGTAGGGACCATCTCACAGGGAAAGCCAGGACGGGTTCCCCAGCAGTCTATAGCGCAGAGATACTCCTTCGGGAGTCGATTCCAGCGCTTTAGAAACCCTTAATTAATTAATGAATATATATATATATATATATATATATCCAACACAAGTTTTCAAAATTGATGGCACTCCACTCAGAGGTTGCTTTTCAAATTATTTATTGACAACAATTGAGATCGCCTACGCGTTTCGAACTGAAGCGTTCTTGATCACGGCATAATTTTAGACAGTCAGTCCTTCTTTGCTTTCCCATTAAATACACATGTAAGCAGCTGTGCATTGTGGGCCTTGTAGTGCAGCTTTTTTACATGTGTGCATTTGAACAATTTAATTCATTGGACAAATGAGTGCATTGGCAATTATTTCATTCAAATACACTTGTTTTCTTAAGAACTAGGTTCTTGGGCTTAGTGCCCTTTATATATTTTTCTATTTACAGGTGTATTAGCAGATAAACAAATCTGAGTATTTCTCCCATTGCCTGTACATAGGAGAGAATCCGCTAGTGAGCTACAAAAGAGCACCAAACTTATCGGACCACCTGGTACACAGCCACTTTGAAATACGCAAAAAACCATCCTGGTTGGAAATCAAACAAAGAGGATTTACAAGATGCTTAGTATGTAAAGCCTGTCAGATTGGCAAAAATCTTAAAAATATTTGTGATCCATCTGGGAAAAACTTTGAAGTAAGAGATGTGATAACATGTGAAACATCCTTTGTGGTATACATATTACAATGCAAATGCGGGAAAGAATATATAGGGAGTACCACGTGTCCATTGAAAAAGCGAATCCTGGAGCATACTCGTGCGATCCAAAATAAAGACTTCTCGTATGCCATGGCAAAGCACATGGCCACCCACCCTGGAAAATCATGGCAGTACATGACATACTCTGGCCTGGCGGTGATACCCCAAAACGAACGTGGCGGGGATAGAAAATTGGACTTGAGACGACTCGAATCGAGACTCATCATGAGATTCAAGACGATGCAACCACATGGACTGAATGGAGACGCTGAACTACATGTACATCTGTAACTATTGACATTATTGCAAAATATAACTGCTGAAAAATACTGTTTGCTAAAACTGCTAATTGTTGCACCCTTTGACAAACACATTACAGCCTACTCCCATACACCTATGGCCAGCAATTGCGGTGACCAGGGCACTCAGCCCGTGAATCTCTAATGCTCCCAATCACATTCGTATATGCACATATATACAGCTGTTCACAGTTAATATAATCCCTGATTAAACACATAAGGGCATATCAGAGAATAATGCACTAACTACTGATATGAGCGGATGGGAAGCATTTCGCCGCAAGGCCGTACAGGCAATGGGAGAAATACTCAGATTTGTTTATCTGCTAATACACCTGTAAATAGAAAAATATATAAAGGGCACTAAGCCCAAGAACCTAGTTCTTAAGAAAACAAGTGTATTTGAATGAAATAATTGCCAATGCACTCATTTGTCCAATGAATTAAATTGTTCAAATGCACACATGTAAAAAAGCTGCACTACAAGGCCCACAATGCACAGCTGCTTACATGTGTATTTAATGGGAAAGCAAAGAAGGACTGACTGTCTAAAATTATGCCGTGATCAAGAACGCTTCAGTTCGAAACGCGTAGGCGATCTCAATTGTTGTCAATAAATAATTTGAAAAGCAACCTCTGAGTGGAGTGCCATCAATTTTGAAAACTTGTGTTGGATGTAAAGCGGGAGACGACCTCGATCCCGATGATGGCACCAGCGTGAATGTGTTCCCCCTGCGACGAGGTAAAGCGCGAAGGAATATATATATATATATATATATATATATATATATATATATATATATATATATATATATATATATATATATATATATATATATATATATATACTGCAAGGCTCACCTTCAACGGAACGAAAAAGACGAGGAAGACCCTGGTTTAGTGCAAGTTTTTTAAATATTTATTTCCGTGCTTGCCATATCGTTGTGTGTGTATATACATGGTCGCTGATGGCTTACTTTAAATCCTTCTGGAACTGTGTTGTGCAAGTTTACAGCTTAGTGCTGAGTGAGACTGGGCTATGCGGCCCACCGTTTGGAACCACGGTTTGTAAATAGTTTTGCCAACTGAAGGTGCTTCAGTTTCATTGAGCCGAGGTCTTTTCCTAGTTTGTGGCTTAGCACTTTTGTTCAGTGGAGTCTCCTGAAAAGATATGAAGTGTTTTACTTACCCGTAACTGTCTTTTTTTGCCTGACTCTAGGTGAAAGCGTATGGCCCTGGGCTGGAGAAAACTGGTCTGGCCATCAACAAGCCAACAGAGTTCACAATTGATGCCAAAAATGGAGGGAAGGCGCCCCTGCTAGTCCAGGTTCAGGTGAGGGATGTTCTTTCGCCCACGTTCCAGAGCACGAATGCCCTTGTAGGTCCTTCGTATTAGCTGCATTGTGCAGCACGTGGAAATCTGCTGGGCACGAGAGCCAGACCATTAAACTCCTGTGGTGAGCACACGGTCCATAGTGTAATAAAGGTCTGAGATGAGAATACTGAGTAAAAGCAATCCTGATCGGATCTTGATTGCCACCTTTCCCAGTGAGGAATACCGGCCATTTGTTCACATTTTAGAGTCTCCAAAGGCTTGGACATGATGCCTAAATAGAACTTTATAGAAAATTCTGTATTCATTCTTAACATAGCCCTTCAATCTTTCTTTACTTGAATCGTTCTCACTAAGGCACCTCGAACATTCATTTAAACTGTTTTCTTCTCATATTTACTGTTTAAAGCATTTACTAATAAGGGATCAAATACTAGATCTAACTTTTGTACCGGCCAGGATATTTAAATGCGGGTCATGCTGCTAAACCAGGCCATGTGGCAACCCTAATTGCCACAGTGTTCAATTGCCACACTGCTGTCGTGGGCGAGTGAATACATTTGATCTTGGAATAGCCACATTTCACTGCAAGGAGAAGCCCCCCTCAAGCTCTGGGTGCCAGGGTGCCCCATGTGGCCTTCTGTGGTGCTGACAGGGTCCTGTTGCATGCTTTCCTTCAGTAATAAGTTGTTGACCTAGATGGGTAGGAGCTGATGGTAGATCGGGGTGACCACACATGAAGTGTTTCTGGTTTGCCTGGCCATTGAGTCTTATATCTCCTGCAGAGTCTGCATTTGTCTGTGGAACATGGTAATGTGCATTACTCAAAGGTCGAACGCTGTCTGAATATCATAGTTTTAAATTTCCTCTGCTGCTACCATGGTTCAAGATTGCGTCCCTGGAATCTTTCCTGTGCCTTTGGTACTCCGGCACAGGGAATTGTCCTCCAGTTCAAAGACTTCAAACTATTCACCGCAGTTAGGCAGAATCCGCCACTGTGAGGAAGAACTTGAACAATCGGGAAGGAGAAGGAAGCTAAGCTATGATTAGAGATGAGTAACTTTCCTTTCTTAATGCAGGGTTTCGGTGGGAGGAATACGTTTTTGGAATAACCAAGGTTGTCGCTCTTCCTCACAGGATTCCGAGGGCACCCCAGTTGAGGTAACTACAAAGGACAATGGAAATGGGACCTACAGCTGCTCTTACCTTCCAAAGAAGCCCTTGAAGCACACAGCTGTGGTGACCTGGGGTGACGTGAACATTCCCAACAGTCCGTTCAGGGTAAGGACAGTGGCTCTGCTAATGTGAATTGAAAGGATGTGTGTATAAAGACATTGACTTCACTCCCTGATACTCGTCACCCCACTTTTTGCTTAAGTAAGGAGACCGACTGAATTCTTTGCATCTCTTGTGGCCAACCTGAATACAAAGTATGACTGCATGGCAACTATGCCACCCTTCTCAAGGGTAGGGTTGCTTTGCAGGAATGTTTGCTTGCGCGCTAGGGTGGATCATGCTTGAGCATCCGTGAAGTAGTTTCACCTTTCCTTGTGACTGCAGATGAATGTTGGTGCTGGCTGCCACCCCAACAAAGTCAAGGTGTATGGACCTGGTGTGGCGAAGACTGGACTGAAAGCCCACGAACCCACCTATTTCACAGTAGACTGCATGGAGGCTGGACAGGGTAAGTTCACTTTTTAGGGTGACTGCTGTCTTTATTCACTTCCTAGCATGGTTGCTGTAAGGTGACATGCATGATAAAACCACCCACAAATGTAGCCTATATTGATGGTGGTTTTCTTTGGGTTCTAATCAATTTAATGCTGCTGCCAGATGGCCTCCCTTTGACGAATGCGTGCAACTTTTTGTGACAGTATGGTTTTTGGATCTGTTAAGAACATGTAATCTGTCACTTGTGCAGCTGGTTATTACCTGGAACTTTCCCATTTGTTTTCCACCCAAGCTGTTGAACCCTCCACCCTAGCTCTGATGGTTAACTGTCATCTTGTTACATTTATGCAGGTGATGTTAGCATCGGCATCAAGTGTGCCCCAGGTGTGGTGGAGCCTGTCGAGACCGACATCGACTTTGACATCATCCGTAATGACAATGACACGTTCACGGTGAAGTACACTCCGCCTGGTGCAGGCAGCTACACCATCATGGTACTGTTTGCTGATCAGGTGAGTCTGCCTGAGCTCTTCTGCACTTTATCTGGCACTGCCTTGCACTCAGGGTAGCTTAAAGGGCAAATTCTGCAATTGATATTAAGTCCTGGCAGCAGTCTGAGTAAGGCTGTGTGACCCCAGTCTTGCTTCCCAGGATCAGGCGGCCAGGCGACTTTCAAAACAGTCCAGTTGAACCGTGCTTCTTGTAATTGGTAGAATTGTAGATGGGCCATAAAATAAGAGTGGGCCTAAATGTTAGTGTTCATTTCGAGGTGTTCAGGTAGAGATTAGGTGAATTTTGCTGATTGGTTTGTGATGTATTCACATGGTGTGCATTTTTTTTAACACTAGTAGTTACGCTCGTTAAAGCATCTAAATGGGTTTTGATTGTCGACCTCCCACAATGACTGCTTGTGGGAACCCATCTCGATATTCCTTTTTTGTCTGTTTTTGCATTTCTACTACCAAAGTGTTATTGGGTGTAATTGGAAAAAGGCATTGGGGAAAGTGTTAATGTTCTCATCAGAACTTGTAGCATTTCCACCAGCTCCACAGTTAAGTTAAAAAATGCAGTGTAGAGCTCCCAGCCCTTTGAAGACCATGCAGAGATGCTGGGAGCATCTAATTACAGGATACACTCCTTTTCTAATGACTGCAGCACCAGTACAAAGAGCATGTGCCTTCCAACTGGTGTAGGTTTGGTTGCCCACTCTTCTACTCTTCTACTGTTGCGTCCATTTAGGAGCTGTCTGAATGCCCATGTGTTGGAAAGTGGTAGTGGCAATAATACCACTTAAACAATATAGGGCCCAGAATAGGTCATAGACACTGCCCTACCATGAAATCTGTATTCTGGACTTCAGTCTTGTTCTGTTGCTTTGCCCGCGTGGAAAGGAGTGGGTTCTCCCTTAAGACGTGCCTTTCAGAGCTGTTTTGCTTTCTGTAACCCAACAAGGCCATGCAATGGGCACAGTTAAAGGGCACCTCTCAGTATTTCTGGCTTTTCTTTGAATGATCAACTTGGTCTTTAAATAGATGATTGCTGTGATATTTCCTGAAGGTTTGAGTTACAGGTTTCCTCCTGCGCTCTTCGGAGTGACTCAGTGGGACCTTAACTTAATCTGGTACCCAGTCTTGGTGGGCTCCCATTGGTGCCCACACACAGTGCCCATTGTGGTTGTTGATAAAAGCAGTTTTGCTTATTGTCATTACCTCTGCTCGTCGGTGAGCTGCTGGCTTTGTGCTCATCTTTTCTGATAAGTAGGTTCTGATTAGTCTTTCCTGCCGTAAGTGGTTACTCTGTTCCGTGTGGCCAGCCGTGGCGGCTCCTCCGCGAAGGTGGAGGAGCGTCACCCCACTGCTTTTTAGAACTGAAGTTGCGGAAAAATAAAATGCTAACTCGCTTTTTGTCCTGATGTCCGCAGCTTGGTGGGGCTGCTCTCACGACAGGAGCAGGGGGAGTGGTGAGCACACGAAGGGCTGCATGAATGTTTGGCCAGCTGTCTCGGGCTCATCTTGTTGCTGCCTCTTTGACAGGGGTAAAACAGACCAGAAAATGATAACATTGCACCAGAGTGGTGCTTATATGGATGTGGTAATGTCCTATTGAGGGTAGTTTCAGGCATCATAGGGTTTAACTCGACAAATTCGCATGGGAGATCGGTTTCAATTTTTCCAGATCCAGTGTGGCACCTGGAAGAGATTAAAGAGGTTGGGAGTTGGAGTATCTGCAGAAAGATGGTTACCAAATGTATTGTAATTGCTTTTATATAGCGCTTACTACCCCTGAGGAGGCGTCGACACGCTTTTTTAGAGTAGCCGCTACTCCGGAACCCATAAAGGATTAGTGTTGAGTTAGTATAGTCAAATATGAAAGTAATTTGAGTGGTGGGTAGGTTAGTCAGTCATTTGGATTCAGAAGGATAGCGGAGAAATAGAAGAGGGAAAAACACTTGTTACTCCCGATTGGGGTGTTGAAGTGATTTTTTTTTTTTTTCTGTAATTAGCCGCTACTCCGGAACCCATAAAGAATTAGTGGTGAATTAGTATAGTGAAATATGAAAGTAATTTGAGTGGTGGCTATTAGTCAGTTATTTGGATTGAGAAGGATAGCGGAGGGATAGAGGGGGAAAAAAGGTTAGTAACTAATTTGTTTTTCAGGAAACGCTCCAAGAAGGATGTGGGATAAAGCATGTGTTGGAAGCAGTGCCCGCTAGTGGTCCTTCTCACCCAGTGCTGTCGAACATTCCAAACTTTTAGATTTTGTTTATTTATGGTTCTCTGTGACAAAGGATGTCTAAGCAATGCAGGGTGCAATGCAGGTATTGTGCTAATTATGTAGGCAAAGTTCATTCTGGGAAAACCTGTAATGAGAAACTTATGTCTGAGGGCGTGTTTTTTTATCTTGGCCGGCAACCAGCTGACACAAGAGGACCTTCTGTATACAATTCCTGTGCAGTTGCAATGTTAACAGCTTGCAGGATGGGCTATTTCTCTGCTTCCAGTCTAACCCCCCACTGTCTGCTCTCCAGGTTACTCCTATGAGTCCAATCCGAATCAAGGTTGATGCGTCTCACGATGCCAGCAAAGTGAAGGCTGATGGCCCTGGCCTGACCAGGAGCGGTGAGTAGCAAGTCCATGCAAGATAGCTGTTTTTATTTTTTATAATGTATTTTGACTTTTGAAACCATACAACATATAAAACTCCTCACGATTCTCCCCCTCACCCCCACTTCCGTCCCATTCCCTCCACTGAGGGAGATAGCAGGTTTAGGGAATGGATGCTGCAATGTATCAATACATTTGTTTCCCCAGACCTAGCTCGTCCCTTTGTAAGTTTTGGGGGTGGCTCTCAAACATTGTGGTCCTGACAGTTGCGCATACAAGGCTGGGAGCTTGTTTATCTCATTACAGGGTCCACTCCTTTTCCAATGACGGCAGCACCAGTACAAAGAGCATGTGCCTTCCAACTGGTGTAGGCTTGGTTGCCCACTCTTGTGATTGTGCACATGTGTCCACTGTGCAATCTTGAGGGCCTCTAGTAGATTTCCTGTAAACTGAGACCTGGGAGTCTCCTGGGGCTTCCCAAATTCAAGCCTGATGTGGAAGTAGGAATCTTTCTTAGCAAGGATCCAGACACTAATGAATCTGACCGGGCTTCCATGTGGCCAAGACCACGTCTGAGCGCGGTTTCTACACTGGCATGATGTAAAAGTGAAAATGGGAAGCAGTCCTTGATTCAGTGAAACTAGCATGAGGAAATGAGCAGCCTGGCTGCCATCATGGAGAAGAGCTGGGAGCAGGGAGCATGTTACTGCAGTATCCCTTTGCAGATCTGAGGATCAACCCCTTGCTCCTAATGGGACAGTCCAGTCTGCTTAGGAGAGAAGCAGATTATCCTGATGTGCAAGCGGAATCCTATTGTACCAGCTACAGAATTCGTATATTTCAGCGTTCGACCAGCATAGCGCAGTGAGGGCCGGTGATTGTTGCAGATGTGATGGGAGAAGTCTAAAATAACTGAGTAAAGTGGACTTTGGGCTCAAGAAGGTCGAGATGTCCTAGGTAATAGTTCATTAAGTTTGGGGTAGTTTCTTCCGCCCCACTAAAAATATAAGCAAGTACTTGTTTTTTCTCTTGAATAAAAAAATTGGAATTGATTTTAACAAAGCATTTGAGGAAAATGTCTCCAATATCTAAACTGAGCTTTTCTCTGTCCTACGATAGGTTGGCAGTTGCTAAAAAGTCAAGGCTGAGTTACTACTACACACAATGCCATAGGCCTAACGCAAATGATTTGCCCCATGCCTAATGTATAGAATTGTTGATTCTTTTTTTCCCCGTAGGTGTTGAACTTGGCAAGCCCACTCATTTTACTGTCAACACTAAGGCGGCTGGCAAGGCGAAGTTGGATGTCCAGTTCACTGGCCCTGCCAAAGGAGAAGTGGTGCGCGACTTTGATGTCGTCGATAACCATGACAACTCCTACACTGTCAAGTACACTCCAGTTCAACAGGTGAGTCCATTGCCCCACCCAGAAGTGGGAAGAAATGAGCGGTTCTGTGAACTTGGAAATACAAACCCATCACCCACTCATAAACTCCACTCGCTTGGCTAATAAGGGCCAGTGCCAGTGAGCTACTGCAGGTGACCAGCTTATGCTTTTTACCTTCACTGGAGGCCTGCTCAAGTGTTCTGCTGTGTGAATGGGACTGTCTCGAAGGCATTTGTTTTCCAGCAGCCTTTTGGTGGGTGCAGGGTCTGGGCTTACAGGATTGGCATGGTGCATGTGGTTGTTTGTAGGTTTGCCCTTGACATTGTTATGCTGTGGTTGCAGAGTTCACAAGTGTCCTGATTCAGTGCTCACATAAAATAACTAGAGCAACTTTTTAATTGGCATCCTGTTACTTGCTATCCTCAAAGTGGGAGCCCTGTGATTGCCAACAGATGGTGGTTGTCCCCTTGGAAGAGGTGTGCCCTTGTACAGCTGGCAGAGGATGGGGTCGTGGTGAAAGGTGCCATAACCAATTGATGCCTTCTACTAGGCATTGATAGTCATTGCTTTTAAAACTTGGAGGGTGGGGGGGCTCACTTTGCCCTGTGTTTTGGGGGGAGTTGTTCACTTTTTGGCTGCTAAATGTAGGTTTTGAGTAGGTCTGGCTGAAGAGTATGTGCCTTGAGGCTTCCAGGCAGCATGTCCAACTTCTGAAGGCCGCGCTCTCCCCACTCTATAGCTTTACGTAGTATGATTTTGAATTAATATTGTACCCAATGAATGCAACTTTTTGTTTTGTGTGGAGTGAATTGCTCTGGTTTCCTATTGCAGCTGCTTACTTAGCTGGCATTCTCCTCTGCGATCAGCAAATTTGTCTACGTTGACCACTGAATGTGTGGCCTATTCAAGATTATTTCTGTCTAGCATGCTCTTCACGGATTCTAGTTCCTCAGGCTGCTTAGTTTCATGAACCTAAAGTCAACCTGCCTCCAACTAAAGAGTCTAATCTTTGGATTGTCAATTGGACTCTGAGATCACCTTGGCGTAGTCCATGTCCCTGTAGCAGTCGGACCTTTCATGCAACATGGTCTTATCTAGCACTTAGGCTTTAAGGGTGGTGGGGTCACTTCCTCGCCATCTTAAACCAGCTTCCTGTCAGTGGGAACTGTGCTTGTATTTGTTGCCGGAGATTAGACATAAATGTCTTTGCACCCTGCTTGATACTGTTATTGGGCTACTGCAGGATGAAATGGAAGCATAAGTAAACTCCCTTCCTCAGACGTAGTTGATGTAAGAATCCACCTTTGCCTCTGTCCCTCGCCTCGCTGTCCAGACTAGGGGTCTGAGGGAGCAGGTGGTGGACGTAGTGCGGGGCTGTCTACGGCCTCCAGAAGTAAAGTCGTGGCAGTGGACCTGATGGACTAATCTGAAGTTGCACTGCTCATTTAACCAAATTCTGGAGATACTGTGGCGTGTGACACGGTCTGATATAAATAGCAGCACAGCTTGTCCTCAATCTTTTACCCCTTTAATAAGGACACCCTTCAGAGTGAATGAATACATTGTGTAGGGTAAAAGTAGAAGCAAGTTGGACTCTTGCCTTGTGGATGAACAAGCTTTCATTCTCCGCATAACCATAGACAAAGTTTCACTATTCTGTACCTTTCCTGGGCTGGCTTCACCTCTGTTGGCCTGAACAATTTTTCAAATGCGTTAATTTTTGATTTTAAAGAAATTTAAAAAAAAAAGTGATCATGGACAATCCCCTATAATATTCGTAGATTATGTACATGTCTTGCAGACATCACACTGACAATAGTGGTTGATTGCTACTTTGACCCTTAAATTGATTATTGCTTGTGTAGATTTCATGTATCAATGATTGGTTTCTTGTATTTTCATTTTTTTAGGGTAACCTAGGTGTGAATGTGACATATGGCGGAGACCACATCCCCAAGAGTCCCTTTCCAGTTGCTATTGCCCCAACGCTGGACCTCAGCAAGATCAAGATCTCTGGGCTTGGAGACAGTAAGTTATGTTTTATCTGCAATCAAATCCACAATGGTAAAAACTTGGTTTTCTTCAGAAAGCCCAAGCAGTGTCATTTAGACAGATTGATCCCATGATGCTCTTTTGAGGAAGTAGCATAAAAACGGTTTCGCTGAATGTGTGGAAATAACCTATGCTGGTCTTAGCTATGCACAGCGGCTAAGGTTACTCCGTAGTGGAAGACTTAACGATCACTGCTTGTTCTGTGACTCTGAAAATTTACTGTGCACTCTCCTATCTGCAGAGGTTGAAGTTGGTAAAGACCAGGAGTTTACTGTTAAATCGAAGGGCGCTGGAGGGCAAGGCAAAGTGGCTTCCAAGATCACTGGTCCATCGAATAAGTCTGTACCTTGCAAGGTGGAGCCAGGCCTGAGCCCGGACAACAGCACGGTCAAGTTTATCCCTCGGGAGGAAGGGCCGTATGAGGTGGAAGTGACCTATGATGGAGTGCCAGTCCCTGGAAGCCCCTTCCCAGTGGAAGGCGTCCCACCTACTAATCCATCAAAGGTGAGACCTGGATCAATGTTCTCATTGTGAAAATGCATGTCACTTGTTTGGAGCGCTTCCCTCTCCCACGTGCCACAGAGGTAGATGTTGGGGGTTCCTCTGATTTATGATATAAGAATATTTGACTTTAATAGTCTAGTTTCTTTGGGAATGGTGGCCTGGCTGATGCTTGTTGATTCTTATGGAACGGTTTCATTCTCGCTGGTAGAATTCCTGCTTTCGAAGCCTTTAAAATAACATTTAATGAATAAATACTTTACTGCAAATCATGCTGCAGTCTTGGTTTAGTCTCCATTTTTTGTTTATGAAAATGTTGACTGGCTATATATTGCTGGATGTGGTGGGTACTACAGTGATGAGGTGTGGATGGACTGAAAGTATTCGGTCCTGTTTGCTGGTTGTTTTTATTTTTTTCTTCCTTCCAGTCAGGTGCCTACTGCTTTAAAGAACAGGTGCTCGGTTTGGTTTTCAGTTTGTGCGCAGCCTGACTTAGTTTTTTGTTGCGTGTTCCCCTCTAGGTGAAGGCTTATGGTCCTGGATTGAAAGGTGGCAACGTTGGCGCACCTTCCCCGTTCACCATCGACACGAAAGGAGCCGGCCTTGGTGGCTTGGGTCTGACTGTGGAAGGCCCCTGTGAGGCAAAGATTGAGTGCCTTGACAATGGCGACGGAACCTGCTCGGTGTCCTATCTTCCAACTGAGCCCGGTGACTACAACATCAACATTCTTTTTGCAGAGTCTCACATTCCTGGCTCTCCCTACAAGGCTAAGATTGAGCCAACCTTTGACCCCACCAAAGTGAAGTGTTCTGGCCCTGGATTGGAGCATGCTATGGTGCAGGAGGCTGGCAAGTTCAGTGTTGATTGCTCAAATGCTGGCAGTGCTGAGCTCACCATTGAAATCATCTCGGACACTGGCATGCAGGCAGAGGTGCATATCCAAGACAACGGTGATGGCACTTACACGATCACTTACATTCCGCTCTACCCTGGTGTCTACACCATCACCATAAAGTACGGTGGCCAGATGGTGCCAAACTTCCCCAGCAAGCTGCAGGTGGAGCCAGCTGTCAACACCAGTGGAGTCAAGGTGTATGGGCCTGGCGTCGAAGGAAAAGGTAAGCTGGTGCAGTGTGAGGTTGTAGGTTATGGAGACCTATGACATTTGCATGCCGGGAAAGACCAAAGTATTATGAATGATTTTCTAGGGGCCAAGTTGGGGCTAACTAAGTCTGACAAATTGGACATTCAGTTTACTTGATTCAAAAACCAATTTGTTAGACTGTTGCTAGGTCAGGCAAGTGTATGGATTCTCCTAAACCAAATTTAAATGCAAACTACAGCTTCACTAATGTTTATGCACCGAGTTAGCCCCACGTTAGTGCAGGAGCACAAGAGTTTTTTTGTTAAAGGTCTATTTAAATGCATTTTCGTTTGTTTTGACGTAGCCAAGACGCGTGTATACTGTCCTAACCTAACTTACAGGGACTTAAATACAGCTTCATCCATTGGTGCCATTCAGTTTTTTACGCCTATCGCACAATATACCATGATAGCCAAGTCATCCAACTTTAGCAAAGCCAAAGCCGTACTCTAACGTGATGCCTGTTGGCTTTGCTAGTACCTATTTTTAAAACTATTTGTGAAACTTCAAACACCCCAGGCAGATTCTGCATTTAAAGAAGGACTCCCTTACTAATGACTGTTCATTTTGTCCCTTTATAAAGTTGGATTCCTGGACTCTGCTTTTTCTTGCGCCAAAGTTTATATTAAGATAATTTTCAGTCTGTCTCGTATTTTTGACACCTTTCAGCATCTTTTGGGGTACTTCGTCATTTCCAGTGAGTGCACTGTTTTTTAAACTACTTTTTTGTGCCTCTTGCCCGTTCACATCAATGAGGCTATTTATTTTATTTATTTTAGAGTTTTATATAGCGCGAATAAGATCTTTGCAGATAACAGAGCGCTTTACAAAGGCAGGTGGGAGGGTAGGTGAACAGGGGGCATAGTAAGGAGGTAGATCATCAAGTTCATGTACATAGCAAAATATTACATATGGTACAGGTATGAGGTAGCAAGGCATAGTTGAAGCTTAGGTCATCAAAACAATGTAAATAATACAGAAATAGAGAAAAATACAGATAGGGAGCAAGAATCTAAGCACTTTAGTCTAATACATGTCAAATCACACGTGCATAGAAATATAAAGGCTATATAATAATATAATACTGATTGACGCATTGTAAATCAAACGTAAATGTTCAAGTGTATTTAGCCATAAGGATATTTTTGACTTCTTTCTTAAAAAGAAGGGAGGAGGAGATGAGCCTGGTTTCAGGAGGAAGTGCGTTCCAGATCCTAGGTGCCATTCCTGAGAAGGAGCGTTTGTAAGTTTTCTCCTTACGGAATCTTCTCGGTTTCAGCAGAAGATTGTTTGTACTTCTGGTAGTTCTGGACCCGCCGAAAATTGTCAACTTATGAGTGAGATAGCTGGGTGATTTCAGGTGTATAGCCCTGTGCGTCATGCAGGCAATTTTCAGCTGAATTCTGGCTTCAAGAGGCAGCCAGTTCAAGGATTTAAAGTCAGGGGAGATATGCGAATGTTTTTTTGATCCAGTGATGAGTCTTGCTGCTGCGTTTAGTGATGCTCTGAGGGGTGCAGTTGTAGTTAGGGGGAGGCCGCAGAGGGCCACGCTGCCGTAGTCTATGCGAGGGATGACTAATGCTTGTACTGCCGTTCGGAAGTCTTTTGCTGAGAGGAAGGGTTTAAGTTTCATCAAGGTATTTATTTGGAAGTTCGCCCCCTTAGTTGCCTTGCTGATATGCTGCTGCATGTTGAGGTTGGTGTCAAGTGTTATGCCTAGGGATTTTGCTGAGTCCACGATGGTCGGTTGGACATTAAGTGCTGTTAGGTGCTTAAGCCATGTTTGTGCGGAAGATATTTTCGTGGGAGGTGAGATTAGGAATAGCATTGAGTTTGAGGTGGTTATCGGCCAGCCAAGATTGGGTGCTTCTGATCGTTGAATTCAGACTCAGGATATCTTTAGGGGATTGTAACTTGAGATATAATTGAGTGTCATCGGCGTACATGTGAAAGTGTACATTGGATGCTTGTAGCAGGCTGGTGAGAGGTTCCATAACTAGGTTGAACAAAGTAGGGGATAGGCAGGATCCTTGAGACACCTAACGATACCGGTACTGGGGAAGACATCAAGTTTTTGCTCTTGAATTTTTGAGACCGGTTGTGTAGAAAGGAGGTGAACCAACGAAGCACAGTCCCAGAGAAGCCCATTCTTGTCTTTAGGAGTTCGAGTAAGTTCTCATGTTTCACTGTGTCGAATGCTGAAGAGAGAGATCAAGAAGGCAGGTATTATTTTGATCTAAGATTTGGATGGCGTCGTCAATTATGTGAGTCATAGCTGTTTCAGTGCTGTGCCCTGCTCGGAAGCCTGATTGATGTGGGTTGAGGAGATCAAACTGTTCTATGTGCTTTGTCATTTGTAGTTGGACGCATTTTTCTTAAAGTTTGGCGAGAGTGGGAATGTTGGTAATCGGACGGTAATTGCTTAGATCAGTGGGGTCGGCTGTTGGTTTCTTCAGTAAAGGTGTAACTTGTCCAACTTTGAGGGAGTCAGGGATAGTTCCTTGTTGTAGTGAGCTATTGATAATTTTAGTCCAGAGTGGGAGGAGCAAAGGGATGAAGTCTTTTACGGCGTTAGCAGGAAGAGGGTCAGTGAGGTGATTGGATGGTTTTAGGGTGCTGAGTATTCTGTCAATTTCTTCTTCAGAGTAGGTGTCAAAGGATGACCATGTCGCATTGTTTTTTAGTTTATTGTGTGTTATGCAGTTGGGTATTGAGTAAAGGGTTGGGTCATTGAGGAGGTCACTCCTTATATTGTCTTTTTTTTTTGTTAAAGAAAGCCGAGAAATCTTCACAGGAAGGAGTAGTGCTCATAATGTCGACAGCTGGGGGTTGTTCCTTAGATTGAGATCGGATTAGCTCGAACAATTTACTTGGACGGTTTTTTGCTTGGTCTAGCTGGAGTCTGAAGAACTCTGACTTTGAGCGTTTTATTTTCCTGAAGTATGCATTTCTCTTTTTCCTCAGTTTCAAGATGCAATGTCGAGGGAACTGATCTCCAGGTGCGCTCCGCCGTTCGCATGGCCCGTCTCTTCATTGAGACTCCCATTGTACCAAGGGTTGGATATCTTAGTGGATACTCTTTTCAGTTGCATTGGAGCAGCCTCATTAATTATTGAGGCCATGGAGTTGAGATAGTGGTCAGTTAGGTACTGAACGTCAGTAACGTCTGTAGGGGGAGTAGGAGATTGCAGCTGTTAGGGGGAAGAGAGTTTGGATTGAGTTTCCTCATGTCTCTTTTCCAAACTTTGGGCATGGAGTGTTGCACCGGGATGCGTTTTACTTTTTACTTGATAAGGAATGTGATAATATGGTGGTCTGACCAGTCACAAGGTTGGATTGAGTCAAGTTGAATGGTGTCTTCTTTGGAGATGACAAGGTTGAGGATAGAGCCTTTGTCATGTGTCGGGGTGTTGCAAATTTGAGTGAGGTCAGAAGCGTTAAGGAAATTTTTGAGGCTATTAACTACTGCGTCTCTGCAGTCATTCCAATGGAGATTGTAGTCACCAAGGTAAATTTGTGTGTTTTGCCGTCCTGTGTTGATTGACATTGTGTCCATGAGTTGTTGGGAGAAGACGAGTTTGTCCCCCGGGGGGTGGTACATGATGTGTAGTGAACACACAGGTTTGTTCTCACTGATGACATCAAGGCAGAAGTATTCACAGGAGGTAAGAGAAGGGGCGGTGACCTTATTAATAGAGAGGTTGCTCTTGTAAATGCAGGCGATTCCGCCACCTGTCTTGTTGGACCTGTCAAGTCTGGTGATGCAGTAGTTGGGGGGGACTAGGATATCCATGATAGGATTGGAGGATTCAGTTAACCATGTTTCCGTTAGTATGGCCAGGTCCAGGTTCATAGACCAGATGAGGTCAGCGACCTCCGACGAGTGTTTTTGGGCCGATCTACAGTTGAGAAGTGTGCATTTGAGTCTGGGGGTGTAAGGGGAGGTGGAGGGGTCTGTAGTGAGAGGGACTTTAGTGCGGTTGTTGGGAATAGAGCCTCTGTTGCTAAGCGTGGGGTGCCTGATAGGGTTGGAGAGAATCGTAGGAATGGACATGTGTGGTGGCTAAGCTGTTTT
Source organism: Lissotriton helveticus (assembly GCF_964261635.1). Lineage (NCBI taxonomy): Eukaryota > Metazoa > Chordata > Amphibia > Caudata > Salamandridae > Lissotriton > Lissotriton helveticus. Next base: position 26,651,494 of record NC_136071.1, read on the forward strand.
GGGTTGCCGGGACATATGTGCTGAGTAGGGTGTGTATGTTGCGGTCCGAGAGAGTCTTGATAGCGCGCTGGGGGCGGTTGGCGGTATTGCGAGAGGTGATAGAGGTCCAATGTAATGAGCGAGTAGGATGTGTCTTGTTAGTGCGCTGAGGCCGGTTGGAGGTATTGCGAGAAGGGATAGAGGTCCCATGTAAGGGGTGACTAGGATGTGAGGGGGAGTTGTTGATTCGTTGAGAAGTGGTGGTGAGGGGGGGGTGCTCGGTGTGCGTGAGGAGTAACTCTTTGAGCGTGTGGAGTTCTTCTTTCACTTGGAGGAGGGTGGTCATGATTGTGTCCAGCGTGCCGTTGGGTATGGGGTTAGAGTTGAACGACTGAAGCAATTGTTGGAGGTAGGGATTATTCCAGGGGTTCACCCATGTCTTCGGCTAGTAGTCCGCCAAAGCCTAGGTCAGACCACATTTGATCCTCTGTAGGATATGTAGGATAGCTCAATGTTAAAGGAGCACTGACCCATCTTATTCAGCTGATCCGGTGAAACATAGAGATATATGTAAGATATTCAAGTCTAAAAAAAACTTCAATATTTGAAATCGAAACCAAAAGCGCTCTTCCTCAGTTCTTTGTTTGAAGAGTATGTTTTATCACTCTTTCAGACTAATGTCATTGAGGCACATTGCAACAAGAGCTTGGACTTCAAGAGATGCTATTAGAGGAGCTTTTGTTTTCAGAACTTCCGAGGCGGGATATCTCACTCTTAGGTGTGGAGTTGCTATGTTGCTTTTTCCCAGTTTTCCTCCTGCAACATTGAAATAGTGACTTATTCATGGGTTTCTCTATCCATAAACCATCCAAGATCTTTGTATTTGCAGAATCCACAAACACCACCTTTTGTTTCAAATTATTTTAAAGTATAAAAAGGCCTATGCTGATTTGCAAGTACAAAAATCCCAGATGGTATCACAGCCGCAGGTATCCAGCCCAGGTATACCTCCAGTGGTTCAAGGACTACAGGACGATTCCTCTGACTAGGATCAAGACGATTGCAACAGATCTGACCAGTGTGTGGCGTGGGATGACTACGTGATTCTGGACCCAGCTTCTCCTACTCTGGATCCAGTGGGTTCTCCCCGGCAGACATTGGGGGGGGGGGGGGGGTCACAAACTGATGGAAAGAGCCTCAAGTAGATTTAAACTTCCTATGCCTTCGGTTCAAACGGAATGCTTCCTTTATGATTTTAAGGAGCCCTACAGGAGAGTGGTCCGTTCCATTCCCATTGTCAGCCATGTCTGGGACGAGGGGTTAAAAGCAATGAAAAACCTGGCTATGGTCATCCGAGTCTTGCCACGCCCTCAAATTGACTCTTTGTTGGAGAAACCTTAAAGATAGACCATGCAAAAACCATGGGTGCCCTCATGTACAACCATCGAAGTGTGGGTTTTGACATTGGCAGAAGCCAGGAATAGTAAATTAAGCAGCACCACCACAGTGGCCAGACTGCCAGCAACCACATACCTACAAGGAGAGGCTAACCCAAAAATTGTTCCCGAGAGGAGGCATCAGAGGCAGTGCTAGAAAAGTTAGAGGAGTCTTGTCAATGGCACCGCCAATCAGTGATTTACCTTAATCTCCTTCGATCACAACGCCTGACAAGGGAGAATCTGGTTATTCCTTTCTCTGAGAAACTTCAGACAATGGTTCCTGTTGAATGTTCAGCAGGGATAATGCTTAAAGTGCACCCCTTGCACCAAATGTACCACTGCCGCAGCACAAGATCCGTCTGAAACTGCTACGACTGTTGCGAGAGGACGGTGTATGCTTTTCCAAGTTAGTGTCAAGACGTGTGCACCCTACAATGTGGCCAAGGAATGTGTATTGTGTTCATTTTAATTCCCTAAAGAGATTGTACCCTGCAGCCTATTCCCTACCTCGGGCCACTGAATTCATATACCTGTTGGAGCACTTTAAAACTGTTGCCCTACTGTGCTTCATTCCTCTGCTGTGCAGGAGATCCCAGCTAGACCCTCTGCCTCGGGACTCCTACTTAAATATCCCCTAACATCTAGTGCCTCACTACTACCTGGCATTGTGGTAAGAGCACAGCACTGCCAATTCAGGGTTCTACCCTTTGGGGTCACAACAGCCTGAAAAAGGTTTACAGAATGCCTAGCATTGGTAGCAAAACATCTGTGCTGAGAGGCCATTCTTGTATTTCCATATCTGGATGATTGGCTGATCAGAGCAGCAGCCGACAATGCGTAACACACGCGCAAGCAGCAGTGGTGATTACACATGCTAGGGTTCATGGTTAATATGAAAAAGGTGCACCTTGAACCTTCACCTCTCCCCCTCGCCCGCCTGCACAAACTACCAATCCTTTCTGGAAGTTACGTTAAAAACTCCATCAAAGTGATGGCATTCTAAAGTCTGCTAAACACAAAAGATGGACGGAATGTTGCACAATGGCAAAACATTCACCCCCAGTCACAGATCTGGGTTTAATCCATCGTTATTTTGCTCACCAAGCCACCCCAGTTCAGACCTGGCCATATGCAAATCAGGCTTGACCCTGTGCCTCATGGGAACAGTCCAGCCCGAACTACCAAGCCATGCCTTCGGTCTGGACTGTTCCCATGAGGCACAGGGTCAAGACTGATTTGCATAGGGTCATGTCTGAACTGGGGTGGCTTGGTGAGCAAAATAACGATTGATTAAACCCAGATCTGTGACTGGGGGTGAATGTTTTGCCATTGTGCAACATTCCGTCCATCATCTTGTGTGTTTTGCTGTTCACCCTATGTGGGAAGGGTATGCCCAGACGTGGGTCCTGTGCTCACTGTGCCACTGGGGTCAAGCTAGCCTGGCTGAAGACTTAAGCAATCTGAGGTGGAATCTATCATGGTGAATTGTTTTTCTAATATGTGGTTCTGTTTAAGTAATATTTTAGAGCCTTCATTTCTCATGTGTAACTATATTTGTTCCAGAAAAGAGGTTCTGGAAAGTTTAGGAGTAGAATTGCCGAACTCACATGAAAATCTATCAATTTTTAGCCAAAACATGATTTCTTAAGGATAGTTTGAGGTGGAAAACCAGATATGGTTCCCCTGAGCACAGGGCTTAACGGCTCACGCACTCCTCCAGCAGATGTTTTAGCCTGGAGAGAAGCTACTTTACAGGAAACATGCAAGTCTGCCTTGTGCTTGGGCTCACAGGAAAGATCCATTGATTTGGAGAGAACAATGTTAAGCTCTCATGGAGGGAACAGGTTCCCAACAAGAGGGAAGATCTTAAACCCTTCTAGGAAGTTCATAATCACTGTGTAGGAGATCAAGGTAGCTTTAGATGGCCTCTTTAAAAACAGTTTTAGCAGACCAATGTATTTATAGTTTGAAAAGTGTTCCCACATGTTCTTAGAAATGTGTTGATGGAGCCAGAATACTCATGGTAGAACTAGGATCACAGTTCCTCACTCTTCCTTCTGCCTTTTCACCCTCACTGCTACCTGTTCAGTTAGTGGTGTCTTGAATGACTTGTCAAAAGAAGAACCAGGTAACTTAGAATTATTTGTGAGGATGGGCTCAAAGGTTAGATTTGCTTCATTCAGATCCAGCCCATGAGAGGAAGTCCACATGCTGCCCATGGAGCAATTCGAGTGCCCAGGACTTGTAAGAACCAGCGACACTTTCTCTAGATTCATCTCAGTGCGACAAGTGTCCAAACAAGAGCACTCGCAAATCAAAACCAGAACACTGAGCCTGAAATTGGTCTCGGATGCAATTGTGATAAGGGCAGGGTCCCTCATGAAAGGAATGCTTGTTTTAATATCTGACCATTTCCTCGCACCAGGCTTCGTTACAAACCCAACTGTTCGAGTTTCTCTTCACAATTTCCATGCAGTCTGGCTTTGTTAAATGTCAAATCTAGCTTTCCGCCTATGTGAACTTGGGATACTGGTGGACAGCAACCAAGCAAAGGTGTCCTGCATGTTTACCATTCACAAGCAGGCTCAAGCTGTTAGCTTAATGTCTTGTCCAATGGCTCTCCGGGCAGGTTGGCCTCTTGCATATTCATAGCACTAAGTGCATGACGTCATGCATGAAAGCTGCAGAAATGCACTGAGGACCAGTGAAGTCCACACTCTGAACTAAAAAAAAAGGGCGATTTTCGTGCCAGTTTTGCAACCAGTGGTGGATCGAACAATTAATCCTGTCTCTCACTACAGCAATGGGTGTTTCCCTACTAGCGTGGCGAATTGCCTGTAGTGCCCCAGGCTACTGGATTTAGGTGGAAGTGTTTTTTCAGAAGGCGCAGTTTGCTGTATGCAACAAGGCCTTCATCGGGATTTATTTGCGCATGTACATGTCCTAGTCAGTATAATTAAGCATCTTTCCTGGAAAATGTTTTTCCTAAATGTTATCACTTTTGCCTTGGATTGGTGAAAGCAAGGAGCTGTGCTCCGATAAGCCACAGTACTTGATCAGAGAAACTTAACCCACCCACCTAAACATTCTCCCTAAAATCCGCTTTGATCTCGTTGTTCGGTTTCCTTGTTGTATATTCAATATTTGGATTTGTTAGAAACTCTGATGCTCTTGAGTAACAAGTGAGGATGTGAGTGAGCGAGCATGGTATGGTGTCGTCTTGTTGTTATTTATTTATTTTGAAAGTTTTATATAGCGCGAACAAGATCTTTGCAGATATCAGAGCGCTTTACAAGGGCATGGGGATAAAAAATACAAAGTAATAAAGCGTATATACAGAGTAATATATGAGGTAGTTAGGTACAAGGTGCTAGTTACATAGGTGGGACAAAGGACATGAGGTAGGTCACAGGTGAGGTAGTGTCGGTACACAGTGTATAGACAAACAATTGCGTCAATAGTATAAAGTGCAATAATAAGGAGCATATACTTGCTTAAGCGTGTTTAGAATATTTAGAGTTTAAAGGTGGGCACAGTTGAGGTAGGTGTGAGCAGGGTGTATAGTCCCACAGGTGCGAGAGTATTAGGGGAGTAAGGAACGTTGAGATGGAGAGGGTAAAGTGTGCAAAGTCAACCAGGTGCGTCAATAATATAACAATATACATAATCAACCAGGTGCATCAAATATTATAACAAAATACAAAGAGTGAGCGTATACAGTTAAGTAATTCGATAACACGAGTGGTACAGTAGACCAGGGTCGGGCAGGACTTACAGGGCAGATTCATGAGTGATACGGAGCAATAGATCATGTGTATTTTGCCATGAGGATCGCTTTAACTTCCCTCTTAAAGATTGTTTCGGAGGAGATGAGCCTTGTTTCCGGAGGGAGTGAGTTCCAGATCCTGGGTGCCATTCCTGAAAAGGAGCGTTTATAAGTTTTTTCCTTCCGAAATCTTCGAGGTTTCAGCAAAAGATTGTTTGTGCTTCTAGTAGTTCGGGAGCCACCCGAAATTGTCAGCTTTTGAGTGAGATAGGCGGGTGAATTCAGGTGCACAGCCTTGTGTGTCATGCATGCGATTCAGTTGTATTCTGGCTTCAAAAGGTAGCCATTTCAGTGATTTAAAGTCCGGGGAGATATGCGAGTGTTTTTTTGAGCAGTGACGAGTCTCGCTGCGACGTTAAGGGACGCTCTTAGGGGTGCCGTTGTAGTTAGGGGGAGCCCGCAGAGGGCGGTGCTACCGTAATCTATGTGCGGGATGACTATAGATTGTACTGCAGTTTGGAAGTCTTTGGCAGGAAGGAAGGGTTTAAGTTTTCTCAGGGTATTGATTTGGAAGTTCGCTCCTTTGGTTGCCTTGCTGATGTGCTGCTGCATGTTGAGATTGGTGTCCAGTGTTATGCCTAAAGATTTTGCTGAGTCTACTACGATGGGCTGTACATTTAGAGCCGTTAATTGCTTAAGCCATGTTTGAGCCGTGGATATTTTAGCGGGAGGTGAGATCAGGAGGAACTCGGTCTTCAGAGCATTGAGTTTGAGGTGATTCTCAGCAAGCCAGGATTGGGTGTTACTGATCGTGGTGTTCAGAAGCATGATGTCCTTGGGAGATTGTATTTTGAGATAAAGTTGGGTGTCGTCGGCATACATGTGAAAGTGCACATTAGATGCCTGTAGCAACGTAGTGAGAGGTTCCATAACTAGGTTGAACAGTGTTGGGGAGAGGGAGGATCCTTGAGGGACGCCTAGCGATACAGGTACCGGAGAGGACAGCAGGTTGTTGCTTTTGAATCTTTGTGTCCGGTTGTGTAGAAATGAGGTGAACCACTTTAGAACAGTCCCAGATATGCCCATTCTTGTGTTTAACAGTTCGAGTAAGTTCTCATGTTTAACTGTATCGAATGCTGAGGAAAGATCCAGAAGGATGAGGAGGCAGGTATCGTTTTGGTCTAGGATTTGGAGGGCATCGTCCACTATGTGAGTCATGGCAGTTTCGGTACTGTGCCCTGCTCGGAAGCCTGACTGATGAGCGTTTAGGAGATCAAACTTATCTATGTGTTTAGTCAGTTGTAGTTGTACGCATTTTTCCAACAGTTTAGCGAGAGTGGGAATGTTTGTAATAGGGCGGTAATTGTTTAGATCAGTGGGGTCTGCTGTTGGTTTTTTCAGTAGCGGAGTGACTTGCCCTACTTTGAGGGCGTTGGGGATGGATCCTTGTTGAAGAGAGCTATTGATAATCTTTGACCAGAGTGGGAGAAGCCAAGGGGAAAAGTCTTTTACAGCGTTGGCAGGAAGGGGGTCAGAGAGGTGATTGGAAGGTTTCAAGGTGTTGAGCAGTCTGCCAATTTCTTCTTCGGAGTAGGTGTCAAAGGCTGACCAAGTAGCATTGTTCTTTGGTTGAGGCACTGCTGTGTGTCGGGGGTTGGAGTACAGGATAGCGTCATTGAGGAGATCGCTTCTTATTCTCTCAGTTTTTTGGATAAAGAAGGCAGAGAAGTCTTCGCAGGAAGGAGTATCGCCCATGGAGCTGGGTGTCTGGGGTTGCTCTTTGGATTGTGTTCTGACTAACTCAAACAGTTTTTTTGGATGGTTTTTAGCTTGGGCGAGTTGGAGGCTGAAGTTTCTTTTTGAGCGTTTTATTTTCCTGAAGTAGGCGTTTCTCTGTATCTTTAGACTTTTTAGGTGCACTGCAGAAGGGGCTGATCTCCAGGTGCGCTCTGCCATTCGCATGGCCCGTCTATCCTCATTGAGGCTACCGTCATACCATGGGTTGGAAGTCTTCTTGGACGAGACTCTTTTCAGTTGCATGGGCGCCGCCTCATTGATTATTGTGGACATAGTATTGAGATAGTAGTCAGTCAGAAGTTGAACGTCTGAAACGCCGGGAGGGGGAAGTTGGCGATTGCAGCTGTTAGGCGGTAGGGAGTTTGGATTGAGTTTCTTCAAGTCTCTTTTCCACACTTTGTGCTTAGGGGGTTGAACTGAGTTAAGTCTGATTTTTTTCCTTGATGAGGAAGGAGACCATGTAGTGATCTGACCAGTCACAAGGTTGGATTGACTCCAGTTGAATAGCGCCCTCTTTGGAGATAAGGTCAAGGGTTGAACCTCCCTTATGGGTCGGGTTATTGCATATTTGGTTGAGATCAAGTGCGTTGAGAAAGCTTTTGAGGCTGTTTACCACTGTCACTGCTGTCATTCCAGTGGAGATTGTAGTCGCCAAGGAAAATTTGGGTGTGCTGCAGTCCTGAGTTGGCTGATATTGTATCCATGAGTTGTTGGACGAAGGAGAGATTGTCCCCAGGTGGGTGGTATATAATGTGTAGTGAGCATACCGGTTTGCTTTCGCTGATGATATCGAGGCAGAGGTATTCACAGGAAGTAAGAGAGGGGACGGCCACTTTGGAGACTGAGAGGTTGCTTCTGTAGATGCAGGCAATTCCACCGCCTGTCTTTATGGCCCTGTCAAGTCTAATGATACAGTAGTTGGGAGGGACTAGGATATCCAGTATAGGTGTAGAGGAATCAGACAGCCACGTTTCAGTCAGAATGGCTAGGTCCAGTTCCAGGGACATGATGAGGTCGGCGACCTCCGTGGAATGTCTTTGGGCCGATCTGCAGTTGAGAAGTATGCATTTAAGGCTAGGGGTGCAAAGGGTGGAGGACGATTCCGTAATGAGGGGTACATTAGTGAGGTTGTTGGGGACAGCGCCTCTGTTATCCTTTTGTTGCCTAAGGGGGTTAGATATAATCGTTGGGATGGACATGTTGTTGGTAGCTAGTGGCTTTTGGGGAGCCGGGTCGTAAGAGTGGAGAAGGGTGTGTACGTCATGGTCAGAGATCGAGTTGGAGGTGCGTCTGGGGCGATTGGTGGTATTGCAAGAGGGGGTAGAAGTCCAATGTGGGGAAAGATGTGTGATAAGGCGAGTAGGAGGAGAGGAGGAAGTGTTAGGTGTAGAAGGGGGAGTATTGCTCTTGGTAGTGATGAGATTGCAATTGTTATTGCGATTGTTGGTATTGCGAGGGGGGATAGAGGTCCGGTGTGTGGAGTGTTGTGTGGTAGGGCGGGTAGGAGGTGAGGGGGAAGTGGTGTTAGGTGTGGTAGGGGTGGTGATGGGGGGGGTGTCTGGGGTGTGTGAAGAGCAACTCTTTAATGGAGTGTAATTCTTCTTTCAATTGGAGGAGGGTAGACATAATAGTGTCCAAGGTGATGATGGGCGCGGTGTTGGGGGGGGGGGGGGGGGGGGGTACTGGCGCTGAACCGGCGCATACGTTGACCGGGGGCAGTCCGGGTGGAGAGTCGGAACTGATGAGGGTGTTGGGGGCGTCGGGGGCGTTAGCGAGAGGGTAGGTGTTGGGAAGCGCATCCGTGCTAGGGGGGGAGGTGAAAAGGGGGTGATGTGAAGGCTGGCTGTTGTGGGGGAGGAGGTGGGGTGTTGAGGAGTGAGCGAGGGGGGTGGGAGGTTGATGGAGGGGTGCAGGCTAGGTGTGGTGGGAGTGCTAAGTGTGGGGAGGGCGGATGTCGGAGAGAGTCATGTGTGTGGTGCCATTGGAGGAGGAGGGGTGCTCTGAGAAAAAATGTGCGGGGGAAGGTACGGGAGTGCAAAGTGTGGAGGGGGAGACAGGAGGATGAGCGGAGGTACGAAGGTTAGTAGGGAGGCTGGGAGAGCGAGTGGTGTGTGTAGGGACTAGGTCTATGTCTGTGAATGAGGGGCGGGGAGGGGTAGCTGCGAGGGGCAGGTGATTGACTGTGGAGCAGGGTGTGAAGGTGAGGTGTGTGTCTTCTTGCTGCTGAACTGTGTTAGGAGAGTTAAGGGTGGGGGCTGTGACGTTAGGGGAGGTAGGACAGGGGGTGATATGCGTGTAAGTCCGGGGGTTGGAAAGGTGCTCTTTGAGAGAGGGGAACATGTTGTCCAGTAGTTCCAGGTTCCTGTCTATCGCTTGAATTAAAACAATCCCGTTGTTGTAAATAGTGATGGTGGTTCTGCCTGGGAGGAGTTGGGACGATGTGATGGAGAGTGTTAGGCCATGTGCGGATTTCCTGGTGGTGGAGACGGTGAATAGGGTGAGGAACACTTTTTTCCATTGCGCTCTGCGTGTGGTGTGGAAAATGATGTCGGTGTTCAAGGGTCCATTGACCGATGAGAAGTAGGTGTCGGCAAAGGGTGTTTCTGGGTGGGACCTAAGGAAGTCGTGTTTAAAGCGTTTAGTAGATTTTTTGGTGAGAGAGGAAGGGTAGTTTATTTTATATGTGTGTTTGCCAATGAGCTCCATGTTGGTCTGGTAGCAGTGTAGCGCGGGGGTGGGTGAGCAGTAGTGATATGCCGGAGCAAGGTGCACATGCAAGCACAACAGGTTATCTGGGTCAGAAATCAGAACATTAGTGATCTTAGAGAGCAATCAAAATATGAGGTAGCAATCTGTGCGACCGAAGAGAAAGTGAAACTGGGTGCAGGTTACAAAAGTGAGCAAAATACAGGTAAAAATATAATATTGATATAGGAGGTAGCATTGACATTAGTGTGCGATAAAAGTATCTGAGGTAGCAATCGAAGTATATGAGGTAGTATATGAGGTAGCAGTCGGTGCGTCCCAAAGAGAAGGTGAACTGGGTGCAGGTTACAAGGTGTACAAGATACAGATACAAATATAATATAGCAAAACATAGTCTATCTCTATCACAAGTAGTAGTGGGGACATGTAGGTATGACCCCAAATATAAGAGGTAGCAGTCTGTGTTACATGGTAAAGTGAACAGAGTGCCGGTAAAAAAAAAAAAGGTATAATACTGCAGAAATGTTTATAATACAGATAGAGGTATAATCCTGCATAAGAGACCGACATTCTGTCAAAAGTGAACAAAATGCAAGTAAAAATATAGTGTTGCCACAAAAAAGGTAGACTAAGCGGTAGCCGGTGTTGAGTTCTTAGTTTAAGTTCAGATAGTGTGAATGAATGAATGGATGATAGCCCCGCTACAATGACTAGTCCAAGATGGCCACCCGAGAGAGAGACTGGGCGAAAAAAAACAAAAAAAAAAAAAACCTTGTTACCTTGCCAATTGTATGGACTAAGTGAGTTCGATGCATATTTTTACTCGGTTACCTATATAGCATGGGTACCCGCTTGATCCTTTACTTTGATGATCCTGCTTACCTTTTCAGTGTCCTGTGCAGATTCCCTTCTGAGATTGCTTTGTGCCTCATTTCCACCCATCAACCCCTAATTTGGTGCTCAGCCGCATTAATTTATTCCACTTTCCCATCCTTCTCCTGGTGTTGAAGCAACCACCCACAGGCTTCATCTTATGGAAGGCTCACCCTCTACTTTGCCACTTCCCTTCCTGAGCCCATTATTCCGGTTACTACGACCACAATTATCCACTTTCTGCTTCACCCGTTCTCCCCCACTTTGCCACATCATTGGGGTGTTTCTCTGCTGCCTCCTCCTCCAACATCAATAGTAGGAACATGCTTGGTGCCTTTTATACTAAGATTTGTCTTTTTATCATTAAAAACTTGCTTCACAAAACACTTCTGTTTTTGCTTCCAGTTGCCTCGGAGGTAGATATTTCATAGATTTGATCACTTTTTCGTTGACCGAACACTATGTTCGCATTTCAATTTACAGCACAATGCAATTGAAGTTGATCAATATACACAAGTGGTTATGATGGTGGTGTTCGAGAAAATCTCAATGATTTAGTGTACAGCAAAAAAGCCATGCCTTGCTTGAGTTACTGACCTGGGCTTTCGGCATCTTTATAATCAGCGCTCTCGTTTAACTCTACATAGTGAATGTTTGAGACCTACAGCATGTAGTGCAGGTTCTGTAGCTTTTTTCTGCCCTGTGTTCTCCAAATGTTGGTATTCCAGTTTTAGGAAGGGTTGGCAACAGTTGGTTTAGGGTTTGCTGCTAAATTGTTGCTTTAAAAATGTTTAGGAGCGTTGTCCCTTTCTGGACTATGGCCATCAGGCCTGTGGTGTGACACTGATAAAACATGGTTGCCGCCCTCCTTAGCTTCGACATCCATGGCTTAGGGTGTACTTGTTTCTAATGTGCTCTGCTTATCCTGCAGGAGTCTTCAGAGAAGCCACTACAGATTTCAGCGTGGACGCCCGTGCTCTGTCGAAGGCTGGGGGACCGCACATAAAGACCAGGGTCTCTAACCCATCAGGGAATCTGACCGACGCCTTTGTGCAGGACAACGGGGATGGCACCTATAAAGTGGAATACACGCCCTATGAAGATGGTGAGTGTTTGTCCCAATCAAGGCAGCAGGCCTGAAGCAGTATGGCAAGGGTCTTACCAGAGGCTTTTATGTGGATGTATTTTGCTTGCTTTCTAGAATGTGGAAGTGGGAGAGGGCTGAATGGGAAAGGCTTGGCATGCTTGTTTTTCCGTGTTGTCCTGTTATTGAAAGGGCACTGTCCTGCTGTCACGTTTCAGACGCGAGGCCATGGGTGCTTTGCTGCAAGCTTCAGCCCCTTGCAATGCGCTGGAGTTGCATTCTTTGAGGTTTGAAGTTTTAACAGCAGTGCTGATCTCAGAACTCCAGTGCTCGGAGAGTTTCATAGGGATTAGAGCTCTGATGGCCTGTGGTGTATCTGGATTTTCTGCGAGTTGTCAAGGCTTGTGAAAACTGTTCCAAGTAGGGGTGCCACCTGCGTGAAGTAATGTTCTTGGAAGAAATTAAAGTGCGATGCATCTTCACTTACGTTAGAGTGTCAGGTGTTGATGCTAATGACAGAGTTCCTGTTATGATGGGAAGGGCACCTTCAGTAGCACCACCCAAGAGATCTATGAACACCAACCTGCAAAGGGTCTGTGAACACCAACACCATGCTGGAACTTGGAACTACATGGAAAGGGCTTTAATCCTTTCTTCCCAGGATCCAGTCAGCTCAGTGTTCCACTTAAACAAGCAACTGGAAACTGTCAAATCCTGTGTAAGGCACTCATTCATGAACAAGTGCTGCCCGAAATGGTGTAAATTTAAAGGTCAAGAGCCTGCAAGGATACAATAACAAGAGGGCAGTTGTACTGAGCAGATTAGTGGTCCAATGCCACAAAAGGTAACTTATTATACTTCCACTATGCCAAGTGTTTAATCGTTGGATCACCCACTCTTGACTCATTTGTAATAAAGGACCACTAAAAAAGCTGTTTAACAGTACTTGCTCCGTTTCCCTTGATAAGGCAAGATGCATGTTCATTGACTGAGCAGCGATCATGTCTGCGCCGTTCCGCATTTTCCCCTTCTACAGAATATAGCCTAAATCCAGAGGGAGAGAGACCAAATCATCCTAATGGTCCCATCGCGGGCCATGCCGCTCTGGTACAGTGATCTCCTGCAGCGTCCTGTTGCATCCCCCATATGTCAGGGAAGCATCCTAGTTCCACAATCCCGCTGCAACTGTCCTATATTGTACCTAAGCCTGTCCGCAAGCTTTTGAGCTTGGCTCCTGAGCACGACAAATGTGTCCTCTTAAACCTCTTGGAGGACTGAAGAGACATTTCTTGCCAAGTGAGAGCATGATCGACTAAGACTGCGTGAAGTGGAGGCTTTTCCATGCTTGGGGTGTTTAGGCCCTTGTTTCAGGCACCGTTTCAGCAACTGCTTCTTTACCTTTATCTGTCACAATAAGGACTAAAGCATACATTCGTTAAAATTAATCTTTCTGCTAGTTCCAGATACGATTTCTGAAGATCGTAGGATTCTATTGTCATTCAGGCTTATCGGGGAGTTTCTGAAAAGTCTGTTTCAGGCATTCCCACTGGTGAGTGGTAGTTTGGAAACATTGCCAGAAATTTACCAGACGTTACTATCTTGGCAGAGAAATAGCGAATGAATGTGCAGTTGGACAAGCAGTACTGTACAAACGTTTCCAATGAGAAGCCCCCCTGCCAAAACATGAATGTTCTTCACTTTACTGCTTGCTACTCGGATTCAACTATGTGAATCCCTGAGTAATATAACACTGGAGAAGAATTTAGTTTATTGCCTGCTACTGCAGTTTTTCCACTTTGTCTTTTATGACTTCACATGCAGCCCTCCCCGTTTAGATACTCCATACCTTGTTTGTTTATGTCCACATTAATGATTTAACATCTAAACTGCACGAGTGGAGTTCGAAGCACCTTCACCCAATTGGCTAAAGTTTGAGTCCTTTTGAATGCAGTGGATCGGCTACTAAAGTGAAGGTTCTTCAATTGTTTCTGCTGCTGATTGGTGCTGGACACTGCTATTGACGGTAACCATACTGGGAATAGTTAAAGCATTGTGAGTTCACAAAGGCTGCCAACCCCGGAGAACATGTACTGGCACAGTACTGTGCTGCAACTGTATTCTTATAACCTGCAATAAAAATATCTAGATAGGTTTTACAGTTAAATGCAGGACTAAATCCATCAACTATCCCTGTTACTGCAACTTTGTGAGTTTGTGTCCTGTGGTAGTGTGATTACCTTTGACTATATCGTTGCAGCTCATGCTTCGTCCTGTCACGTGATCTATTGCGTCTTTTTAATCCTAGAGTGGTGTAGTCTGCTGCTTTGAAGTGGACTATTTGTCCTTTAAAATGTTATGTTGATACAACCTTTTATTTGCTTCAACTGCAGGACTTCCTGCTGCACTGTAGCTTATTGATGCAACTATTCTTATCTTGAATTCTTTGTTACTTGTCAAACGAAAGCACATTGTAATTCCTCCCTTTGTTTGCCAGGCATCCACTCTGTTGACGTCACGTATGACGGAAGCCCTGTGCCAAAGAGCCCCTTCAGAGTGCCTGTTACCGAAGGATGTGACCCAACCAGAGTAAGAGTTCATGGGCCTGGAATTGAGAGCGGTACCACTAACAAGTCCAACAAGTTTACTGTGGAGACCAGGTAACCCCCGGCAATTCACTTGTTAGTGGTTGTGCATGTGGTGGTTGTTTTATGAGCGAATAAGGTGGGCGGTAGTACAGTGACCATTGTTTCCGCCTCTTCCATCAAGCTGCAGCTGGGGCCTAGTCTAACAGCCTCCATAGGTCTTAAATCTAGAAGTTGGAGTTAATTTGAATTTGCTGTAAAGTAACTGCTTCTGGATGAATCCTGCAAAATACTGGACTTTAATTTCCGATGGCATCATGTCTGTTCTCTAGGGGTGCTGGCACAGGAGGCCTGGGCCTAGCAGTGGAAGGCCCCTCTGAAGCCAAGATGTCCTGCACCGACAACAAAGATGGCAGCTGTTCTGTGGAGTACGTTCCCTATGAACCTGGGACTTACAACTTGAATGTCACCTACGGAGGTCATCAAGTTCCAGGTAAGAGCCCTCCTTCAGTAGATGTCTTCCCGATGCCTCGCTGTCTGCAGTTCACCACAGTATGTGCAGGAGTCCTTCGAGGATGTTGACCATAGCGATAGTCAAAAGCAGCATGTGTGGTTTATGGTATTCTGGTTTCCCATGTACTGTCCTGCTGGGATTCACATGCTCTGCTGTCAGGTGCTAAAGGTACACTTTCATTAACTTGTGCAACTAGGGGTTATCATTTTTTGTATGTCTTGTGATTCAAAATGGTTGACAACCTAAGGCCAGTTTATTTAGGTTGATCTTGGGCAGCGCATACGCTGCACGGTGAGGCATGCTGTATCCAGGTAGGGATTTGAAACTCGCCCCATATTTTTCATTGGCTTGTCATTGTCCATTGTGGCTGCTCATTGGTCAATAAGCTTAATACTCACTCCTTAGTACTTGTCTCATTTTGTAATCTCCCAGGGTAACAGCCCCTGTTACGTGTGTTAATCTGTAGGCTTTAATTACAGCCTCTGAGCACTATTTTCACAAATAGCTTTTTCCTGCCTGCTGTTGGGACATGCTCTCCTAACACTTTATAAACATTTTTATAGCACCGGCGTCAACGCATTTCCAATGCAGTATGTCGCGCATTTGTGAGTTTGAGCTATTGGCATTGTGAATGACAATGCCTTTTATCAGTTTTAAAAACATAAATAAAAGGCATTGTCATTTACAATCCCAATTGCTCAAACTCTCGTAAATGCAAGACCTATTGCATTGCAAATACTTGTCTGTTCTTGTCATTGAATATCTAAATACCCCCGTATTTTCTAAGGAGCTCTTGATGACTGAGGAACAAAGGGATGTTTTCTAAATCGGAGCTTTTCTTTCAAGCAACGTAATTTGCTTGATTGCTATTTTTTAGACTATTTTACTGTTTTGGAGATAGCTTTTTGTGAGATGCTGGTCTCACTGCAAAATGTTGCCCTGTGAGTTCAAGGAAAATAGAGGCTGCTAGAATCCGAGAACTGCACTTGGTCGGTTGGTCTACCGTGAACCGTACAGAGGTTTAGTATGCTATTGAAGTCTACGACTTCGCTGCTCAGAACAAATGCTGAGTTCTCACCAAGACTTCCCCCTGCCCTAGCATTTTTTTTTTTTTTTTTTTTTTTTTTTTTTACTTCTATAGCACAAGCAGAATGTAATTGATGGCAGTAAAGCCTTTAGGTTCTCATAGTAGTTTTCAACTAAACTAAAAACAAATATTCAAACACAAATCAGAGCAAATTCCGTAAACTAGAATCAAACTACAAAGCTGGATATGAGAATCCCTTTCAAAAGCATTCAAGCGATGCCTAGTCTCCCTTCATTTTTAGATTTCAAAGTTTAAAAAACATTCCCAACCACTAGGTGTTTTTTTCTATCTTGAATCTATTTTAGATTCATATACTGTGCATAATCACAGGTTGACGATAAGTAACTCTTCCGGTCACCTTCTGTCTAATGAAGAAAAGTTCACCCTTCAATATCCAGACTTAAAGGGAATTAGTTACAAGTCTTTGCTTTATTAAATGGCAAAACATCCAACTACATCTGATGCACCAGGGACAGTCTATGTAAGGTACTTGGGCTTGACTGATCAATCCCTTTTCAGGCCAAGGTATGTCATTATAAATCAAGGTCGAGGTTAGATTTCATGATGGCCTAAATAGCAGTACTCTAGACAGTAGCAGAATAAGTTGCCAAGGTATATACAGCAAGCACGGCTAGTCGTTTCCTGCCTTAGTAATGGCCGCATGGTCAGAGTCCAGGACAGATTCAGTATCTTCTTGATAAATTTGCATACAGTAATTCTAAATGGAAGTTGCGTATATAGTCTGTGGTTATTGAGAAAATAAGGCATGTATCCAGCCTATCTGGGGGAATTGTAAACACTGTCACAGGGTTTCTTTCGTACGTTTACACCGGGGTGTTCTGGTATATGCTGGAAGTTATCGATGCCTTTGCAGATGCTTATAATCTGCATAAAACTGCTTCCTCTACCTAGTACTCTATGGAAGGTTATCTGAGCAGTACAAACTGTAAGAACATGAGCCATATGGAGCGCTGGATCTTGCTACAAGAATGTGCTATATGGATGAAATGATGTAGGGGTGATGTAGCGTTGATCTCCCTGAACATTCAGTCCATGTTTGGAGTGTAACCTGCATCGTTCCAAGCTTGCATCTTTCATTCGCTAATGCTCTCCTTAGAGGTGAGGTTGGTGTCCATCGCGAGGGGCAGATTGATGAACCCTTTCTCGCCCCTTAGCTCTGCAGACTCTTACTAGACAGTTTGGATCCCTTTGGGCCAATGTTTGCACTGCTCACTCTGCCATGGACAGTAACGGCTGCGCCACAAAACAATGGGCTGTCGAACGGCATGGACAGGCTTGAATGTGTCCGAAAGGAAGTTACAAGAATTGAAAGTACCCATTGAAGGGAGAAAATTGGCATTCAACTTGCAATCTGGCTTGCGTACAGTATTGCAGAGTGATGGCGTTGGCTTAGCCTTAAAAGGCACTTGTTGGGTAGTGTTTCTGGACTCCGGCTTGAGGGGTGGAGAAGAATTGCTTGTTCTCACTGAACTACGGAATGATTTAGAACATTCTCCAAGCCGGTTTGGCTCCAAGCCATGGCATTCTTTCCAGGGCACAGTGCCAGTTTTGAGGTCTTGCACATTCAACATAAGCTTCAAGAACGAGGAAGTTGCTGTGGAGCTCATCGGAAAGACCTACCAGAGGGATTCCAAAACTCTGCCCTGTATTCTCTGTGTATTTTGTTTCATCCTGAGGCTTTTACTCCCTAATTGAATCTATGAAGTTAGGCAACTTTCCTCTCTTCTAATAAAACCTAGTTCGAACCTTCTGAAAAGGCAATAACTACAGAAATGGGCAGCTCTTTGCATGGGCAAAGACGTGCATTTTCTTAAGCTTTCTATTCTTTTCTCTTGAGGCAATGTGTCTGCAAGATTTGTAATGGATTCTGTTTTGAATCACTAGGACCAAATGCTTCCAGCACTCTTTCACTCCACGCGTATAACCACAATGGGGCACTTTACCATCTGAAGTTGGCAAGCTGGCTTCATTATGTGGCAGTGGGCTTTGAATTTAGACACAGTAAACTCATTCAAACGTTCTCCGTTTCAAACTTGTTCAGAAGCATCTGTACAGTAAATTGTGTTGGACCCTAAGATGCAAGTACTGACTGGGAAGGCTAAAGCAGAATGGAGGTTGCCTCGACCTGCAAATATTCCAAGACCTCCAAGAACAAATTGCATAAAAAGATTTAGGACGATCGGGAATGCTGCCTTCCTGTTCTCGAGGTAGGCATCTAGACTGCTCCCGTTTCTCCTACTGCCTCGTTGCCGTAGTTAGTCTCCCACCCCAGTACTAGCTTTGGGCTTGTCCTTCCTCCGGTTTTCCTGTAATTTCCAGTTGCTGGAGCTGACCCCTGTGCAATTGCAACCTTTACTCTGGCAACACTGACTTTGTTCAGTCGCGCCCCCTTCGGTCACACACACTCCGGCCTCTTGGGGACAGTAAGTTTTGTAACTGGTCTTCTGCCAATGGGTATGCCTGTGGTGCCAGAAGACACCATGCCGCTTCCTCTTAGTGATGATCAGGCCCTGGTGCCATCTTCATAGCCATCGCACGGTGCAGTGAAGTTTCAAAAAGACCAAGGTTATTCTAATATATTCTCAACACCAAGCACGGAGGCCCGTAGAGGAGTCTCAATATAGATCTCCAACTTGGGACAAGTATTTCGAAAGGATGCATGACCTATTCAGGTCCAAATCTGATGCTAAACAAATGCCTGATGATGTCTAGTAAGATGACTGCGTTAAGGTGGGTAACCTTCTCCCTCCCAGAAGTACAGATGCAGGGGCTCTAACCCTTTAAAACTCCAGTGGGTTAGATAACGCCACCGCCCCCACCCCATATTTGAGTTGGGAGGGTCCTGTGAGCTCATTCTTGTCACCCTCCCAGAAGCAGATCATGCTGCCAGTGCCTTTGATCTCGGTCCCCTTGCTTACCATCAACAAGGTCTTAATGAAAAGTTGACAAATAAGTTGTTCAGGACTTTTTGGTGACCTGCTCTTTCAACCGACCACTAGGAAGATACTCCTTGGATATTATTTCAAGAGGTGAGA
Organism: Lissotriton helveticus; assembly: GCF_964261635.1. Taxonomy (NCBI): domain Eukaryota; kingdom Metazoa; phylum Chordata; class Amphibia; order Caudata; family Salamandridae; genus Lissotriton; species Lissotriton helveticus. The sequence goes on from NC_136071.1 coordinate 26,670,377, forward strand.
GCTCGGCAGGTAGGAGTATCCATCAGCTCTTTACCGACCCACTCTTCCCTGTTCTTAGGAACAACCCTAGCCCTTTTGATTGTACCCTGTAGAGCTCGCTGTTGCATTTTGGCTTGGTTCGCACTATAGAAATGCTACATAAATTATTTGTTTCAAATTTTGCCCTGGTACACTGCATAGATTTGTCGATCTTGGTAGCCTGGTCTTCCGCTCTATGGATGATTGGGTTGGGAGGAAGGATAATAAACTAATGGCATGACAGGGTGGCACTTACAAGGCTCTGGTGATGTCATGTCCAGGGTACCGGGCATCTCTGCAGAGCGAAGCACCAGCTATTTCAGCTTGTCTGGATCAGTCCGGTGCCTGGAGGAGATTAGATGCAAGGAATCTGCAGACAGATTATCCACCAGAAAGAATTTGTTTGCCCTGCATTAATTAGCAGTAGGAACACCTGTTTTTGAGAGAAGCTAATAAGTAGGAATCTTAACTCCTTCAGTGAAGTGGCCCTAAAACGGGCGTGTCTCAGAACCCGCAGGAGACTGGCGCCAAAGCAGTTATGCAGCACAGCCCATGCATTGACCTTAAGTTAATGGTCTGTCCACTCGTGGCAGTGAAGTAGGCATGCAAGTTTTTTTTTTTCTGACATTACTGAATAATGTTAATATCACACTATTACATATGTGAAAGTGAGGGGTGCCTTGGGGGTGTAGTGAGAATTCCACATGGCAATTAATGCTTGTTGCTGACAATGTTCGACTGGTTTTTCGAGGAATCGCTCTGGGCACATGTCCAAGTAGTTTTCAGATGTGACCTCTGACTCTCCTAAATGGGAAGCAAGATGTGCCATGTTACAAGACCTGTTCGGTGTGTGTTCTGTCCCAGACACTTGTTCGCAGTAGCTGGAAAAATTACTTATTACACTTTACATTTAGATACCCATACAGCATTCCCAGGGGATGCACTGTAGATGGGTAGCTACAAGACACTTCATTACAATTTTCCACTAATCCTTATTCTCAAGCAAGTGATTTAAAAGTTCTTCATTTAGAATAGCTGATGCTCCCACATTCCCACCGGCTGCTGAGGAGGTGGGGGCGGCCTATGGACTGGTAAGGACCAATGACCATGGCAGCGTGGCTCGTGAAATAAATCTACTGACGCCAACACTGTCGCTTTGAGAAACCTCCCACTTCTTGGACCCTACACTAGATGCAGAAATATGATCAGCATGTGAAAGTTTACCTAGTGAAGTTGACGAACAATTGGGACAGGTAACTTATCCATCTTGGTGATCGTATAGTGAGGTATTTCAGGCATGTGCATTGATGGAACGACATCCATGCTAGACTACTACTGTGTTCTTTATCACGATCCTTCATTCTTTTCAGGTTTTTTCCTGTTTCTCCTTGTGTCCTACTGTATCTGATGTGGTTCTTAAAGTGTTACACGTGATTGTACGAGACACCAAGCGCAAACTCCATCGCAAGCGCTGCCAAAGTTGTAACCTGTTCTTGTTTGAACTCTTTCCTCAGGGAGCCCATTTAAAGTACCAGTTACTGATGTCGTGGACGTTTCTAAAGTGAAATGTAATGGCCCGGGACTGAGCCCTGGAGTTGTACGTGCAAACATTCCGCAGTCGTTCAGTGTGGATACAAGCAAGGCTGGCGTAGCACCACTGCAGGTTAAAGTGCAAGGACCAAAAGGTAAAAAACTGGATTTTTACCTATGCAGAAGGTTAACTTGATCAGTTTACTTCCTATTTTGTTTTAATGCAGTTCTTCAGTTTGAGGGTTTGTGGATTTGACACTGGGTTGGTACCAACTCGCTATGCTCTTCATGCTGCTACTGGTTAACATGTCACCTTTGGCGTCTCCTATTGACATATTAAACTGGGAACTGAGTTGTCAAAGCATTTTTATCTTTCACTATGGCATCTTAACTTTTTACTGCTAGTCTCCTGTATTAAAAACTACCTTAATGTTGCTCTGAAATCTTCTTGAAATGTAACTGTTTCTGCTGGTCTAGGTGTGGTTGAACCTGTTGAGGTTGTTGATTCTGTGGATGGTGTACAGACGGTTAACTATGTACCAACCCGGGAAGGTCCTTACAGCATATCGGTGCTCTATGGAGATGAAGAAGTCCCTCGCAGGTAATGTCCTCGGTGGTAGGCTTATCTAGAGATGGGCGACTAGAAGGGTCGCAAGTAATTGTTGGGAGAGGGTGGGGCTGCAGCCATACTTCGTGAAACAATTTTTATCTCTAAATATGCTGCCACTTATTTTCTGCAGCCCGTTCAAGGTGAAGGTGCTCCCAACACATGATGCCAGCAAGGTGAAGGCCAGTGGCCCAGGATTGAACACAACCGGAGTGCCCGCCAGTATGCCTGTGGAATTCACCATTGATGCCAAGGATGCAGGCGAGGGACTCCTTGCAGTACAAATTACTGTAAGTGGAGTGAGTGCACATGGGTGGTATGTTGGGATGAGAAGGGGGGGGGGTATAAAACCACGGATCGACTGGTCCTGAATGTCACTCTTGAGGAATGCATGTTTTCAGTGGCTCTAAGATCTACCTAAATTGACCAGTGATTTGAGACTATCAATTTGCTGTGTTTAGACCGCTGCCATGGCTGACTGTTTCTGGCTGTTTGCAATCTCATTTTGTAGCAGAACTGCAGGCAGAGCAATTCTGTGCCCAAATTCCCCATGCTGCTTGTAATTCACCAATTGTAATGTACTTTTGTCTTGACTGAGTGTTGTGCACTTATGGCTTACAAAGGCTTGGCAGTTCGGTCTGGACTGTTCCCATGAGGCACAGGGTCAAGATTGATTTGCATATGGCCATATCTGAACTGGAGTGGCTTGGCGAGCAAAATAACGATGAATTAAACCCAGATCTGTGACTGGGGTGAATGTTTTGCCAGTGTGCAACATTCCGTCCATCATCTTGTGTGTTTTGCTGTGCACTTATGAATCTTTTTGATTCTTAAGTGTGTCCATGTAGGAAGCTGGCCTGGTTGTATATACTATACCAAAGTAAGGCATAGTGTGAAGAGTCCAGTGGATCCCCAAAGGCTTAGAGGTTAAAGCAGATCCACTGGACTCTATGCACACTAACTTACTTTGGTATGGTATATACAGAGCCAGCTTCCTACATTGGTGGCAACAGTGGGATGCCTGGACACAGTCGGTTGGGCCACCCAAGGCAGTGGGGCCTCTGGTGCAGGGCTGTCTTTTGGCGTCTGGTTTCCTGACCAGCTCCTGGTTGAGGGGGGGAACCCTCCAGATTGAGGCTGCATGTGTTGGCTGGATCACCAGGGTGCCATGGCGTTGGACCACTCTAACTCGAGCCGTGGGCGTCTGGTGTAGATTTGTGGATCCAGTTGAAACAAGTCTACTGATGAGCAAATCTGATGCTCACAGGAGACAAAGTCTTGTTAGGGCTAGGAGGGCAGGTCTTCTGGGTTCTGGGAGGCTGCTGGCTGCAGGACACTGATTCCGCTTGAGCAGGTAGAGGTCGGGACAGGCTGGGGCCAAGTCAGTTGATGTCCTCTTACTTTAGCATGGCTCTTTTGTCATTCTTTCTTGTCTAAGGATGCAAGGTTCGGGGTTGCCACTAAGTACTAGTTTTAGGGGAGTTTCAGGTAGGTACAGGTTGAGATCAATGGGTCCCTTCCTTGGGATGGGTGCACCCCCTATTATGTCACCCGCCATTGGGAGGGGCTCATAAGCCTCACTATGGTTGGCTGGGTCCCCCCCATCTTCAGGATGGCAGGGACTGAGCAGTGCCTCCCCTCCCTCACCTGAGTGGCAGGTTTGGCAAAGGTGGGAACACCTCTCCTATCTTGGTTTTCCAGCCAATTCTCCCATCCAAAGTGGGGGTCAGAACCAGTGGGGGGGCCAGTTGCTGGGAGCAGCAAATAGCTTGTTCTGCTTACAAAGGCGGCACGCCTCTGAAGCTTCCCCTTCGAGGACCCTACCCATCCTGGGGAAGTAGGCTTGGCATCTTTGCCCAGGATGTGCTTTGTTTCCAGACACTGAGAGCGGGAGGCTCTTGACCCCAGGGGTTCAGAAACATGTCTGCGGGTGGCAGTTGGCGAGCAGTCAACCAGGACACTAGTGAGTCAGTTTATCAGAAGGCATCTCTAAGATGCCCTCTGGGTGCATTTTGCATTAAATCCCACACTGGCATCAGTTGGGTTTAATGTGCTGAGAAGTTTGGGACCAAACTTCCCAGGTTTTGGTAAAGCCATTATGGTGCTGTGGAGTTCGTAATAACAAACTCCCAGATCATATACTCTTAATGGTATTACTGCACTTACAATGTCTATGAATTGGCTTGGACACTAGGGGTACAGGGCTCATGCACCTGTACCCTCACCACTAGTATGGTCCACCCAGCTAGAGGGGTGGCGGACCTGTGCCAGGGCAGTGGGTTGTAGGCATGGCACACAGGGATGATTGCCATGTAGACTCTTCACTTTGTTCTGCACCACAACAGGCAGCCTGCAAAGGCAGTATGTGGGTGTTAAGGTACAGGGCCTCCAAGGGTGGCACAATATGTGCTGCAGCCCTCAGAGGCCTTCCCTGGTCAGTGCCCTTGTTACCTATGGCACCTGTTGCAAGGGATTTACATGTGGCTAGAGTTGCCAATTTAGTTTAACAGTACAGTTTTACGGAAAGAACATAGGCTCTGGATACCTGGTTGGCAGGAACCCATGGCACACTCAAAGAACATAATCGGGCAAAAAGGGGCTCTTTCCTACAATCCACGTTTGCAGCTCGAACCACTTCTGGATTTTAGAGGTTAGCATGCTGTGAGTCCTATCCAGCCTGTGAAAGGGTTTGTACATGGCAGCAGTTTTTGTAGACGAGCTGCCTTGAGCAAATTGAGAAAATGGCATAGCTTTTATTTGCTCAACCTCTATAAATGGGGGAATATTTTCAAAAACGTTTAGTCTACCAAGATGCACTGTATATTTTATATAGGGATTGTATTTACAGGACTTTGCAATAAAGTGTAATTAAACCCAAAGCGCCCCCCCCCCCAACCTCCTCCCCCTCACCTCCCTCCAAAGACCCCCACATTGATCTCCCAGGCAAGTTGACTATAGCATTAGTTTGCATCAATGTAGGTGCTTTAAAATGTAGTGACCTAGAGTTTAATGATCTGCATGCCCTTCCCTGCCTGGAGGTGAATTTGGGCAAACACCAGAGCAGGGCATGTCTTCCACCCACTAGTTGAGAAGCTTTGATCCTCCATTAGTCGTCTTTGTGTGTTAATCGAAGCAGGGCATTGTAAAGGGCCAAACTGCAGAACTTGCCTGTCTCTCAGCAGAAGTGTTCATGTTGCTACACAGCTCTCTTCTTCCACACAACCATCTAACATTGCTGTTTCAGTAAAACTGTCCAGCGCAATGAGGTTCTAGGAAGATCTGATCATCAAATGTTAACAAACCACGCCTTTTTTACTAAACATTCTGAATAATAAACCTCGTAATTTCGAGGGAAAAAAAGGCTCAAATTCATGGACTTTTTTTAGAGAATGCTTCAAAAAATATGCCAGGTTTGTGTTCTGAAGCCTGTTTTACCTCTGCATTTATGGTGATGCTAATCCTGTGTAACGCAATCCCCTAACTCCCTCCCCATCCCACGCCCGCCAAGTCGTAGACCTGGTGCTCCACTCTGGCAAAAAGGTAAACTGTTGCATTTATAGAAAGCCCTTAATAGTTTGAAAGGTTACCAGTAGGCTCAGTTTTCTCTATGGCTAAATCTGGGGTATTCTAACCACTGCAAACTACACAGATGCATTTTCTGTTGAAGGCTTGGAGTATTGCATTTTCTTCCCACTAGCTGCTACTCCATTGGTTACTTTTCACTTCACCCCAGCTATATCGCCTCTCTTCGTGCCTCTGCCCATCCTTGAAGTCTAGCAGAACAAGCCTGCCTTGCAGGGTGCTGTAAATGCCCCTGTGCCACTTCTAGCATCACTCCTGTAGCCCTGTAGACATAAGTGCATAAGACAGTTGTCTAATGTAGGGTCAGGAAAATTGATTCATTTTAGAATTTCACGATACTAGAGAAGATAACTTTTGATAAAGTTGAACTATTGTGGGCACGCTGATATGGCATGATGCTAAACCCAGACTTTGATGCAACATCTACTCGTTTCAGGATCCTGAAGGGAAACCCAAGAAGGCCACCATCCGAGACAACCAGGATGGCACGTATACTGTGTCTTATGTGCCGGACATGACTGGCCGCTACACCATTCTTATAAAGTACGGCGGGGATGAGATACCCTACTCGCCGTACCGCATCCGCGCTGTACCCACTGGCGATGCCAGCAAGTGCACAGTCACTGGTAAGTGCAATCCTGCAAATCTCACTTGTTTGTCTTGTTTCTATTTTATGTTCAGAATCCAAGCACTCACACTTGGCTTTTGTGATGTACACATCTTGGTTCGCTGCACACTTAAATAACTCGTTGTTTATTTTCTTTGCCAAGTTTTGAATTTTTTTTGTGCACTTTTTTTTCTTCCCACCGTTAATGTCTGTGTCTCACTTGATCTTTCCTTGCTCTTTCACCTTTCACCTCAGTGTCAATTGGAGGTCACGGGCTAGGTAAGCCGCCTTGCTGGTGCCAACTTTAATGTTTTGTTTTAAACCTAGAAAATGTGTACTTTAAAAAGTTCACAGCAGTTTGACTGGTTTTCATTGGTTTAATGACCTTGAGTGAGTGGGCGCTCAGAAAGTTGAAGGACCCAACCCAAATTGTGCAACATAAGACGAGACTTTTATTTGCAAATTATAATAATGCTGTAGACTGATTCCGGACTCCTCCAGGCTGTTCATTGGAACTTTGTCCCTGTAGGATGTAGCTCATGAAAGGGGCGCTAGAACCTGAACTGCTGTGAACTTTTCAAGTAGAACCTGCAAGGAAGGTTGCCACACCCATGGAACAGTGCAGTTTGCAGCACATTCAGTGCCTTCAGAGTGCACGGTATGTGAAATACCTTTTTAAATTGAGCCTTGGTGTCTGGGAAGTCCCTCAGCAATGATGGGGTTTGGGGGTGTTTTCCCCCCTTTTTGCACCCAATGAGCTTAGTGTCTATGGCTTCCTGCATGTGATGTGTGGTTGCCATTCTAAGTTTTGTGCCTGTGACACAAAGCAGTGACTCACTGTCCCTAAGGTTAGTACATGCATGCTCAGTGGCATGCAGAATGTATTCAGAAACCAACACCAGTTCAAAGTATGGGCTGATTGGGTTTAAAAATGCCTCTGAACATGAGGGTTTGCCTCAAACTTATATGAATCTCTACACTGCAGTCTGAGCCTGTTCTCTTGAATCAGTGTGGCAACCTAACTTGTCCCCTTTTGTGACTTTCTGTACAGGGGAGGGGCGAAGAGCTGTGGTGCTGGCATGCAATGTCTTTGTGGAGGTGGGCTGGGTTGTTTTGGCAATGCTGACCTGCTGTTCTAATTGCATGTGATCTGGAGCTTGGGGAATCTTGAGACTGGTTTCTCAGTGGTGTCCAGGAGCGCTAACGACTGGAAAATAAACTTGCTTTGTGAAGGTGCAATGGCTGCCTGAGTTTAGGTGGAAGTGAATGTCCTAATTGTACAAGCTCCCTCGAATCCCTTAAACAACCCTTCCTCCATGCACAATCCAAATTTCAAGTGGTCTTTCTGCTCTTTCCTACACTAAATATTTTCAGTACATATTTATGGTCTTTCAGGCAAGACCTCTTCTTTGTACTGTACATAAGTTGGCATTTGTTTGGGGATTGGCTTTGGTCTCAAGCTAAATATGCTGTAGATAAACCTCCTCCTGGGCAGGCGGTGTTTGCAGATTCAGGATCTTTGTTTACCCTTCCCCATTGATTTTTGCATGCCTTCTGTACTTGTGGAAAGCCTGCTTGCTTCAAGTGGTCACTGTGGTGAGTTATGCAGGTAGTAGTTGGTTAGTGGATTTTTCAGTGACCCTTTTGCCTATTTTTTTATTTACGAACCCATAAAGTAGGTCTTCGGTCCCAAAGTTTGAGGTTTCCCATTGGAAGGAACTTTGTAAAGCTAAACGGAAATGGTGCTTTCCTTTTTCATGTGTTTACCAGGTGGCCGACATTGTGCACGTAGAATGCCTAAAGTTGAGATCTGTTTCTTTGCCTAAAGAAGCTTCTATAGTATAAGGAGCCGCTGTGAGAACAGATGGCACCACTTCGAATGGTCTACTTGTCCTCTTGTTAGTTCTCATTCTGTGCACGAGCCACTATCAATGAATGCTAACAGTTGTCACATATGTCTAAGTTTGTGAAATAGTGAATTAACATAATTCGACAAATTTCAATATCAGGCAGCCTGGCATCTTCTGTTTTTAACTTGCACGCCTTACTCAGATATGTCAGATTCAGTGCATCAACAAACATGCTACCAGTGGTACTTGCTCTGATATGTAGGCTCCGTTTCTACCCACGCTGCCGTCTTTGCTGCCTTGTGCATGTCTTACTTCATTCTTCCAGCTCTGATCGATTTTAACATAAGCTGCTGCTTTCTTTTGCATCACTCTGTAACTGTTGCAACTTTGCCTGTATGTTGTAGAGTAAATCGCATAATTTATTCTGGAAGTTTTCCAACCTTTCCCTTTCTGCACTGGTCATTTCAACAAGCGGTTCTCCCCACGGACTGTCCTGCTTCAGCACAGTTGTTCATTTTACATTATGTTGTAGGGGAGACATGCATAGAGACTTATTTATAAAGTTTTATATAGCACGAACTTTGATTGTAGGATGGATGTGAAAAAAATCTGTAGAAGCAGGTGTTTAGTTTTTGACCTGGTTGTATAGAAAAGAGTGGATTTAGCCACAGTTAAAGGCTTATTAGTGGTTCACATTTACACAAGGCTCCTGCCAAGCCTGAGTGAGACCTTTGCGCTTTAACTTGAGGTGCCTCAGATGTTTGCTTCTACTACAGAAGCTGGTGCCCAGTTTGAGTTGAAAGTCTAAAAGGTGTTTGGGTGTGGTGGAGGGCTAGCAACGTGGTGGAGTGAACAGAAGATTTGGAACGAATGATGGATGTTCTTCATGGAAGTGATGGTAACTGGGACAAATGGGGGAGAAACCATGAGAGCATTTAATATACAGAGTTTTGTACTGTGCTGACACGTCACCTTGGTTGCATCCAATGGTTGGAATTTAAGTGTACATACAATCTTATGAACCATGTGGAATTTAGTAGACCAGATGACCTGGTGCCTACCCTACATTCTGTTTCCTAAATGAAGGCTGAGCTGTTTGTTTTCTATGTACTGGATCCTTCAACAACTTGTTGTTTCTTGGCTGATATTCCTAGTAAAGATGTTGCACATAGCAGGACTTTGCATCAGATAGACCTTGCGGTCGATCATGCCTCTAAGAGTGTTGGCTAATGTAGAATTGGCAGACCAGTACGGTTCACTTCACTAGGCACTCTGATCCAGATTTCTGATTGAGGTCTTTTTCTGCTTTTAATTGTTGGCATTGGGTGAGCTATCTTTGAGAACACCATTCTCCTTTCAAAGCCATGAGGGTGTGCCGAGCAACAGGGCCTTTGATTAGAGGGATAGTTGTGCATTCAAGTGATATTCAGACTGTTAAGTGTGCCTTTCTGTTGCTCTTCCCCGCTTCTCTTTTTGCCAATGTTAACAGGGGCTGGTATCGGACCAACTATCCAGATTGGGGAACAGACCGTGATTACTGTGGACGCGAAGGCAGCTGGCAAGGGTAAAGTCACTTGCACTGTGTGCACCCCTGATGGCACCGAGGTTGATGTGGATGTTGTGGAGAACGAGGATGGCACATTCGACATCTTCTACACCGCCCCTCAGCCAGGAAAATACGTCATCTGTGTGCGGTTTGGAGGAGAGCATATTCCGAACAGTCCCTTCCAAGTTACTGTAAGTTTTGCTTGTGGGGAAATGGGTGTATGCAATATCTGTGTGGGGGGAGAGGGCTTTGTAACCAGGGGTCTGGCCTGTAATTCGCACCAGTTTATAGGTCGCTATGGTGATTTAGAGATGCCAGATCATTGTAGGTAGACATTGGAGACAAATGGACACATACTTGTTGCATTGACTTTTTGCAGGGTGCTGTGGGTGTAGAACCTGCGCACATTTGTTGGCACAGAGGAGAAAGAAGTAACCGAAAGGCAGGTCACACTGCTTTATAAAATGCTAACCTGTTTCTCTCTAACCCTACTAAATGAGACAGCCATGTTTTACTGGTATGACTTTACTTGGACTGATATCCTTTGCTCCCCAAATGTGTTGGTGCTGGGTACCTTAGGTTAGAAGGTAACCAAGACTCAAATCTACAGACCTCAATTTGGGACTTGGGGAAAGGAGCTGATCTCTGCCTCTGGGAAGAGCACCGTCTTCTCCCTGGTTTCAAGCAATGCCAAGCTTGGGTGGTTTGCTCTTTATTGCGGGTTATTGGCAAGGTTGTTCCTTTCCTCATTTCATCGTGACACGTTTAGACTTGGTTTCTCCAGTGTTCTAATTTGTGCTTGCCCCCCTCCTCACAGGCCCTGGACGGAGAGCAAATGATGCCCCAGCAGATGGTGCAGCAGAAGCTAGCCCCCTCTTACGCATACCCGCCCGGCATGCAGCAACCCTGGGTACCCTCCATTTTGAACCAACAGTAATTGTATCTCTTGTCTCAGTGGAAATCCATCCTGGTGCATTCTGGGGGGGTGCAGGAAAGCCATGGAGTTCAGTGCAGGGTTACTGCCATGCCAGTCATCCAATACACCACATCTGCCTTTGTCACCTTCACTCGATTAAGCCTCTCTGCACCTATACCTTTGCTTCAGTTTACACCAGATCACCCTACAAGTGGCTGCAGCTTGCCTCCGCATAAAATTAATAGGAAGGGGTGTTTAGTTGGGAGCTAAAGTGGCTATTCAAACAAGTGCAGCATGTGTACAGGCAGCGGCACATGAAGCTATTGGTTAAGGTTATAATTGCATGTTCAGCCTGAGATCCTTTCTGCAGCTACCTGTAGGAATGCCATTGTGATGCATGCACTGCTTAGTGCACCTTGCTTGCTGTTCCTTACTTTCCTGTAGTCCACCAGCAACATAGAACCCAAGGCAAGAACTCCCCACTCCAGCTGAGAATGCACCAGGGTCGGCATATTCCTGGATATTCATCGATTCATCCTTTTTCCTTCTCTCGATGAAATTCCACTGGGGTGCTGGGTGTCGGGTTCATCTCTCGTCCCTCCATTCTCCTGAGCGATCTTGAAGACTTCCTTCATCCCCATCATGTTTATTCATTCACATCCTCATTCTGTATCCTCCTACGTGAACGGTCACCGGAATCTCAATGTCTCTTGTCTTCTAAATATTATCACTGGGTGGGCCATCCTGTGTAATGTCTTGTTTTTCATGTGGTCTTGTGTTTATCTTTTTACGGTTGTTTGTTATTTTGTAATCCTTTTGTGTTAACGTTTTGAATGCCAAATGTATGACCATGTGTAGATTTGCCGTGACCCAGATAAATTGCATTGATCGACATGTCGGCTCAAGCAATAACTAGTTGTTGAGGAGTTGGGTTGGGGGGCAGGGTGGTTCACATGGATGCTGACACTTCAGATTGTTGGTCTTTATGGTGCTGTTAAACCAGTAGGACTTGTGATCTCGGCTACTGAAGATGCACCTGCAACTTCTCTTTGGGTGCCTTTGGTTGGTGACTGAAGTCGGCTGGCATGCCTTAGGTTGATGTAATTCCCCCATTTGTCCCCACTAGTTGGGCGTTGGGAGAAAGGATGGTTCAGTTTCCAAGAGGCAGATTGCTCTTCATCTCTGGAGAGATTTTCAGATATCTGAACTGGTCACCTGTGATGGAACAAACCAAGATTACCCAAAAGCTGCCTGACCTGTGTTCCAGTGCCGGAATCTAGTGTTTCTACACTGCTAGCAGTTTCCGATCACTTTTGAGCTTGGTTTGCAGCATGTATATGGTGACGGTGTACAGCATTGGCCTTTGAACCAAAGAAATTGTGTTGCCCCTCAAAGTCAATGTTTGTGTCTTCGTGGCTCACAATCAGTAAGGGTAATTTCTTGCTTTCGAAGTGTTGAATCAATAAGACAGTCCTCTTTGGAATAGCTAGGTAAGACCTAACCGGTGACTAAGGGCCTACATGAAGCAAAACCGGTCTGTGTACAGTGTCATTTGGGCTCCAGGTTGGGATATGTAGTGTTCTTGTTTTTTTTTGTAGCATTTTTCCCTAGTATCCTCCGACCCTTCCCTCCCACCACCCCTTTCCTTATTCCCATTCCTAAACCTAATCTCTTCCTTTTTTGGAAACCATCCTCTAAATATCTGGCTGCATCTCTTTACTTTGTGTAGGCTACAGACCGCCCAATGATGGGAGTAAATGGACTGGATGTGTCTGGCCTGAGGCCTTTTGACCTGGTCATCCCCTTCACAATCAAGAAAGGAGAGATCACAGGTATGTTTGCATTAGAGCAGCCGAGAAGGGCGAACAGACTGGCAGGGTGGGTAGCATGTCAATGTGTATACGTGTAATGTGGTCAGCCACACTAGACTCTCAAATCTCCTTTGAACCCTTTGCTGCTGGGCCACCCTCCCCCACCCCACCCCCTCCCTTGAATGCTGGGCTCTATTTTCTATTTGGTGGACTTTAGGTTATTTGATTTCAAAAGATTTTATTAGGAAAAATTTTATATATACAGTACAGATATACAGTACAGATATAGTGAAGGCAATACTGGTGACATAGTACGCCGTTGGGGTTACAGTAGGCGTATCATTGACATGAATGGTCACATGTACAGAAGTAGATGGGTAATCACGGTCTTTGCGTGTGCTGCCATTGGTGGTCTTATGTATTACCCTTGAAGGAAGAAAACAAAAGTGGGAAAGGAGAGAGAGGATATTCCTCAACTTAAAAAAAAAAAAAAAAAAAAAGTTTCCACATAAGATATCCTCGCCAAATATGCATGTTCCCCCTCAACATCCTGGCGATTGCAAAGGTACCCATGGCTTGTGGACTCTCCTGAAGGGAACCAAAAAATAGCCCAAATATAGCTACCCTTTATGTTTTTTGCACAAAAAAATGGAAACGGATGCTTTTTTGCGCAGCACTTTTGTCCCCCTAAAAATGGCATCAACTGAAGCTTTTTTTTTTTATTAGGCCACCAGCTTTCAGAAACCAGCCCAGTTGTTTCCTAAATGTTTTTGTCTAGTTTTTGCATTTTTCCATGAGGTAGTAAATTTGTCCTTGTTTTTGTGGTTTCAACCTACTTCCAGTTTGTGGTGGAAAATGTCAAACCTATGGGTGATACCAGACAACGAGATGTGTATATGTGTATATATATATATATATATATATATATATATATATATATATATATATATATATATATAGACCATTCTGGCTTCCGCACCGGGCTTTTTGTATAGATTCCTCAAGGTTTTCCTTAAACAATTGCATTAATAAATGAGAATTAGTAGGGAAAAACCTTTATTTGTGACCACATTTTCTTCTGTAAATTGTCACGATGGCAGATGTACTAAAGCAATAGTTATGTGCGACGGACCCTTATGGTCACAGCGATATTGCGTTTTTTAGGGTTTCCCAAAAATACGATAACCAAAGCCTGAAATTGAGCTGTACCTTGAAATTATTTTTCATTGTGTACCGACTATACAGCAATTCATATAGTAAAATACAAAAATTGAAAAATTGGTTGAAAGGAAACATCAGTATTTCTGAAATGTACAAAAGATAGAGTTTAGGAACAGTGTTTTGTGTACCTCTTAATTTGGAGTTACTCTAACTATAGTGATTTAGTTTATTTAGCAAAATGTTTTCTTTCACACACTGGCTTACATGTGGAAACCACAAATGCAGATACATCTAATTGGTAATAACAAGTGTTGCACTATTCTGTGTTGACCCAAGTTGGATTAAAAGATGTACCCTCCTTTTGTGGATGGGCCTAGCACCTGCGACACAATGCTCCAAAACGCGACCTGGAGACCTCATATTTCATCCAGCAGAATCCATGCTTTTTTATTTTTTGTTAGTGTGGATATCTGCGTATCTTGGGTGCTAGCTCAGCCGTCACCCAGGTAAACCTACGATACTGAGACCTTTCTGAAAGCTAGACGCCCGGTGGTGTCCAGGGTTGTTACTTGTGTGGTTCTCGGTTTTCTTACCCAGATGCCTTGCAAACGTCAAACAAAACACATTTTGTCACATTTCTTGGAGGTAAACTTCTGCAACCTTGCGGTAGCCACATTCCATACCACCCAGTTTGCCCCATGCCTCCGGATACAGATAGTACCCCATGTGTGGGTTAGAGTTTCTCCATCAATAGTAAAGGCCCAAAAGGTAGCAGGTGATGGAAGCAAATAAATTTCCTATATAAAATGATCTGCTCTGGCAATTTGGGTAGGTGTTACAGGTCTGGGCTCGGCACCCACCCAGGGAAACATTAAGAACAGACATTTCTGAAAACTAGATGCCTAAGAGTCCAGGGTAGTGTGCCTTGCATGGATCCCATGAAGTTTTCATACCCTCAATGCCCTACAAACCTCAAACTTTGCCTAAAATCTCAAATTTTCCATGCATTTCTTTAATAAACTTTCAGAATCCACAGCAGACACTCACAATTTTTATTACCAGCAATTCCCCCATTTGTCTCTAAAAATGCTACCCTTCTTGAGTGGCTGGGCCTAGTTTTGCAACGGGTATGGATCAAACCAGGGTATGAGACCCCTCGTGAGGACGTCCGAGGGGTTCAACTATCCTGTACATAAAATGAAACCTAAAACAAGCCTCAAGCACTGGCCTGCAAAATGTGAAGTCTGGCCTTGAAGTAGTAAATTAAATCTAAATCAAGTGGCAACAGGATTGGGCTGGTTTGAGGAATTTAAAATGGATGAATGTTTTGCAGTGGTATCTGAAGAACATAGTCTGAGTCTTCAGTCCATTATTTTGTAGTTGAATCTTTTTTAGAATTGTATGCAGTGTATTATTCTACTTTCTAATGGTTTGAGCTCGGGACAGTTACTTTCCTCTTTCTTCTGGGATGTCAACCAGAGGCTGAGCCATGTCCACCCTCCCGGTCTTTGAACAGGAGTCCACAGTGCCTCCGTATTTGGCTACCATCTTCCGATTCTTTTTTTTTTTTCTTTCTGCTCTTTGGTCCAGAAGCGCCATTGAGGGCTCGGGTCACCATGTATCTGAAGAGGCAGTGCAGCATGTAAATGAGATCTGAAGCGAAGATTGATCCTGTCAATCAGCGAGTTGCACAGAATTCGTGGAGAGTGCCAAAGCAAGAGATCTCTGGAGAATAGCTAAGGAGAGAGAGATTTCACATTGATCTTCCACTGCAGGGGATAGTCTAATATTTAGTTGAGGGCAGGTGGCTGTCACTGGATCGGATCTGGGGTCTTCAGTCAGGAGTAATGGACCACACCCTCTTTAGGTCTGACCATACTGTGACCATGCGTTGCCACAAATACTCGGGTGATGTTTATGCCATAAAGAATCAGTGGGTACTGCATGGCTTGTGAGGCCTTTCTGATACATGGCAAGTAGTCAGACAACATAGGCCTGTGCCCCGTGATCCAGATGTTCTTGCAAAGCACCCTACTATGGAAAGTCTCATTGTACAGGCCTCGACCAGTAAGGTAATCGGGATTTATTTATTTACATATACATATACTTTTTATTGATTCTTAAAACCAAATCAACAGTACAAGGTTACAAGCAGGTAGGGGCAGATATGAATAATCTAACTGTCTTGATACATAAATCCCCCTCTACCATGCAGTCTGTTTTCTCCTTAGTCCCAATAAACAATCCGATCTAAAAGAAAGTGTGTCCACCCCAGAAGGAACATGCCTCTCAAACGTTGGCATGCTTCTTTGCACAGCCTCTCCACTTAAATCTAATTTTCAACATTACAACAGAAGTTAATACCTTTCCTCCAGGTAGCCAGCAGAGGCGGATGTTGTGATCAGCAGAGTAGTCTCAATTAGCTACAATATTTAAAAAAAATTATGAATCCCACGATAGAGAATCGCAAATCTGCTTTTGACAAGCAGATGTTTTCTTCTGCCAGCTTAGCACTGCCAGCCCAAAAGGCAGTCTGTTAGGCTACTATGCACATACATTATGAAAGATGGCCTGCGACTTCTTGCTGCTGTTCCTGGAAAGTCTGGGGCTGGCCTGGCTCAAACTATCCATAATGGATAGTATGCAAACGAAGTCGTTTGCAGTCTTAGACACTATGGATAGTTTCGCCAAAGCGATTGGTACGATTGTCTTGGTCTGCAGACTTTTCTGAATGAATAAACTGGGTTTTCTGGAGATGTGCAAACATTGCTGATGGAAATGTTCTTTCATTGGTCTCTGTTCTTCTGAGAGAAGGCAGGCTCTGCACTAGAGTAGCTTAAATATTGTAGGGCTGCGGTCCTTGGGTCTTAACTCCTGCAAAACAATGCCCCATCAGTTTGCAGTTTCCTCTAGGCAAGCCCCATGCTGTAGCCCCAAAATTTGCAACCTTTCCTTCAAGGCTTAGGACACTGCCCAAGATCTATAGTGGTGGCAAACGAGCACAATTTGTCCTGCAGCAGACAGTTCTCCCTTTCTCACCTGTAGCTGTCCGTGGTGACAGATCACCGCTTTTGAGCTGGGCTCCGCTCGGGAAGGTGGAAGTCAGAGGGCTCAAATGTGGAGCCAGAATGCCGCTGGAGACCAAACTTCAAGGGCATTAGTTTGGCCTTGAAGGCTTTCCTGCCGTCTATCAGTGGAGCAGTCTTCTCCTGGCAGATCAAGAATGGCACCTGCACCCAGAGGCAGTGCTGGGTGTATATGATAAGTGGGGAAAACCTTGGCTAGGTCAGTTCACCACCATGGCAGACCATGGCAGAAATTTTACAGATTTGGAGTTTGAGAGAGCACTAGTTGTGAGACTCATTCTGCTGGAATAGAACAAGGGACTCAGTAAAACTCCTTGCCACCACTTTTCCTGTCCTCCTTTTTTAAGATCTAGAATGACCGGGCCCAAGCCATACTAATTGCCCTAGACTGATTCAGAACTGTGTGGTACCAGACCTGAGCATGGGAGGAGCTCCTGTCGCTGCAACAGGGCCCTGTCCTTCATCCAGACCTTCATAACTTGCACCTCGTGTGGCGATTGAGCGGCAGTTGAATGCCCAACTTGCTGTCTGAGGTGGTGAATGTCATTCTTGTTGCCAGATGACATTCCATGTAATCCAGCTGGCTCGGCCAAGTTTGTGATGTGGTGCCTGGGACACTGACCCCTTAATAGCAAAGGTGTTACATGCTCTTGTTTGCTCTGGGCTTAACCCGTCAAGGCCTTACAGGGGGCACTGAAAGGTTTTGTCATACCTTTTGGACATTCTGCGTTTGAAGGACCAACCCTTCTTTTGGATAATCAGTGTTGTGGAATTTTAAGTTTGGCACACCTGCTCCCTTCCAAACGGTTTGATGCCTGAGTGGACCTTAACTTGGTCTTACCAATGGTAACTTTAAGCATTTTGCATGTCCTGCTCCACTCGGGGAAGCTGTTATGAACCAGCTCTCCTCCTGTATGAATTGTTGTACACAGATGCCAGTTAAGACCAGTTTAGTGAAGATCTCAAAGCAGTTATTGTGATGGGCAACATACTGTAGTAGACAAGGAGTAAGTTGTGAAAGTGGGGGGAGAGGTGAGCTGGTGTATATTGATACAAGTAGATTCACAGCAGCACTTGTTTGAGTGGGCATTTCACGTGAGCTTGTCATATTTTGTCTTTCAGCCTGTTTAGGTTATGGTTGGAATATTGTATTCCATTGGTATTGCATCTGCTAGTTCCTAGTTTGATTTAAAGATGTTTGTGGCTGTTCTACACAGGTGAAGTCCGCATGCCTTCTGGGAAGGTGGCCAAACCAGATATTACCGATAACAAGGATGGCACGGTGACTGTTCGCTACGCCCCTGTTGAAGCCGGGCTGCACGAGATGGACATAAAGTACGACAGTATGCACATTCCAGGTATGTGCGAAGGGTTTTCTCTTCTAAGAACATCTTACTTTGATAGCAGTTTTTGGGAGGAAGGGTGCTTTTCCTAAAACTTCTCCCTCATCACTGAGCATCTTTGACGGACAGTACTGGAGCAATGGCTGAAGATAAATGCACGTATGCAGGCAGCTGGGTTAGAGTACTACCCTTTTCAGTCCTTGAATGATTCTGGACTTCTTATGGTGCCCATCTGTCTACTTACAGGAAGCCCCCTGCAGTTCTATGTGGACTACATGAACAGTGGTCATGTGACGGCATATGGTCCTGGGTTGATCCACGGCACTGTGAATAAGCCGGCCATCTTCACTGTGAACACAAAGGATGCTGCAGAAGGTGAGTTATCTGACCCTTTTTGCGTCGTAGGACACAGGTTAGTGTCTTCAGATTCTGCCTGCCAGCTCTAGACCGGTATCTCACTTACTGTGTTTTCATGTTAAATGCCAAACTAGCCCTTGCATGTTCTGGGTGTGGGGCACATTTTAGGAAGCGTGTAACATGGGATAGAAGTATGAGGTCAGTCCTGGCTGTTGGACCAGAGATTTATGGCGTGTCGTCATCACACCCCATTTTCTTTTTACTCTAACAGTGTTTTTGTATTCCCTCAGGTGGATTGTCACTGGCTATAGAAGGGCCCTCCAAAGCAGACATTGGTTGCACTGATAACCAGGATGGTACCTGCACAGTGTCCTACCTCCCAATGCTGCCTGGTGACTACAACATCATAGTCAAATACAACGAGAAGCATATTCCAGGCAGCCCCTTTGTTGCCAAGATCACTGGTAAGTGCTCCTCCTGCTCCTTTGTTGTATTCAGTTTTACCACAGACTGATGGAGAAATGTAGTAGTCCAGGGAAAACCAGCAATGGTCAGACTTTTGTTACATTTTTGGTGTTACTCCCCAAAATTTCCTGGACAGATGTTTGGTTCTCCAGTATTAGGGGTGTCTTTCATAGATTCACATGCCTGAATCATTCCCCGTCGTCGGAGTAGGAGTCCCACAGTATATAAAAAAGCAATAAAATGCCATAAAATATATAGCAGAAAAAACTTCCATACTCGTGACTATCCAAGTCATTATGTGTTAGTCCAAACTGCAGCCAATCAGGCGACAGCACCCACCAGAATGTTCTCCCCAGAGGCTCAGGCTCTCAGATTTTCTACCGCACGTCGTGTGAAGGGAGTCTCCCTGAGCTCTGCTCAGTTTTTTCTTCTACATCATTGTTTCTTCAAGTTTTTTTTCAAATGTCTACTTCTAAATCCCTGTTCAGGGCCTGTGATTCTTGTGGGAAGCCAAGACTTTTCAAGGAAGATCCCCACAAGAAATGTCTATATTGCCTTTATCCTGACCATAAGGTCAAGGAGTGCAAGATCTGCCGGACCTTCCCCCCTAAAACCATCAAGGATAGAGAAGGACGACTGCTATTGTGGCTCAACAGACTCAAGGACAAGGATGACCCTGTGTCTGAGGTAGGAAGCTGTGCCTCTGGCTCTTCATTTCTTTCTACTAAGAGGAAGGCTGAAACTGAAGTTTCATCTCTAAGGGCTAAGGTGGCTAAGAAGTCTAAATCCTCTCAGGATGCTCCTGGGCCTAGTACTTCGAGTAAAACTCTCCCACCTACTAAAGGGGATTCAACGCCCTCTAAGAAGTCTGGGACAAAATCAGTTCCCAAGAAATCTTCAAAAACAACGCCTCCTCAGGTGCCACCATTGACAATTTCAACGTCAAAAAAGGACTGTTTCCTCTCAGGTGGCCACTTCGACTACCTGCACCATGACTTTCTCCTCGCCAAAGCCTACTCTTGTCATGTCTTCAGCTTCATCGCCTACACTGGTTCATGTCCAGATCAGGCCTATCTCGTCGTCAATTGTCCCGTCGACGACGGCCAAGATACCGTCGACGAGTTTCTCGTCGACGTCTATGTCGACGGTTGGATCCCCGTCGACGATGAAAATGGTACCGTCGACGAAGCCCTCGGCGTCGACGGCCCTCCCGTCGACGATCAAATCTCCGTCGACGGCGAAGTCCACGTCGACGAAGCCACCGTCGACTACCTCGACCACGACCCCGTCGACTATGCTACCGTCGACGACCTCGTCGACGAAGAGATCCTCGTCGACGACTAAGCCACCGTCGGCGAAGCTACCGTCGTCGACCCCGTCGACGACTATACCGTCGACAAGAAAACCGATTCAACTACATACAGATGTCCCGTCGACGCCGCCTCTATCAAGCTGCACCACTTTACAAGTTTGGTCAGCGCATACAGCAGGGATTACATTACCATCACCTGCAACTACGGCTACGCTCTTAAAGAAGAGAGCTACTACGGAAACTATTTCTTCAACGCTTGTGGTACCAGACAAACTCTTGGATTCCGATGAGGAAGGGTCCTATGAGGATGAGAATTTCGGGGCAGCTAGAAGTCCATCTGACCTCCGGATTAAGGTACAGGAGGATGTAGAGGAGGAGATGGAGTACACTGAGCCCACTTCACATGCTGACAGGCCTGCTCCGGATAGGCAGTTGCCTGATGATTTGTTTCGCAATCTGCAGTACATGCTCGGTGACTACTACAGACGTTTCCCACCTTCAGAGTCTGGTGAATCTACAGTATCTACACCAAGACCTCAGACATTGCCTCTGCTTTCTAAGCGGACGCAACCATTGACTACTGTGCCGTTGGAGGAGGGACGCCCAGCGTTAGCTGCGTCGGAAGATTCAGCTCCTCAGCCACGGGAGGAAGAGTTCTCCGAACATGAAGAACAAGAGGAAGGAGAACTGGATAATGAGTCAGAATCGTCGGAGTATGAGGATTATAATGCAAACACGCCCTCTCCGGCAGAACCTACTACATCTGAGTCGCCACCTGTGGACATTGCCTCATTCCATAAGATCATGGATAGAGCAACGAGAAGGTTTATGATAACCATGGAGTCAAAGCAAGAAGATTGCTTCTTGTACGATTTCAAGACTACACCACAGAAACAAAGTTGGACCATTCCAATTATAGAATTTATCTGGAAGGAAGGACTAAGGATCATGTCCAAGCCAAACTCTTTACCAGCAGTGCTCCCAAGAGTAGATAAGAAGTATAGGGTGCCAAATACTTCTCCAGCATGCCTCATCGGACAAGCTAAAGCAGACTCTGTGGTAGCACAGGCAGTGCAGAAGAGATCTTCTAATCCTACGTCAAGTTTCTGTTCCTCCAGACAAGGATGGGAGGCGCCTTGATTCTATCGGGAAGAAAGTTTCTACTATTGCAGCTACGACCATCAGAGCCGCAAACTCCCTAGCCATTCTAGGACGATACGATAGGCAGATGTGGTCGGACATCTCGCCGTACATGGACAAGCTGCCTGATCGAACTGAAGCGAAGAAAATCCTTCAAGAAGGAGAGTGTCTCCTCGGAAATGATTGACGCTGCAGTGGACGTTGCTGCCACTGGATTTCGACAGCTAGCGGGTGCAGCTGTTCTCAGGAGGCAAGGATGGCTGAAGGCAACATCCTTCCGACAGGAGGTCCAATCCAGAATTATGGACATGCCATTTGATGGAGAATTCTTATTTGGAAAGCATGTTGATGAGTCGCTGGAGGCCATCAAAAAAGATACCGAAACGGCACGTTCGCTGGGTACTCTGCAATACCGGAAGTCTTCCTTTCGTGGAGCAAAAGGAAGAGGGAATTTCTCTAATAGAGGAGGGTACAATCAACAGCGCTCCTATTCTTCTGCCCAGGGAAACCAAAGATTCCAGCCATATCGGCAGCAAACTTATGGGCAGAGAAGAGGCAACTTCTCTCAACCTCGAGGAAAATCTAACTATCGAGGGAGAGACAATAAGAAATGAGGTACGCTTCCTGCCACCACTTTTTGCCAACCCGAACCAAATTGGAGGACGAATATCCCAAAATTACTTAAATTGGTCCAAAATTACTACAGACAAATGGGTCCTGGATGTAGTAGCCATAGGTCACATTGTGGAAGTTGTAAAACCTCCCCCAAATTGCCCCCCAAAAGGACCCCCACCAGCACACCTCAAGGAGCTATTCATCCAGATCAACACAATGATCAGGAAAGGAGCAATCGAAAGGGTACCTCCTCATCAGAAAGGAAAAGGCTTCTACTCGAGGTTTTTCCTTATTCGCAAGAAGTCGGGAGAATGGCGCCCCATCCTCGACCTGCGAGCCTTAAACAAATACCTAAAGAAACTTACATTCAGGATGCTCACACTTCAGGAAATCCTCCAATTTCTTTCGGCGGGAGAGTTTATGGCAACACTCGACCTTCAGGATGCATACTTCCACATACCGATTTTTCCACGACATCTGAAGTTTCTGAGGTTCAGAGTGGCTGGCAGGGACTTCCAGTTCAAAGTCCTTCCATTCGGACTGCGGTCAGCTCCCAGAGTGTTTACGAAGATGTTGGCTCCAGTAGCGGCCCATCTTCGGTTGCAATCGATTCAAATATATCCATACCTGGACGATTGCCTTATCAAGGCCAGTTCTTTCGACATGGCACAAGATCACATTCAAAGAACTCTGTCGCTGATGCAGAACCTAGGTTTCTCAAACTTCGAAAAGTCTCACCTCACGCCAGCAGCAAGAAAGAATTTCTTGGGAGCGACACTGGACACCAACCTCGCCCAAGTATTCATCTCAGAGGACAGGCAGGACAAGATCCACCGACTCGCTGCGGCACTGTTACTAAAAAAGTGCGTTTCAGTACGCATGTTCAAGTCCTTCCTCGGGATGCTTTCTTCTTGAAATTCTTCTCACCCCCAACTGTCTTCTTCGGATGAGGCCCTTACAAGAAGAGCTCAGTCGCCAGTGGATCCAAATATCAGGATCCTTCGAGGATATCATTCAGATTACCCCACGAATGCGACAAGCGATACAATGGTGGACCCACCGATCCAACTTACAAGTGGGATGCTCCTTCCTCGCGGAAGTGCCCAGGTTCATAGTAACGACCGATGCATCAATGACAGGCTGGGGTGCACACCTCCAAGGCATGACTGTCAGCGGGAAATGGAACCAGATCCAAATGAGATGGCACATAAACAGGCTAGAGTTACAGGCCATATTTCTAGCCCTGAAGTCCTTTCGAGCAACTCTACAAGGGGCCTCAGTCTTAATACGGACAGACAACACCACCTGCATGCATTATCTGAACAAGCAGGGCGGCACAAAATCAGCCCGGTTGTCGCAACAAGCACAAGAGATATGGAGTTGGGCCCTGACTCACAATATCCATCTGTCAGCGGTCCATGTTCCGGGAATCGCCAATGTGTTGGCGGACTCTCTCAGCAGGTCTGGGGGCTGCACTCACGAGTGGGAACTACATCTACCATCTCTACGTCGCATCTTTCAGAGGTGGGGGCATCCGGACTTGGACTTGTTTGCGACCTACCAGAACCGGAAATGCCCATACTTTGCAAGTTGGGTTCCCCACAGGGACTCGTGTGGGGATGCCCTTTCGCTGAATTGGAATCAAATATTCGCGTACGCCTTTCCACCGATACCTCTGATCCCGAAAGTAATCAGGAAGATGAAGAAGCAGCCATGCCGGTTGATCCTGATCGCTCCTCGATGGCCCAGGCAATACTGGTTCACCAAACTACTCCTGCTCTCGGAATGCAACCCTATCCAACTTCCACGCATCCCGAATCTTCTATCCACCCACGCAGGGCAGGGTTTACCATGCAGACCCGAACTCGCTAAAATTGTCAGCTTGGCTCCTCAGCACACGGAGTTTGCACACCTAAATATTCCACAAGATTGCCAGGAGGTGCTGGCGAAAGCCAGGGCTCCATCCACAATCAAAACTTACCAACTTAAATGGAAACGTTTCTGTACATGGTGCCAATCTAATGATCTGCATCCCATTCATGCAAAACCAGAGCAAATCCTTCCTTTCTTTCTACATCTGGCCAGATTAGGTTTGGCACATTCTACGCTTAAAGTCTTCTTAGCAGCCATCTCTAGGTTTCGCCAAGATGGATCAAACTCTTTATTCTCTGTAAGGATCATACAACAATTTTTCAAGGGATTATTTCGCATGTTTCCGCCGGTCCGGAAACCTCCTCCGACATGGCATCTGAATATCGTACTATCTCAGTTAATGCGTCACCCTTTTGAACCAATCCATAAGGTGGACCTAAAATTTCTGACATGGAAAGTATCGTTGTTACTAGCCTTAACATTGGCTAGGAGGGTCAGCGATATTCAAGCTTTTACATCTAAAGCACCTTTCATTCATTTCACCATGGACTCGGTGGTATTGAGAACTAATCCAACGTACATGCCTAAAGTGCCTCTGGACTTTCATCTGAATGAACCGGTTGTCCTAAAAACATTCTTTCCAGACCCACAGTCTGCGGCTGAAAGGGTCTACATTCTTTAGACATTAGAAGATGTCTTAAATTCTATCTCTCCAGAACTTCTGCCATCCGCAAGACAGACCAACTGTTCGTGGCTTATGGGCGGCAACGCCGGGGTTGTGCAGTTTCAAAACCGACCATTGCTAGATGGGTCTCCTCTACGATTGGACTTTGTCATCAACAGGCTGGTAGACCCTTGCAAGCATTGCCAAGAGCACATTCAACTAGGGCAGTTAGCTCTTCCACTGCCCTTTTTGCTGGTGTGCCACTTCCACACATCTGCAGAGCTGCCACGTGGTCTAGCAGGCACACCTTTACTAGACACTACTGTCTAGATTCAGCAGACGATGCAGATGCTTCGGTTGGAAGAGCAGTGCTTCGCAATCTTTTCAAATAAGGTGAGCCTCTGTTTCCACCTCCTCATTTATGCTCTTTAGACGTTTTCTCAGAAATTGATGATTACTGTTATGCATGTCTACTGTATATATTTATATACATATATGATATTCTGACGTCTACGAGCGTTATGATGCGAGTACTGCTTACTATTCTGATTCAGGCATGTGAATCTATGAAAGACACCCCTAATACTGGAGAAGAACAATAGTTACTTACCTGTAAACAGGTGGTTCTCCAGTATTGGTGTCTTTCATAGATTCACATGCAACCCGCCCGCCTTCCCCCAGAGACTCTCTCGGATAGCATGGGACTTCACTCCTGTGCGAGAAAATCTGAGAGCCTGAGCCTCTGGGGAGAACATTCTGGTGGGTGCTGTCGCCTGATTGGCTGCAGTTTGGACTAACACATAATGACTTGGATAGTCACGAGTATGGAAGTTTTTTCTGCTGTAGCTGGTGATACTTACTTCCTGGTTTGGTATTTCTGATATTTGCTATATATTTTATTGCTTTTTTATATACCGTGGGACTCCTACTCCGACGACGGGGAATGATTCAGGCATGTGAATCTATGAAAGACACCAATACTGGAGAACCACCTGTTTACAGGTAAGTAACTATTGTTCCTCTGCTCGAAACCTAGAGTTCAATATGTGTAGAGTTTTACTGAGGCGATGTGTCCTAGTGGCTAAAGCGGAGGAGCATGTTACAAGGTGAACAAGGTTCTAATCCTGGCTTTGGCTCAACATCTTGTGCATACCAACAAATTTGCCTGTGTCCAGAACTCTGAAGCGCTGGGCAAGGTTAGTACTGTACACAACTACCAGAAATTAAATGTTTGTTCTGCCTGTCACACACATCCTAATATCAGGATGGGCAAAGCATTAAACTTTACCACCGGCAAGAAATCTAACGAGTAACTGAATTTCAATGTGAAATATTAATATTTAGGGTCAAACTTTTTTTTTTTTTTTTTTTTTTTTATGTATTTTTTTTTTATTTTTTTTTTGCTTGACCAAATTGTGATTTCTAGGCCAATACTATTTTATAAGGGCCTACTTTTTTGCTCATCACATAGAGCACCTTCAAATGCACGAGTTCAGGATGTGCGCTGTACACAAACCTCTGAATTGGTCTATAACGTTGCTCCATCTGATGAGAATCTAGGCCTCCTACAATGCACGACCTCTGCTTTACCACTTAGTACACTCCTAGCGTTGTCACCAGGGTGGGAGCAGGAATGTTTCTCAGTTAACATTTAAAAACTGGAAGTACTGTGATCTATTGATGTACTAAGGTGAAGTGCTTCTGCGTGTTGAGCACGGTTTGGATTTTGATAAAACCTTCTGTCTAGCGCGTTTGTCAGATTTTCATGCCAGGTATTTTCACGGCTCAGCTCATGCATGGGCTCTGAGCCAAAGCCGGCCGTTTGTTTACTTCCTGTTAATTTGTTGGCTCCCCCACTTTTACTCCAGATTATGAGTTTATGAAGTGTTCTTCTGATTGTTTAGCTTTCGGCGTTCCATTGTTGTCGGGCTCTTGTTTATTCTGCTCCACTGTTTGCCTGGGCAGCAGTTGGAGTAGACTGATTCTCCTTTTTGCTTTCTTGTGGGCCTTTTACTTTTTGCTATTTTCCAATTAAACCTTCTCCTCCACTATTTGAAGATATCTTTGTCTACTTTTCCATCGCCAAAGCATAAGTCTAGTAAGCCCAGACTCCATTGAACGAGAGGTGAGGCCACTAATGCAGCATTACTGAGAAATGGATCTACCGCGAACATACATAAAGTGCCTGTCTGCAGAGCCTTACATACTTTAACTAGACCTTCTCGGTGCAGACTCAAGAGCAGGTCCCCAAGTGGGCCAAACTTGCTGAATATCTTTGGATAGTTTAGGGCTAGATGTTTCTCTTTGCTGCTCATTAGAGAAGTGCACATGCTAATCTTTTTCAGTTGACTCTAAACGCGGATCACCCTAGATGCGAAGGAATAGTTACATAGTTCTCTTCCAGTGGACTCTTGAATAAATGCATAAGCCGCTCTCCATTCTCCCTACAGGTAAGGTCTTTGGAATTGACCCCGTTTTACCATCTTCCTTGAGCCCTGTAAGAGAACTGGCACAACTACAAAGATTGGACATGTAACTTTTTCGTACATCTTTAGAGTTGGTGCACCATGCCTCGTGCCGCGAGTGTCTCTTGCAGTCCACGCACTGTGAAGTCTGGTGTTTTGCTTTGAACAACGACACTTGTTTGCAGTTGAGTAAACCATTTTACTCCACGTTGTAAATTCTTTCTCTGGCAACCTCCGGTGAATCTTTTCGTTATTGGGTAAAAATTGTATAAAATCTAACATTTTTATAAAGTGGTGTTGGATTTCTCTGGTCTCTTGTTTTGGTGCTGTTTTAAGTGCTTGTTCCTTTGTGTAAGCCTGATTGCTCAGAGCCACAGCTACCCAGGGTTGAGCTAAGATTTAACAAACGAAACCAAACTGGTCTTAAAGTGGTTGGTAGTGTATTACACAGGGAAGTCACACAGCCACAACATATGATACACCATTTCCTCACTGTGCCACAATATTGTGGCAATAAAGAGTACGCAATAGAGAATACTGTCCAGTTACCTTTGACTGCCACAGGACTCCAAGGGAAAGCTTCACCAGTACGTTGTCTGTGGTGTTTTGTAGTTTTACTTGCTTTGCTGTCTTTTAGTTCAGGTCTCTGTAGGAGGGAAATTTGGGACGGATGTCACTGGGGGTGATGCCTATACATTTTTTTAAAAGCAAAGTCCTGTAGCTGCATAGCTGAGCCCAGTTGCATAGATGTATTGCAGAAAGCTTTCCAGATCTTCTGACGCATAGGAATCTTCCTAAATGAGAGAAGGTGGGGGCATTTGCCATATAGGATGTTTTTGCAGACCAGTTCTGTATGAAAACAATAAAAAATGTCTTCCACAAGAGATTCATTTTTTTTCAGTAGGGCAAGATTAGGCATGCAAAGCTTTTCTCAGACTGACGTTTTTTTTACTTGGATCTTTAAGCCCACATGCACTAATGAAGTGTAAAGCAGTTACATTTTATGACATTAAAGGAAATTGGTCATGGATTAAATAAGTGATGCCTAGTACTGAGATCATAAAGTAGCATGGACAGAAAAAAAATGCATCTTTTTCTCCTGTCCATTTTGCAGGTGATGACACCATGCGCATGTCCCAGCTGAAGGTGGGTTCCACAGCAGACATTCCCCTCAACATCACTGAGACAGACCTCAGCCAGCTGACTGCCACTGTGACCTCACCTTCTGGCCGAGAAGAGCCCTGTGTGCTCAAGAGGCTTCGCAATGGCCATATTGGTAAAGTTAACTCAATGTTCATGCTTTACTGTTGAAGACCTTTATTGGTGCTAAGGGGAGGCATGGTTCTGTGATTTTATTTTTTATTTCCGCACCGGTTTGAAGCTAGGAAGAAAGTTATGGTGGGGGGTCTTGGGAGGGTGTCTGTCACTTCAACCGATTTGATGAAAATGGAGTCCGTAGTATCTTGGGCGGCAAAAAGTCCTGGTTGCAGAACGTACTTGCTAAGCGTCACTCTTTATTTGCCATTCAAATGAACCAAAATTGACTTTTAATTGAAGCAGGGTTTTGGAAGATTCCTCCTTAGGTCCTATAGCTGGAGCCCGTATCTTACAAGGCAGTGTCCAACTCTCTTCGAGCCTCAAGCTGTGATCAATGTACTCCGCTTCTTTGACTTCTGTCCCCTTTCTTTTCAAACAGGAATCTCCTTTGTGCCAAAGGAAATAGGCGAGCACTTGGTCAGCATCAAGAAGAACGGTCTGCACATCCCCAACAGCCCCATCACCGTCATGATCAGCCAGTCTGAGATCGGAGATGCCAGTCGTGTGCGTGTCTCTGGGCCTGGCCTCACCGAAGGGCGCACCTTTGAGACCTCAGAGTTCGTCATCGACACAAGAGAAGCAGGTACTGAGGTCCCCAAAGAAGATGAGAATTTTAAGCTGATGTTATAGTATTCATAACTGGTGACGTTTAATCTAAAGTTCTAGAGTGAACATGTTGTGTTGGATAACTCTGTTCGCCATCCGGCCAATAGAGGTTGGGTTGTTGAAAAAGACCCTCAACCTATCAATTACAATAACTCTAGAGACCAAATCCATTTAGAAGTTTTTAATCATGTTGATAGCAAGAACTTGAAATTGCAATGTTTTGAACGTAATAAAACTCTACCACTTTACCTTACTCTTCTGGGACAATTATAAATGATGTGCACTATTGGTCCCCCTCAACGGTTGACCGGACTCTCAGGTGATGTAGCTGCTGTAACAGATATTCACTGAGGGCCAGTACCTCCCAGTTTACGTTGGAAGTGATAATCCAAAATGTTTGTCATGCCTGGTTCCTAATTGTTTCAGGTTATGGTGGGCTGAGTCTGTCCATTGAAGGCCCCAGCAAAGTAGACATCAACACCGAAGATCTGGAAGATGGCACCTGTAAAGTGACGTATTGCCCCACGGAACCCGGCAACTACATTATCACCATCAAGTTTGCAGACCAGCATGTTCCTGGTACGTGCTTCTTTACCCTAGGAGCGGAGAACTCTCACTAATGGGATCTGTGCAGTGCTAGAAGCTGAACAAGGAGGCGATTGACCAAAGTATTGGGTGTAGCCAGACTGAAACGTCCACAAGGAGCATGCAGGCTCCTTAGATCGGTGACTGCAGCTCAAAATTGTGTATCTGGGCAGGGTGGAGACTGTCCCTTTTCTTTCCAAGGTCAATGAAACCAGTCCCTTAAATTGGGCAATAGTTACTTTAGTTAAAGCCCTATGAAACCATGCAGTGGCAAGGTTGATGTTAATAAAATGTTATATTATGGCTGAATCTTTGGTTTATGTTGCAGGAAGCCCCTATTCCGTTAAAGTGACTGGTGAAGGACGCCTTAAAGAAAGCATCACCAGCAAGCGCAGAGCTCCATCGGTCGCCAATATCGGAAGCCAGT
Organism: Lissotriton helveticus; assembly: GCF_964261635.1. Classification (NCBI taxonomy): domain Eukaryota; kingdom Metazoa; phylum Chordata; class Amphibia; order Caudata; family Salamandridae; genus Lissotriton; species Lissotriton helveticus. The sequence continues at coordinate 26,700,259 of NC_136071.1, forward strand.
GTGACCTGAGCCTGAAGATTCCTGGTAAACTGCTCAGCCATCTGTTGGCCCCTGCTTGAGCGCTAGATTCACTTGCTGTTTTATTCCACCATCTACTTCTTGGCTCTGCTGTTTACACTTGGAAAAGTTTTAGGGTGTCCAATTTAGGTGGCGTTTCTATGAACTCTCCCATGCACCCCAATGACCCTCATCATTCTCTAGATTTAATTTTCTTTGTCTGGTTAGCAGGAATACATTTTTGTGCAATTCTGATTTACCATGTTTAGTCTTTGCTTGACTTTCCTTTCAATCTTTGCAGAGATTGATATCCACGAAATGACTGCTCAAGTGACCAGTCCCTCTGGGAAGATCCATGATGCTCAGATCATGGAGGGTGACAATAACACTTACTGTATCCGCTTCGTGCCCACCGAGATGGGAGTTCACACCGTCAACGTGAAGTACAAAAGCCAGCATGTGCCAGGAAGCCCCTTCCAGTTCACTGTGGGGCCACTGGGCGAAGGTGGAGCCCACAAGGTCCGGGCAGGCGGACCTGGTTTGGAAAGAGCAGAGACCGGCGTGCCAGGTACAGAGACCAATTTTAAAGCTTGCCACTGGTACCTCTGAGTTCTTTGCATGAAGGGAGTAACGGGCACGACTGCAGATTAAACTCGTCAAGGCATTAACTAGTGCACTACAGCAACCAGACTGGAACGGGTGGCGGGGATCAGGCTGTATGTATTTAAATCCCCTTGGTTTTAGCTGCATTTTGGGTTCCTTTTTCTAGCTTTGCATTTTCGTCTTGCTTGGAAGTGCATTAAAGAATCTCTTTGGGGAATGGCTGAACTAATAAATCTGGATAAATGGGGTAGGCTGGGTTTGGCAGTAGGAAGTTAAACACTGTTGGGTACTAGGGTCTTAGACTCAGATTTAATTCCCAATGGTTAATGTTGGCACGTTACCCTTACCCCTTAAATAGAAGCTTGGGTTTTAACAATATGAATGGTGTGTGCACTAGCCCAAAACTAGTTCTAAATGATCCTGCCCTGCCACTCCTTTGCATGGTTCCCCTCTACTGATCCATTTACAATTTGAAAACGGTGTTGTAAACTTTCCTGAAGTGTTCCTAGTGTGCATAGTGTACATAGAGAGGAGTAAACTGTCCTTTTCATCCACAGCGGAGTTCAGCATCTGGACGCGTGAGGCTGGTGCTGGAGGCCTCTCAATCGCTGTGGAGGGTCCCAGCAAGGCAGAGATAGCTTTTGAGGACAGGAAGGATGGTTCGTGTGGGGTGTCTTACATTGTCCAGGAGCCTGGTAGGTAGTAATTGTCTGTATGGTGATTTGCCATTCTTGAAATAGCACTCTACAGTAATTCTACCCATATGCATCATGTCCCTATGGGTCCACTTCAGTTTTACCTAATCTATAGTCCTACCCATTGAAACGTTCAGCCCGGAGGATGTCTGTCTCCTTGTATGCATCACAAATACGTTTACTGCACTGAATGGTATTTTACAAAAATGTTTAACTTCATAGAGGTTAATAAAGCTTGTGAATTTAAGGGAGAAATTCAAAGCATTGTTTATCAAGCTTTGTGCTGTATAATGTGACACACAATGGCGCTAATTTAGATTGACAGAGCCTGTTGCTCAGCCGAAATGAGTCTTTCCTCTGCCGTCTGGAGTTACCAGATTCAATAAAACCGGAATCCTCTCCTGTCTTGAGGGCATGCTCCCTTATTGGGAGATGTATATCAAAGGATTCTGTTGCCTCCTGGATATCTTATCATATAGTCCCTAATTAAGATTCACTAGGAACCACTTTCACAAACCATTTTTAAAAGAAAAAGCAGGGCATGGTTAGCAGATAGGCTGCCATCGAAATAGGTTGAAAAAACTGACTTGCCTTAAAGAAATAACCTTTTTTGAGTGGCGCATCAAACCCCACAGGTTGCGTGTTAGGTTGGTTCTGTTTTTCATCTTCCTAGAAATTGCATGCTGCAGCACTGAGCTCTTGTTCAGCTCCTTTCATATTGGAAACCTTTTTGAACTGTTAAAACTCTTTACTCAACATCTTGGGTCGTTTAGAGTGCTTTAAAAAAGATACAAGACAGCAAGTGTTTTTTGCTTCACAAAATGTCTTCCTTGTGGAGGGCCCATCTGGGGAAAAGGCCCAATCTGACCCCATGACCTCTGCATTTTCTGCTGATCAGACAATCCTAAGGATTGTCTGTATTGTCCAAAATGTCCAGGTTCACTCCAATGTCATGGGAGTAGGAAATCATGCTTCCAGGCCTGCAGGGGTAATCTCTGAATCTGCTTCAGGAGATCTGGAGGGCATGGAGAAGGTCCTCCCCCCCCCTCCCCTCCCCCCCATCAGTTCTCTCCATTGGGATATGAGTGAAGGCATCAATCCAGAAAGACTCTGCTCCTGTTTGATGTTAGGACAGTTGCAAACTGTTTGCTGTCACGGCAGGCTCCCTGTTGAATCACTGTTCAACATCAAAGAAACGATCTCGTACAATGCCTGCATTCGCTGTCCAAGCATCACTCCTGCTTGACCTCACCATCGTCCACGTCTGTCATGCACTCTCCATATGAGGCATAGCATCTCTCGGGGTCCAAGACCTCTGCGTCCTGCAGATGTCATCTTAATGACCAGTGGGTCAAGAGGTTGAAACAGAGGGGACTGCGCAAGGTTTCGGACTGGGTATCCAGCACATATTCACCAGCTTGTGAAGTAATTCCTTCGGCCAGTCTTTCAGCAACTCCGTCTCCAAAGACGACCCTGTCTCATGGTTTTCAAATGCTCCTCCTGCTTCTCTTCAGATGCAGGAGTCATTACCGTTAACCAGTTCTCCAACTAGTTTTCATCAGTCCAGTGGTTCAATCCTCACCCTCTATGAACTATGCTACAAAAGTCCTCCTAGGCAATTAAGGCCTTTTAGAAGACTTCAAAATAACTTTACTGATGTAATGTTCCTGGTTGGAGAGAAGATCTCATTCACATTCCACAGTCTTCTGTCAGAAGCTACTCTGCTTTTGTCTGATTCTCCACCTTGAAGGGTATCCCCACAATCGAGGAACCTGCAAACTTTAATGAAGTTTTATGGTGAGATGCTTCAAAGTTACTGTCCACATCCTTTTCCACCTACAGTGACCTTGGTGATATTTGAGATCCTACACCATTGTTTGTCCTCTAGATCTTTCTGCCATTGGCCTCTGGGTTGCTTGCTCTGGCAGTGCAATTTTTGACGCCTGTTTTGGCCAAATCTTCGCCAGCTCGACCTTTAAAGAAAAATAAAACGCCAGAGCAAGACTCTTTTCCTCAGAGCGGATCATCCTGTGATCAGGGATTGTGTTGCAGGTTAAGAAGCTTCATTTTACGTCTCCATCTTCTACCGCTCACCCATAAGAACATGCTCTTTAATTCTGTGGGCAAGATATCTGGTACAGCTACAACTGGATTTAAGGTGGCTGCAGCATTACTGGGAAGATCTGAACCTGTTGGGATTCCCTCAGCGCTTCTTAGAGAAACTTCTCAGAGGACAAACACTTCCAGGAAGTATTGAATAAGGGCAAATTAGTCTTGAATCAAGCTACATATGCACATGCAGAGTCATTGGCCTTGGCTGCTCACAGCTACTGTTTGGCTCTATGGCATATTTCCTGGCTGTGCTTGACTGGTTTACCTACAGAAACGAAGGGGGGTTGGGGGGGGTGCATTCTCAGTTGTCAAAGTAGGCACAGGAGATGTGGCTTTGGGCAATCCTGCGACACTTCCTAGCCGAGAACCTGCCAGGGACGGACAACCAATTTTTGAGTCCTCCGATGTACAAGAAAAGCAATGGCAAACTCAAATCAATGTTGCGGGACGCTGAATGTGGACTGATTAGTAACACAAACTCATACATAAACTGAACCCCCACGTTCCCTAGGCTATACCCTATGGATCAGTTAGGATCTTTTTATACACTTTTGCTTCACTGCCACACTTAAACACGTAGTGTGCAAAATTGCTAAGCATAAATGATAACTATTTGCTCCAGTGTTCACATGTCAGCCATGATCCTTGCTGCTAGAGTTGTTCGTTCACTCACACAAAATAAACTATTGAGAGGCAGTATCTTAGGGTGGTGGGGATATGAGTGTTTTTAGGATTTGGTGTAGAGGCTCCTTGTAGAGTTTGAATAAGGTTGAAACTAGAATTGAGCCTTGAACCATGCGGAGCACCATGTTGACGGAGGGGCAGGGGAGATCTCCAATATTCACTAATATGCATCTGCGGGTCGTGGACCATTTGAGCCAGGGTTGGACCTTGTCTCAAACGTCTACGCAGCGTTCAAGTGTGAAGTCTTTGGTGATCAACTGTCAAACGCTGCCACTAGGTCTAACTACAGTTGCAGGAGTGATTAACATTTGTCCAAGTGTGAAAAGTTTTCAGTAGTAACCTGCTTCAGAATCAAAGCTGTGATTCCTAAATGATAGTTGATCAGGACGCGTTTAGTGATTGTTTAGTTGGGTGGCCTCTTAGCCTCTCTCAAAGTTTTATTGCCAGGCCAGATTGAATATCTGATGGTAATTTAAGGCTTTGGTCAGGACGAGCTTAGGATAATTGATTATGGGTGTGATCTGACTCGTCTTCTTGTAGTCAGGAAGAGTCTTTGGCCAGGGGCGGCATTAAGCAGATTGGTGGTGAGATTTGCTTATCTACAAAACGGACAGTAAATATTTGAAATCTGGCTTTAAAGCTTCTATGGAAGGTTTAAAGTGTTCTCCCTGCAACAATGCCTCTGGTTCTTATGTGCAACATGGTTTGACCTTCAAGCTTGAGTGGGCAGCCTTAGACCCATTACACCCTGGTCCTCTACGAATTCTCTCTCGAAAGGTAGTCTTCCTTGTAGCCATTACTTCTGAGTGAAATTCAAACATTGAGGAACACCTTGTGCAAGTACACAAGGAAATGGCAGTACTGCACACACACTTGTTTGTTCTTTCCAAAGGTAGCATTGTTTTCAGGTTACTCAGTCCATACAGTTCCTTTTTTTTACTCCCGCCCTCCTCCTCCCCCAATCTGCTAGCAGAAACAAAAAACACAATGTTAGACGGGCCATTGTACTATGTGGACTGGACTAGACTCATTAAGAAAACAGCAACTTTTGATTGCATTTTCACAACTACATTTTGCCTCCCCATTTCTCCTTCAGGGGACCGCCATTGATCACTGAATCGTCCCACCCATGTGCAGGATCCCAGAGAATTTCTTTAAAATGGATCTTTAGTGTACGTCTTCACTTTACTTCAGGAAGGCAAAGAACATGACTCTTTAAAACATTGCAGTATATGAAATAGGCCTCATTGGCAAATTCCTTTAGTTTACTTATAAAAAGACCACATTAATTATAAAATGGGATAATTACCAGCAACCAGGTTTTCTTTAAAAACCTAACCCACAAACCTTTTTCAAAGGAAATGGGGTTGAAGGATTCTGTGCAATGTAGACCCATAGGCTGTAGCTATGCAAGTTGGAAAACTGACACTGCACCTTTAAGGGCAAATGGCCTCCAGTATCTCATCATGGCCTGCAGATGGCCTTAAACTCAGCTCTTCTGAAAGATGGAGGATAATAAATGAAATGACGACTTTGCCCCTTCCGTTGGAAGGAGGGAGGGTTCATGATTTTCAGTGGAGATTCCTCCGAAGGAGACCCTGGCGTACAGGTAAAAAACCTTGCCTTCTTCAGGGATCTCCATTATTCACTAATATGCATCTGCGGGTCGTGGACCATTTGAGCCAGGGTTGGACCTTGTCTCAAACGTCTACGCAGCGTTCAAGTGTGAAGTCTTTGGTGATCAACTGTCAAACGCTGCCACTAGGTCTAACTACAGTTGCAGGAGTGATTAACATTTGTCCAAGTGTGAAAAGTTTTCAGTAGTAACCTGCTTCAGAATCAAAGCTGTGATTCCTAAATGATAGTTGATCAGGACGCGTTTAGTGATTGTTTAGTTGGGTGGCCTCTTAGCCTCTCTCAAAGTTTTATTGCCAGGCCAGATTGAATATCTGATGGTAATTTAAGGCTTTGGTCAGGACGAGCTTAGGATAATTGATTATGGGTGTGATCTGACTCGTCTTCTTGTAGTCAGGAAGAGTCTTTGGCCAGGGGCGGCATTAAGCAGATTGGTGGTGAGATTTGCTTATCTACAAAACGGACAGTAAATATTTGAAATCTGGCTTTAAAGCTTCTATGGAAGGTTTAAAGTGTTCTCCCTGCAACAATGCCTCTGGTTCTTATGTGCAACATGGTTTGACCTTCAAGCTTGAGTGGGCAGCCTTAGACCCATTACACCCTGGTCCTCTACGAATTCTCTCTCGAAAGGTAGTCTTCCTTGTAGCCATTACTTCTGAGTGAAATTCAAACATTGAGGAACACCTTGTGCAAGTACACAAGGAAATGGCAGTACTGCACACACACTTGTTTGTTCTTTCCAAAGGTAGCATTGTTTTCAGGTTACTCAGTCCATACAGTTCCTTTTTTTTACTCCCGCCCTCCTCCTCCCCCAATCTGCTAGCAGAAACAAAAAACACAATGTTAGACGGGCCATTGTACTATGTGGACTGGACTAGACTCATTAAGAAAACAGCAACTTTTGATTGCATTTTCACAACTACATTTTGCCTCCCCATTTCTCCTTCAGGGGACCGCCATTGATCACTGAATCGTCCCACCCATGTGCAGGATCCCAGAGAATTTCTTTAAAATGGATCTTTAGTGTACGTCTTCACTTTACTTCAGGAAGGCAAAGAACATGACTCTTTAAAACATTGCAGTATATGAAATAGGCCTCATTGGCAAATTCCTTTAGTTTACTTATAAAAAGACCACATTAATTATAAAATGGGATAATTACCAGCAACCAGGTTTTCTTTAAAAACCTAACCCACAAACCTTTTTCAAAGGAAATGGGGTTGAAGGATTCTGTGCAATGTAGACCCATAGGCTGTAGCTATGCAAGTTGGAAAACTGACACTGCACCTTTAAGGGCAAATGGCCTCCAGTATCTCATCATGGCCTGCAGATGGCCTTAAACTCAGCTCTTCTGAAAGATGGAGGATAATAAATGAAATGACGACTTTGCCCCTTCCGTTGGAAGGAGGGAGGGTTCATGATTTTCAGTGGAGATTCCTCCGAAGGAGACCCTGGCGTACAGGTAAAAAACCTTGCCTTCTTCAGGGATCTCCATTATTCATCGTAAACGATGAATACAGTAGCAAGCCCATACCTAAAAAGTTGATGGAAGAGGAGAAAGAAGACCAACAGAAGGAATTAAGCAAAGATTTCTCAAGGAGGGTTGTCCTACTTGAGCATCTGTTACATAATTTTATTTGAGACAATAATTCAAACAGGTGTGAAATCTCCATGGGCCGCCTTGCATATTTCTGCAGTGGGAATATTCCTCATTAAAGCAGCTGTCGCAGATTTACTTCTAGGAGAATCTGTAGTTTATATCTGTTATGCTACCAAAAAACAATGCAAGCAACTATTCCGCTGTACAGATTGTTTATATGTAGCTAAATCAAACCTGGGCGGGACTATTCCGTTATGATTTCAATGGAGATTTCCCTGAAAGAGAACCAGGATTATATGCAAGAAACCTTTCCTTCCAAGGTTGATTTGGCAAGGTGGATTGTTGGATGCATCCAGATGTTATGTCAATGCCAAATATAGCCTTAGTGTCTCACGTCTGGCACATTCAACTCGCAAGTAGAGGGACACAATGGCATTACTAGGAAACTTTCCATTAGCCAATATTTGTACGGCTCCACATTGTCTTCTGTCCAGAGTAAAAGACCAGAGCAGTTAGTTGGGCTAAAAACTATATTCCAGAGTACTTCCATCTCTGATCTCACGCCGATGCATAAGCTTTTTCAAGCTACGCACAGCATGTGATCTAAAACTGCACATGCTAGAAGCACGGTTACCTGTCACTCAGCTTCCAGTTTGTAGATTACATGTACCCTGCCCACCTTCCAGAATGCAAGCATAATGCACCAAGGCGGATTTTAAATGGACATTTGCACTTTTTGCAATAATGCCTCGAGTAGGCTGACAGTTTGACTTTGCCTCGTTACATACTTATCCTTAGAGAACTCACGCTTAGGGGAGCCTTTTTCTGATGTGTTGTTGGTTTCAGGGAAGGTGCCACAGTTTACCTCTAAACCCAAATTCCTTTGGAGGAAAACTTATTGTCCCAAGCAAAACACTAGATCACATGAGTGTGCACAGTATAATAATCTACAGCACTGCAATCTGCAAACCTCCTGTTAACGGTAAGTAATGTTTTTCCTTTTGGTCTCTTAAGTCAGAGCCTTGAATGCCTCATTAAGTATTGCAAGATCTCCTATTCAGAAGTAGTCCTGAAAGTGCAAAGCATATGAATTCTGATAGATACATCTGCTGTGTGGAGTCCTCACCTTGTGAATATCCCCTTGCGCCAGCAACATTCGGAAATTCTTTTCGTAGCTTCGCGCCGACGTGGACTTGGACGTCATAGAGGCACGGCACCGCTCGCGACTCCGCTGATGTCACCGACGCCTATAATAGGCCCACGCGATGACATCAGTTCCCTTTTTTCCGCGTCGTCGACGCTAACGGTTTTCTGGGATCGTACTGTAGCTTCATAGTAACTTAGTTACTCTTATTCTATTATTACTGTATCTATTTTCTTCGAGATGTCGTCAAAGAAAACTGGCTTTAAGGCTTGCGGAGAATGTGGCAAGACAATGTCTATTACCGACCCACATGAATGCTGCGTCTGGTGCCTGAGTTCCGACCATGACGTCGAGGATTGCCCTTGTTGTAAGAAGATGACCCCAAAGGCCCTACGAGAAAGGGAGACTAAACTCCTCGTGGCAAAACTGAAGAGTAAGAAAGTTAAAGCTTCGAAGTCTCGATCTCGATCGTCAAGGTCTCGATCGAAGTCACGCTCGGAGTAGTCTTCAGCTCATGTTTCAAGGTCCTCGAGGAAAAAACACAAGAGGAGCCATGAGTCACATCATCACTCAGAAAAGGACTCTGGTTCGAGGCCGAAGTCACAGGTCAAACTTCTTAATAAGGAAGTGGAGATTTCGGCGTCGGAGGATCATGACTCTGTTGGTGAGGCTTCACATCCGAATTCGCCCAAGTCACCGAAGCAGGTCCATTCTCCAGATCCATCCAATCCTTCTGGTCAGGAGGATGAAGGTGAGGAGCAGGGGGCTGGTGAGGCCGAGGTTCCGGTGCCTGCGAGTTCGTCGACCCCGGTTCCCGGACTCTATGAAGAGGTCGACGTCGTGTCGACTCCGCCTCCTCGGGAACAACCCGGAGGACCGTATCCAGAATTTCCGGCTCCAGGTCAGGATCCATCACAATTCTTGAATTGGTGTTTATTACAGGGCGATGTACCCGTCTGGTGCACCTATTGGTCCCACGGGTCCTATGGCTTTCAACTTGGGTGTTCCCCAGGCTTATGCTCCTGCGCCCTTCATGCCTTTTATGCCGGCTCTACCACCGCATTGGCATTTTCCGACACCACCTGTGTCGTCGACACCGAAGCGTACGACGTCCACGCCGGTTCCATCGACGCCGGTGCCTACGACTCCGAGGCAGGATTCTGCTCGACCTTGTGTGAAACGACCTCATCCGACTTCGGGTTCGACGCCGGCCCCGAACCCGTCGGAGTAGATTCCGGATCCTTCGACGTCTATCGTGAAGGAAAGGTCACGGAGAGAAGCCCAGAGACTTCTGGTGGAAGATCAATATCGTTATGCAGAAATGGAGGAAGGAGAGTTACAGGAGTCTGAAGATCCTTTTGAGGACCTGGGTGAGGCCAGTGGGCTTGAACTGTCTCCTGAGTGGGATTTGGCTTCAGTGTCAAATGTGCCTTCAAAGGATGTGGTACCTTATCACACTGTTATCAAAAAGGCGGCAAATTTGTTGAATATTACTCTGCCCACTGCTGATTATAAACCAAATCTTTTAACTGAAGTTCTTCATTCACCCTCCTCTATTATTGAGCCAATGTTGCCTTTTAATGATGCGTTATCTGAACCCATCTATGAGGTTTGGAAGAAGCCTCTGTCTGCTCCTGCAGTTTCTAGGACAGTGGCGAGGAGGTATAGAGTTGCACCTGGTGACCCTGAATTTTTGTCAACACACACCCCTGCCTGAGAGTTTAGTTGTGCAGGCTGCCTGTTCAAAGAGGTCTGATGGTGCTTTTCCGCAGGTTCCTGGGGATAAAGAATCCAGGAAACAGGATCAAACTGCCAAGAAGGTCTTCTCCTCAGCCAGTATGGCGTTAAAATCAACCAACGCAACTTGTCTGATGGGAAGGTATGTCCATGCCTTGATGGATTCTGTCAAACAGTTGATTCCGAAAATCCCTGAGGAAGATAGAAAGGATTTTCAGGAGGTGATATCGGACACTCAGGCAGCTGCGAGGCAGGTGATTCAGAGTGGACTGGACACTGCTGATTCGGTGGCGAGGGTTATGGGCTCTTCCGTAGCCACTAGGAGAGCCGCATGGCTTAAAACATCTGAGTTCTCTGCAGATGTTCAGTCTGTTTTGATGGACCTTGCCTTTTGATGGCTCAGGATTGTTTGGCAAGAAGGCTGATGCTGCCTTGGAACGTTTTAAAGACAGTAGGGCCCCTGTGAAATCTTTGGGCCTTCAGTCCAGGGGTACTACTGGAAGGCGCTTGAGGATTTGGCAGATCTTCCTTTTGTTCCTACAGACCATCTCCGCAGCAGCCACAGCAACAGCAAAATACGCTGTACAAATCATACAGGGGCAGGAAAAGAGCCTGTCCTAGAGGCCGTCAGGCTTCCTCCTCCTCCTCCTCTTCTTCCCCTTCCCAGCCCCCTGCCAACACAGCAAAGCAGCCCTAGATCCGCCATTCCGGATCATGTGGTCCCAGTGGGGGGCCGGCTTACCCATTTTCTACAAGATTGGGAATTGATAACATCGGACCTTTGGGTTCTCAATCTTGTAGAGAATGGGTATGCTCTTCCTTTTCGGGAGTTTCCCCCAAATTACCCTCCTTGCCAGTGTTTTTGTTCGGAGGACCACCTGCTTCTCTTGCAGGAAGAAGTCCTGGCACCATTTCGAAAAGGTGCGATAGCGGTGGTTCCAGAGCAGGAAAGGGGTCGGGGTTGCTACTCCCGGTATTTCCTGATCCCCAAAAAGGATGGCAGACTTCGGCCAATTCTGGATCTCAGGATCTTGACCCTTTACCTGAAGCAGGAAAAGTTCAAGATGTTCACTCTTGCACAGGTTCTTCAAGCGCTGCTGGAAGAAGACTGGATGGTGTCGATCGACTTGCAGAATGCGTATTTTCATATTCCCATCTTGAAGTCGCACAGAAAGTATCTCCGTTTTACGGTTGGGTCGCAACGCTACCAGTTTGTGGTCCTTCCGTTTGGTCTTACTACTGCACCTCGAGTCTTCACCAAGGTGATGGCAGTGGTGGCAGCTCATCTCAGGAGGTCGGAGATACATGTATTTCCGTATCTGGACGACTGGCTGATCAAAGCGGAGTCGCCGGAGAAGGTGCTCCATCATCTGCAGGAGACCACTCAGTTGTTGCACAGGTTGGGTTTTTCAATAAATGTACCCAAGTCTCACCTGGTGCCCTCACAGTGCAACCTGTTCATAGGTGCGGTTCTGGACACTACTGTTTGTCGTGCATTCCCTCCTCCTCAAAGGATTCGCGACATACAGGAAATGATTCCTTTGTTCTACAATGGAGCGGTCGTTCCTGTCCTGAAGGTTCTTAGCCTGCTCGGTCTGATGGCTTCTTGTATTCTGTTGGTCAACCATGCACGCTGGCACATGAGGGCACTCCAGTGGTGCCTCCGCAGGCAGTGGTATCAGCACAACGGAGATCTCAGGGAGTCAGTGAGGATCTCCAGAGAAGCTGCAGCGGATCTGTCTTGGTGGAGCGTGGAAGGCAATCTGTCACAAGGAAAGCCTTTTCAACTTCCTCCATCGGTGGCCACAGATGCATCCACTCTCGGGTGGGGTGCTCATCTGGGAGACCTGGAGATCAAGGGTCTTTGGTCTCCAGAGGAAAGGTTGCTTCACATCAACCTTCTAGAGTTACGGGTGATTCGTCTGGCGCTCAAGGCCTTCCTCCCTTCCCTTCGCGGTCAGTCGGTTCAGGTCCTGACGGACAACACGACCGCGATGTGGTACATCAACAAGCAGGGAGGAGTGGGGTCGCAGTGTCTCTGCAGAGAGGCTCTGCGTCTCTGGTCCTAGGTTCAGGACCATCAGATTTGTCTAATGGCAAATCATCTGGCCGGAGTTCAGAACGTTCGTGCAGATAGTCTCAGTCGGCAGTTCTCAGCCGACCGAGTGGAGGCTTCACCCGGAGGTTGTTCACGACATCTTTCAGATGTGGGGGACTCCTCGGGTGGACCTGTTCGCCACTCGCGAGAATGCTCACTGCCTGTTATTCTGCAGTCTCCAGTATCCGATGCATGGAGCTTTGGGGGACGCGTTTCAGTTGAGTTGGAACTTGCAACTCCTTTACGCGTTTCCTCCCATACCTTTGATTCCTCGGGTTCTGAGGAAAATTCGCCAAGACCGGGCACAAGTTATATTGATCGCCCCGGATTGGCCAAGAAGGGTGTGGTACTCAAACCTTCTCCACCTCTCCTCTCACCCGCCGCTCCGTCTCCCTCACAGAGCAGACCTCCTCTCTCAGATGGAGGCGCAGGTTCTACACCCCCACCTCCAGACATTACACCTTCATGCCTGGAGATTGAACGGGGCAACCTGAGTTCTTTTTCTCTCCCGCCTGATGTGGTGGATATCATTTTGTCAGCCAGGCGTGACTCCACTAAGTCCATCTATTCTTATAGGTGGTCAAAATGTGTTACTTGGTGCAGGGCGAAGTCTATAGATCCTTTGAGGGCCCATTTATCTGATGTTCTCCAGTTTGCCCTTTCTCTGGCGCAACAGGGGCTTGCTGTTGCCACAGTGAAGGGCTATCTTTCAGCGCTGTCGGCTTTTATCTGTTTGCCTGACCAGCCTTCACTTTTTAAATCTCCTGTGGTTTTAAGGTTTTTTAAGGGCCTCACAAATAAGTTCCCTCCTACTCCTTTTATTCTGCCTCAGTGGGACTTAAATCTTGTATTGACCTTTTTGATGGGTGCTTCCTTTGAGCCTCTTCACAAATGTCCTATGAGGCTTCTTACTCTCAAAACGGTCTTCCTCGTTGCTATAACCTCGGCAAGGAGGGTAAGTGAGCTTCAAGCTCTTAGTCACAAGCCCCCTTTCTTGACCATTCATGCTGATCGAATGGTTCTTAGGTAGAACATGAGCGATGGGACCCCCTCAAATAGATAGATTGTGGCCTAGGAACAGAGGGGAACAAGAGTACACAAAGAGGAAAGAAGTTCCTACAGTGGCCATATACTTCAATTGTGTGTATACATCTATAAGTATCCAAAAGCAGTGACAGAAAAAGATAAAGTATAAACAAAGTTTATTCAAAAAATATTTAATTTTTCTTTTTTATAAATATACATTCATATAAATACTGTTGTAAATCAAAAAATTCAATAGACAATACATCTGTTAATTGAGAAAATTCATAAGAAACACAAGAGAATCATAAAAATACAACAAATAAAGAATACCCCTGGAAAGCAATCATACTAAGCAACTCACTCACGTGCTACCAGTCATACTACATACACACCACATACATAGATGGAAGAAGGAACTGGATTCCAATTAGCAAGGTAACAAAGCTAATGTAATGCAAGGGCACCAAGATGTAATTGTTGGCCCTTGTAGCGGGTCTACGCGCGTTTCGGTGGATCAAGCCACCTTCATCAGGACCTTGTTCATCGTATTGTGCAGAAACCAGGGGATCAAACAACAAAAGTGGCCTAAAAAAAGGAGATAAAACTGTCACTGTCACATACGCAAACAAAAAATTATTCAAAGGACATTTATACATTCACTGCTGGGCTGTGAAGCGAGAGCTCATCACTGTGGCTACAGTAGTGGAGTCTACAATTTGATATGGCAAGTATAAGGATAGGAAATGGTAGTGTACCTAATCAAAAGGAGACACATTAAGGGCGACAGGTGACTAGTCACTCACAGGACAAATTACAGAGCAGTAGTGTGAATAAGAGATTAAATCAATACACGGGTTTGCTCTTTACACTAGAGACAAATCTTATAACAGAAGTATATATACAAAAAGAGTACGTCTATTCATGTAATATACTTACAATGTAAGAGATCACCTATCACTAAAGCGTGTTCTAATTGTGATCAAGAAAAAGATCACATCAGGTGCACTGCATCTGCGAGAAAATTGTGAGAGGCTATCAGAGAAGTTGTAATGAAGAAACTAGCTAGGACTCTTATATTACCCATCATCGGTAAGCTTACCCATCACGCCATTCAGTATTGAATTCATAAGCCTCAGAACTTCATCTAATGGATAAGACGCTATGTTCCATGTAGATACTGTAAAGGAAATATACATACTTTGGTATGTCACTTTTAGTATTGAATTAGGAGAGTTCGGTCATTTGGCAGATATATATTTCTTCAATCTTCATTATCTTCATTATCTTTAGATACCTGTTATGATATTGGGGTATTGTATATTTCCTTTACAGTATCTACATGGAACATAGCGTCTTATCCATTAGATGAAGTTCTGAGGCTTATGAATTCAATACTGAATGGCGTGATGGGTAAGCTTACCGATGATGGGTAATATAAGAGTCCTAGCTAGTTTCTTCATTACAACTTCTCTGATAGCCTCTCACAATTTTCTCGCAGATGCAGTGCACCTGATGTGATCTTTTTCTTGATCACAATTAGAACACGCTTTAGTGATAGGTGATCTCTTACATTGTAAGTATATTACATGAATAGACGTACTCTTTTTGTATATATACTTCTGTTATAAGATTTGTCTCTAGTGTAAAGAGCAAACCCGTGTATTGATTTAATCTCTTATTCACACTACTGCTCTGTAATTTGTCCTGTGAGTGACTAGTCACCTGTCGCCCTTAATGTGTCTCCTTTTGATTAGGTACACTACCATTTCCTATCCTTATACTTGCCATATCAAATTGTAGACTCCACTACTGTAGCCACAGTGATGAGCTCTCGCTTCACAGCCCAGCAGTGAATGTATAAATGTCCTTTGAATAATTTTTTGTTTGCGTATGTGACAGTGACAGTTTTATCTCCTTTTTTTTAGGCCACTTTTGTTGTTTGATCCCCTGGTTTCTGCACAATACGATGAACAAGGTCCTGATGAAGGTGGCTTGATCCACCGAAACGCGCGTAGACCCGCTACAAGGGCCAACAATTACATCTTGGTGCCCTTGCATTACATTAGCTTTGTTACCTTGCTAATTGGAATCCAGTTCCTTCTTCCATCTATGTATGTGGTGTGTATGTAGTATGACTGGTAGCACGTGAGTGAGTTGCTTAGTATGATTGCTTTCCAGGGGTATTCTTTATTTGTTGTATTTTTATGATTCTCTTGTGTTTCTTATGAATTTTCTCAATTAACAGATGTATTGTCTATTGAATTTTTTGATTTACAACAGTATTTATATGAATGTATATTTATAAAAAAGAAAAATTAAATATTTTTTGAATAAACTTTGTTTATACTTTATCTTTTTCTGTCACTGCTTTTGGATACTTATAGATGTATACACACACTCGAATGGTTCTTAGGACCAGGGCTGCTTTTCTGCTAAAGGTGGTGACTCCTTTCCACCTTGGTCAATCCATTACCCTTCCTACTTTTTATCCTCCCCCAGACCCTTCCAAGGAGGAGAGATTACACCGTCTGGACCCCAAGAGGGCGGAGTCTTTTTACTTGGACAGAACTAAAGACTGTCGAGTGGATGACCAGCTCTTCATTGGCTTTGCTGGCTGCAAGAGAGGAAGAGCGGTCCATAAGAGGACTTTGTCAAGATGGATCGTTCTCTGTATTAAGATCTGCTACTCTTTGGCGAGTAAAGAACCACCAGAGGGTATAAGGGCTCATTCTACTAGAGCTAAGTCTTCGACCTCCGCATTGGCTAGAGGTGTGCCTGTAGAGGATATTTGTAGAGCGGCAACTTGGTCTTCCCTCCACACTTTCGCGAAGCATTACTACTTGGATTCCGAGGTGAGGAGGGACGGTCACTTTGCACGCTCTGTCCTCCAGGATTTCCTGGTCTAGAAGAGTGGACACCCTCCTCCGGGAGTGGGGACTGCTGTGGGACTCTATTCACAAGGTGAGGAATCCACACGGCAGATGTATCTATCAGAAGAACAAGTTACTTACCTTCGGTAACGCTTTTTCTGGTAGATACAATATCTGCCTGTGGATTCCTCACTGACCCACTCGCCTCCCCGTTGTCCACTCTTCTATGCCAGAGTTTCTATTATGTATTTGTTTATTTCAAATGTTTTGTTGCATTTGCTTCACACTGTGTGTGTTACCTTGATATTTGTACTGCGTATACTGTGTATATATCTACTGTCATTGGTCCGTCAGTGTGCCTCGAAGGCACGGAAAAAAGGGCGGAACTGATGTCATCACGCCGGCGTGGGCCTATTATAGGCGTCGGTGACGTCAGCGGAGTCGCGAGCGGTGCCGTGCCTCTATGACGTCCAAGTCCACGTCGGCGCGAAGCTACGAAAAGAATTTCCGAATGTTGCTGACGCAAGGGGATATTCACAAGGTGAGGAATCCACAGGCAGATATTGTATCTACCAGAAAAAGCGTTACCGAAGGTAAGTAACTTGTTCTTTACTTCCATTAGTGGTTTTTGCAAATTATTTCCCTTTTGTATATGTTCGGCCTGAGACTTCATTTTTTTTTTCTTTTCCTGCTGTAGGAGATTATGAAGTGTCTGTGAAGTTCAACGATGACCCGATCCCAGACAGCCCCTTTGTTGTTCCTGTGACGACGCCATCTGATGACGCCCGCAGGCTCACTGTTACCAGTCTTCAGGTGAGGCACTGGGAAAAACCATCCTCCTCGCCCCCCTATCGGCCAAGCCGGGGCCTTCACTTCCTGTCTAATGGTTGAAAGTTAGGACCTGATGAGCTGCACAGAAGAGGGCCTTCAAGCTGGCAGTAGTAGGCACAAATTCCATCTGCATAGAAGAGACACTAGACGGGGCCTGAGGTAGGGCTGCATTCAAAGCAGTGCTTCGGAACATGGCAGAGGCCAGACTAGAGCAGAGAGCCTAGTTTGAGGTTGTAATGAAATTGAAAAAGGATTACTGTTTTAAGGGGTGACCTGGATTGAACCTGCATAATCTAGCCCAGGCCGTATTTGTTTAGGGTCGACTAGATGGCCTAACTTAGCTGCACAGATTGTAATCCATCTGTCCTGAGATGTGGTCTGCCGTTTAATTGAATTCACCATGTTCAGTCTAACTAGGTGGCTGGACCAATGCAGTCGCTGTGCTTGCCTTTGCACCCGTACCACCTCGACTTCATACACTCTTGCATGTGTAATATGGCAAGAGCTTTTGACAGCAGCCTGGGTGATCACCTTGAGTGTCACCCTTTAGACTGCAGCCCTTGTGTCTAAATTGCACATTGGCCTGGTCTTCCTTTGTGTAGATGCGTCTCAGCAGGCAGGGGATCTAGAAATGCAGCCTGTCATTGGCTAGAGACTTTCAGTTTAACTGTTGGTCTTCCCACCTTCCAGGTTTGGGTACTTGAACCCGCAGACCAGACCCAGACATGTGCCACTGGTACCATGAATGGCCACTTCCTTGTAAGCAAAGAACTGTGAATCCTATCTGCCCAACAGAGGGTAGCTGCTACCGACGTTGGTCTCTTAGATGCCCCAGTTAGTAGTCTAGGTTGGAAAGTAAATGGGTAGGAGGAGCTTTTTTTTATCCACTTAGAAACTAGACTGAGATCAACCAAGAACCTGCAGGATGGTGGAGGAGCCTTCCCCAGCTGGCCAAAGGGGGGGCCTGTGCTATGTGTTTTTCTCGTGTCTCTTTTAAAGGCTTCTAACAGGACTCCTTCATTCTGTTTGCTCTGACTCGAAGTGTGGCTAATGTTTTAAAGAGGGAGAGTTTTGGAGAGCACAACAGTGGCATGCTGCTTGACTTGGTCTCTACAATGGTGTGTTGGGGCTAGGGACAAAGTAGGGGTACCTCAGGTGAGATTGGGGAGTTGTGGCGTCCTCCGCGTGTAAGTGTGGAATGTGAGACCGAATGATGGCTGGGATTGCTGGTTGTGTACCACTGAAAGTGCCTCCCGCGCTGCATCTCTCCCTCTTTAAACCTTGTAGCTGCACACAGGTAAGATGGTATGTTATACTGCCCTTTTAAGGTTTTAATTATTTTTTAAAGTGACAATGCCTTGCCTCTGATAGGAGACACTACTCTCCAGGTCTTTCCTCACTCTGGAATACCGGTCTGCAGCCACCTTCTCAAACATACATTTTTCCTCCTCTCTTGCCATGTGGGTACTTCTCTCATTTCAAGCCAACTGGTCCTTTGGTTAGTTTATCTACACTAAACTCTCTCCTGCCCCCTTTTAGTTGCACGTTTAGATGAATTGCGCCACTACTTTTGTTGTCCACCTTCTTGGGGTCTTTGTCCAGCTCTATCCTCAAGCTGTCACTCAGGTTCTGCCCTCTCAAGCTACTTTGCTTTCCTGCCACTGTTGCCAGTTGACATTTTTACAGCTAAAATAAACTCATGTGCCTCTCGTCAACGTAGAACGGTTTTTATTTTAAGTCTTTCACATTCGCTTCTTGTTTTCCCAAAGGGTGCAGCCAAGAGCAGCTTCTCCTGATCTTCGTCTTGCTTACTGACCCAGTTGAGATCAGCTCCTTATTGCAGTGACTTCCCAGAGCCCAGCTATAGTTATCTAGAGGATGTCAGTGGAAAGCCTCCTAAAACAATGTATAACAGTTAAAAAGCCAGTCACTTAATCTTCCTTCAGGTTTTTCATGTCCTGCAAAGACTCAGCACTTTAAGCTTTGGTCAATGTACAGTTTAACTCCCTTTCACTGCACTTTTCTGCATCTGTCCTCCTACAGCACCCTGGCTACTTCTCACATGTGCCACTTACATAAGGGGGTGTCAGTGTGGTAAACATTTCTTCGAAATGGAGGTGAGGTATCTGAGGGCTGTAAACTCCTCGCCGTTTCCCCATCAAGGGTTGCGTTGGCTAATGTTGAAGGTTTTGGCGGTTCAAATCACCCAGAGCTCAAGGTTCATCTTTCTACAGGATTATCCAAGCCCATGGAGTCTGAAAATCCAACCTGTGCACCTGTCTTGATGTTTTATTCCTGTGTTTCTAACTGATGTGATGTGCTTTTAGGAGTCAGGGTTAAAGGTCAACCAGCCAGCCTCTTTTGCAGTCAGCCTCAACGGAGCCAAAGGAGTCATTGATGCCAAAGTACACAGCCCTTCGGGGGCCCTGGAGGAGTGTTACGTGACGGAAATCGATGAAGGTGAGGAGTCTTCCTGGCTCAGTGGGGCTAGAGGGAGACTAACAAGCAGCTTTACCTCGAACAGAAGCAGGCGGCCGTCAGCTGGGAGGTGGCGTAGGCGTTTACAGTGGAATAGTGGTACCCTCCATGTTGGGGCGATACCAATCATGGGGGGTTTAACCACATCTTGGTTTTTAAATTCATTGCTTCTTGTATCTTTTCTAGTGAACGTAATGTCTGAGGATAGCTGTGCTACCTTTTCATGTTATTGGGGATGGCTCATGTTCTTGGATTTGAGTCCAGGCGACAAGGTTGCACTGCATGTTTCTTTTCAGTGATTTCAAACAGCACCCAGTGTCTACAATGGAGCAAATCTGGAGAATGAGGCCTTTTTTTCCCTGAGTTCTTCTGGCAATGGAGTGACTCTTGATATTACGTGTGTTGGCTTTACTGTTTGTGTTTTAAACCATGACTTGACGGCGCTAGACTTGCAGGGAATAATGTGGGGGGACAGCAAAACAAGTGAGTTGGATGTTGAGATTAAAGACTTGGTATGTGAACAAATCCAAAGCAAGACTAGATTGGGCTGGGAATTTATCAAGGAGCCCAACTCCGAAGTTATTCATGAACGTTTTTGATTTTGTGCAGATTTAACGAGGTGTATTTAATCGTTTGCCGTGTATATAGGGCAAATGAGATGCGTTAATTGTGGTCTTCGATACATTAAATCCTTGTACCAAACCTGGTTGTGCAGGCGCCGCTAGTGCAATTTGTCAGGCACCCCATTGGGTGTGGCTTGGGCAAGCTCATCTTGGTGTTACTCCTTCTTTAAACTGTTGAATTATAGGTGCTGGTGTTTGTAGTAACTGAACGTTTGTGTTTCAGATAAGTATGCGGTGCGCTTCATACCTAGAGAAAATGGCCTGTATATGGTTGATGTGAAATTCAACGGCTGCCACATCCCGGGGAGCCCGTTCAAGATCAGAGTCGGAGATCCTAGCCAAGCGGGTGACCCCGGCATGGTGTCTGCCTATGGCGCTGGCTTGGAGAGAGGAATCACTGGTACGACATTGATTGCTTCGCCACCTTGAGAGTTCATCTTTAGATGTTTGGAGCCTGACACCACCTTGTCTTTTGCAGGCAGTGCAGCAGAGTTTATCGTGAACACGACGCATGCCGGGCCTGGTGCTTTGGCTGTCACAATAGATGGGCCGTCCAAGGTCAAGATGGATTGCCAAGAGTGTGCAGAGGGATACAAGGTTACTTACACTCCCATGGTCCCTGGCAGCTACTTGATTTCCATAAAGTACGGAGGACCATATCACATTGTGGGCAGCCCGTTCAAAGCAAAGATCACTGGTGAGGACGCCTTGAGCACTGAGTGTGGGTGGGAGACGCAAGGGATGCTTGGGGGGGAGGGGGCGATACCAAGACTCATTTTCTTGAATATTTCTCCGTTCAACAGGATCTCGTCTTGCGAGTAGTCACAGTAATCATGAAACCTCATCTGTGTTTGTGGACTCCTACACCAAAGCTGAGGCTTTCCCGCAGCAAAGTGCAATGCCAAAGTCTGTCTCGGATGCCAGCAAGGTGGTGGCCAAGGGGCTTGGCTTAAACAAGGCATACGTAGGACAGAAGAACTCTTTTACGGTCGACTGTAGCAAAGCAGGTGGGTGCTTGTCTGGTGGCTTTTATCAATTTCTTACTTTATTGAATGATTAAAGGCAGTTTGTTTTCTTTAAAGAGATTCAATTTTAAACTCTTGTGGTGGGTTTTTTTTCCCGCCAGGGTGTCAGAAATGTGTTCATATTAAAAGCACAGGATTCAGCCGTTAAAATTCCTCTTGCATTGTCAATCGGGCTCTGAATTCTGCCAGAATGGGCATTTAAATATGGAGCTCTTGTGGGCTGAAGCATCTCTTATACCATGGTGCCTGCAAAAGTAAATCAATCTTAAGTCCTACCTGGTAGACGCAGTGATGCTGTTCCTACTCTTCTCCAAATCTTTCATGCAATGCTCCTTGAAATAAACTGCTCCTTAAAATAAACTTATCTGGTATCACTTACAGGAGACCAAGTCTTTTTTTCATTGTCCCTCCAAGTTTGTCCAGAAAAGCTTTTCCTTAGGAATGCATCTCCAGTGGTGCCATGTGGTCTCGGCAGCAACTGACACCCCGGTAAATTGGGCGCCAACGCATTAGTGTCAGTTCTGTTTTTCCAATGCCTTTTCGTGGATCTGGAGCTTTTCTCATGATCTGGCAAAGTCTTTCTGTACTTTGAAAGCAGCAAGGTCTAATGTATCCTCTGAAAGTTTTGAGTACAAACATTGTCAGATGTTGCAAAAAAATGTCCTTGTCAGATCCACATACATCAGCTTGTGGTGTCTAGGATAGAAAACCGACATCGTAGCCTGTGATTCTTGTACCTTCTTGCATCTCCGTTACTACCACATACTTCAACTGACGCATGATCTAAGATCGTGACTAGAAATAAACGCAATAGCAAGGATAACTTCCTCAAGGATGTGGCCAGCTCCCCAAACAGTTTTTAGTGTCTGCACTGTTCCCATGCTTTGGGTTCTTCCTTGTCCTTGGATAAGATCCCTCCACTGAAACTGAACCTGAGTTAACAGATCCATCATCTAACCCTGCCCCGTAGGTTAAGGCCATCCGGCTGTCTGTGGAGGATCTCATCAGGTTGGCACCAATACTCCCTGGGCCACCCCATAGCAGTATCGTGTTCCTGTAGTCTTGGATCCCCAGTGGCCTGAGCCTGCGCCTCCATGAGCTCTGCTACCCGAGATGTCGACCAGCTAAGGCTATATCGCCAGTTCGGTCAGATCCTCTTCTGGCATGGAGGAGCCCTACAGAACTGACAGTGACTGCCCTGGGAGCAGTTTATCAGACTGGTTCGCTTGGATACATTTTCACATGGATTCCTTACCATGTGAAGACTCCTTTCAGGATTCAAACTGACATGGAAAACATTTTCATAAGCAATGATTCTTCAGTGCTTCAAGGTGGTGGACTATATTAGGCACTAGTCCGAGGGCTGACCTTGGTTTCTGTGTTTGCCTCTCCAGCTTGGTCTGTCTATATCTCACTTAAAAAATCCCTCCACTTTTGACAGGGACTAGTGCAGTGTCTGTGCAAAGGGACTCTGGGTTTAAGCCTTGCAGAAGGTACAGCAACAGGATGTCTGTTTTGGGCCCCCATCTACGATTTGTGATCTCTCTAGCCCGATCATGACATTGTTGTCCGAGACTGCCTCCAGGCACCTGAAGACCATCTGAGAGGGCAAGGCCTTCAGGCAATCTCCAAAGAACTCCCTCTCCCAAAGGTGAGTCACCTTCCTGGGCCTTCCAACAAACACGAGGCACCCGAGGGAGGGAATCTTTTTCCTCGTGGAAATGGTCCCAATATCCTAAGTGATGGCGCTGCCGCAATCTGACTGCCATCCTGTTACCCAGAGCCCAAAGGTGCTCATTTGGAAAAGGTACCGTAGAGTTTTCTGTAGACCACTTCAGGAGTATGGACCATGCAGGATCCCAAGAGGGCAGCCCCTCATTCGCAAGGGGGTGTGGCTTCATACAAATGAGGGAATCCCTTGACCCGCCCCAACGCTATATTTAGGAATAGGTGAAAGCAGTTGTGCTGATTTGTGCCACAAATTAGGTGGTGAACAGTTGATGCACCCTTAGTGAGGGACTTATGGAACTTCTCTTCTCCAGTATTAGGGGTGTCTTTCATAGATTCACATGCCTGAATCATTCCCCGTCGTCGGAGTAGGAGTCTCACGGTATATAAAAAAGCAATAAAATGCCATAAAATATATAGCAGATAACAGAAATACCAAACCAGGAAGTAAGTAGCCCCAGCTACAGTAGAAAAAACTTCCACCCTCGTGACTATCTAAGTCATTATGTGTTAGTCCAAACTGCAGCCAATCAGGCGACAGCACCCACCAGAATGTTCTCCCCAGAGGCTCAGGCTCTCAGATTTTCTACCGCACGTTGTGTGAAGGGAGTCTCCCTGAGCTCTGCTCAGTTTTTTCTTCTATATCACTAATTTCTTCAACTTTCACAGATGTCTTCATCTAAATCCCTGTTTAGAGCCTGTGACTCTTGTGGGAAGCCAAGACTTTTCAAGGAGGACCCCCACAAGAAATGTTTGTATTGTCTTTATCCTGATCATGAGGTGAAGGAGTGCAAGATCTGCCGGACTTTCCCCTCCAAGACCATCAAGGATAGAGAAGGGTGCCTTCTATTGTGGCTCAATAGACTAAAGAACAAGGATGACCCTGTCTCTGAGGTAGGAAGTTGTGGTTCCGGCTCTTCATTTCTATCAACTAAGAGGAAGGCTGAAACTGATGTTTCATCTCTGAGGGCGAAGGTGGTTAAGAAGTCTAAATCTTCCCAGGATGCTCCTGGGCCTAGTTCTTCAAGTAAAGTTATCCCACTTTCCAAAGGGGATTCTACGCCCTCTAAGAAGTCTGGGACTAAGACAGTGCCTAAGAAATCTTCTAAATCTGTGCCTCCTCAGTTGCCATTATTGACAATTTCAACGTCAAGGAAGGACTGTGTTTCTTCTCATGTGGCCACTTCTACCACCTGCACTATGACTTTCTCCTCACCGAAGAAAGCACTCGTCGACGAAGCTACTGTCTACGACCCCGTCGACGACCCCGTCGACGACGATTCCGTCGACGAGACAGCACTGTCAGCAGTATACAGACGTCCCGTTGACGCCGCCTCTTTCAAGCTGCACTACTTTGCAGGTTTGGTCTGCGCAGACAGCAGGGATTCCATTGCCATCTCCTGCGACTACTGCTACTTTATTAAAAAAGAGAGCTACTGTGGACTCTATTTCTACTACCATTGTGGTGCCTGACAAGCTTTTGGATTCAGATGAGGAGGGATCCTATGAAGACGAAAATTTTGGGCCAGCTAGAAGTCCATCCGAACTCCATATTAAAGTTCAGGAAGATGTTGAGGATAACATGGAGGACGTTCAGCCTGCTCCGCGTGCTGACAGACCTGACACTGATAGGCAACTGCCTGAAGATTTATTCCGCAACTTGCAGTACATGCTCAGTGACTATTATAGACGTTTCCCACCTTCTGAGTCTGGCGACTCAGTGATGTCTACACCTTTGCCGCAGGGAAGGCCTTCCCTCTCTCCGCGGACACGACCAAGGGCTTCTAATGCGTTGGAGGACAGTCGCTCAACGTTGCCTACGTCACCAGTTTCATCTCCTCAGCCACGAGAAGAGGAGCTCTCGGAACAGGAGGATCAGGAAGGAGAGCTGAATGAAGCCTCTGAATCGTCGGAGTATGAGGATTACAATGCGAACACACCCTCTCCGGCGGAGCCTACTGTTTCTGAGTCACCACCCGTGGACGTTGCCTCATTTCACAAGATCATGGATAGAGCAACTAGGAGGTTTCTAATAACCATGGAAGCTAAACAAGAAGACTTCTTTTTGTATGATTTTAAATCTACCCCTCATAAGCAGAGTTGGACCATTCCAATTATAGATTTTATCTGGAAGGAGGGTCTTAAGAT
The DNA here is from genome assembly GCF_964261635.1 of Lissotriton helveticus. Classification (NCBI taxonomy): domain Eukaryota; kingdom Metazoa; phylum Chordata; class Amphibia; order Caudata; family Salamandridae; genus Lissotriton; species Lissotriton helveticus. Next base: position 26,725,293 of record NC_136071.1, read on the forward strand.
CATGGCCAAGCCGAATTCCTTACCAGCAGTGCTCCCTAGAGTAGATAAAAAATATAGGGCGCCTACTACTTCTCCAGCATGCCTTGTCGGGCAAGCTAAAGCCGATTCTGTGGTGGCACAGGCAGCGCAGAAGAGATCTTCCAACCCTACGTCTCAGGTCTCTGTTCCTCCAGACAAGGATGGGAGACGCCTTGATTCCATTGGCAAGAAGGTTTCTACCATTGCAGCCACGACCATCCGGGCCGCAAACTCCCTCGCCATTTTAGGGAGATACGATAGACAGATGTGGTCGGACATCTCACCATACATGGACAAGCTCCCCGAGCCTGATCGCACTGAGGCCAAGAAAATCCTTCAGGAAGGAGAGTGTGTCTCCTCGGAGATGATTGACGCTGCTGTGGACGTTGCTGCCACTGCCTTTCGACAGCTTGCGGGTGCAGCTGTTCTTAGACGGCAAGGATGGTTACGAGCAACCTCCTTTAGGCAGGAGGTTCAAAACAGAATCATTGACATGCCTTTTGATGGAGAGTCACTATTCGGCAAACATGTTGATGAGGCCCTGGAGGCAATAAAGAGACACTGAAACAGCACGTTCACTGGGTACCCTTCAGTACCGGAAATCTTCCTTTCGTGGCACAAGAGGAAGGGGGAATTTCAATAATAGAGGAGGATACGCCCAACAACGCTCTTATTCCTCCACCCAGGGAAACCAAAGATTTCAGCCTTACCGGCAACAAACCTATGGACAAAAGAGAGGAAATTACTCTCAACCTCGAGGAAAACCTAATTATCGAGGAAGAGACAACAAGAAATGAGGCACGCATCCTGCCACCACTTTGTGCCAACCCGAACCAAATTGGAGGACAAATATCCCAACACTACTTAAATTGGTCCGAAATTACTACAGACAAATGGGTCCTGGATGTAGTAGCCAGAGGACACATTTTAGAATTCGTAAAAATCCCCCCAAATTGCCCCCCAAAAGGACCCGATCCAGCGCACCTCAAGGAGCTATTCGTCCAGATCAACACCATGATCCGGAAAGGGGCAATCGAAAGAGTGCCTCATCATCAGAGGGGACGAGGCTTCTACTCAAGATTTTTCCTTGTTCGCAAGAAGTCAGGAGAGTGGCGCCCCATCCTCGACTTGCGAGCATTGAACAAGTTTCTGAAGAAACTCACATTCAGGATGCTAACACTTCAGGAAATCCTCCAATTTCTTTCGGCGGGAGAGTTTTTGGCAACACTCGACCTTCAAGATGCATACTTCCACGTACCGATTTTCCCACGGCATCGGAAGTTTCTCAGGTTCAGAGTGGCTGGCAGGGACTTCCAGTTCAAGGTCCTCCCATTTGGCCTGCGTTCAGCCCCCAGAGTGTTTACGAAGATGCTAGCCCCAGTAGCGGCCCATCTTCGGTTGCAATCGATTCAAATTTATCCATACCTGGACGACTGCCTTATCAAGGCCAGTTCTTTCGACACGGCTCAAGATCACGTTCAAAAAACTTTGTCTCTGATGCAGAACCTAGGTTTCTCAATCAACTTCGAGAAGTCTCGTCTCACACCTACAACGAGAAAGGACTTCTTAGGAGCGACACTGGACACCAACCTTGCCCAAGTATTCATTTCAGAAGAAAGACAAGTCAAGATTCAACGACTCGCGACGACATTGTCACTAAAAGTGCGTTTCAGTACGCATATTCAAGTCATTCCTCGGAATGCTTTCTTCCTGCATTCTGCTCACTCCCAACTGCCGTCTTCGGATGAGACCCTTACAGGAGGAACTCAGCCGCCAATGGATCCAAGCCACAGGATCTTTCGAAGATATCCTCCACATTACACCTCGCATGCGACAAGCAATTGCATGGTGGACCCACCGATCCAACTTACAAGTGGGATGCTCCTTCCTCACGGAAGTTCCCAGGTTCATAGTGACGACCGATGCATCAATGACAGGCTGGGGTGCACACCTCCAAGGCATGACGGTCAGCGGGAAGTGGAACCAGGTCCAAATGAAATGGCACATCAACCGGTTAGAGTTACACGCCATATTTTTAGCCCTGAAGTCCTTTCAAGCGACTCTGCAAGGTGCCACAGTCTTGATACGGACAGACAACACCACCTGCATGTATTATCTAAACAAACAGGGCGGGACCAGATCAGTCCGACTATCTCAACAAGCACAAGAAATATGGAGTTGGGCCTTGACTCACGATATTCATCTGTCAGCGGTCCACGTTCCGGGGATTGCGAATGTATTGGCGGACTCTCTCAGCAGGTCCGGGGGCTGCACTCACGAGTGGGAACTTCATCTCCCATCTCTACGTCGCATCTTTCAGATGTGGGGGCATCCGGACTTGGACTTGTTTGCAACCTTCCAGAACCGGAAATGCCCATTCTTTGCAAGCTGGGTTCCCCACAAGGACTCGTGTGGGGATGCCCTTTCGCTGAACTGGAATCAAATATTCGCGTACGCCTTTCCACCGATACCTCTGATCCCGAAAGTTATCAGGAAAATGAAGAAACAGCCATGCCGGTTGATCTTAATTGCTCCTCGATGGCCCAGACAATACTGGTTCCCCGAACTACTCCTTCTCTCGGAATGCAACCCTATACCACTACCACGCATTCCGCAGCTTCTATCCACCCAGCAAGGCAGGGTATACCATCCGGACCCGAACTCGCTGAAATTGTCAGCTTGGCTCCTCAACACATGGAATTTGCACACCTAAACATTCCACAAGATTGTCAGGAGGTGCTTGCAAAAGCCAGAGCTCCATCCACGATCAAAACATACAAACTCAAGTGGAAACGGTTCTGTGCATGGTGCCAAGCTAATGACTTACATCCCATTCAAGCAACACCAGAACAAATCCTTCCTTTCTTTCTGCATCTAGCCAGACTGGGTTTGGCGCACTCTACTCTTAAGGTCTTCCTAGCAGCCATCTCTAGGTTTCGCCAAGATGGATCAAACTCCCTGTTCTCTGTACGGATCATCCAACAATTTTTCAAGGGCTTATTTCGCATGTTTCCGCCGGTCCGAAAACCTCCTCCGGCATGGCATCTGAACATCGTCCTATCTCAGCTCATGCGACACCCCTTTGAACCGATTCATAAGGTGGACCTGAAATTTCTGACATGGAAAGTATCGTTGCTCCTGGCTTTGACATCTGCTAGGAGGGTCAGCGATATTCAGGCGTTTACATCTAAGGCACCTTTCCTTCAATTCACCACGGACTCAGTGGTATTGCGCACTAATCCCACATACATGCCTAAAGTACCACTGGACTTTCATCTTAATGAACCTGTTGTCCTTAAAACATTCTTTCCTAACCCACAGTCTACGGCTGAGTAAGCACTGCATTCTTTAGACATTAGAAGATGCCTTCGATTTTATCTCTCCAGAACTTCGGCCATCCGCAAGACAGACCAACTGTTCGTGGCTTATGGCCGGCAACGCCGGGGTTGTGCTGTTTCAAAACAGACCATTGCTAGATGGGTCTCCTCTACGATTGGACTTTGTCACCAACAGGCTGGTAGGCCCTTACAAGCCTTGCCAAGAGCACATTCAACCAGGGCAGTTAGCTCTTCCACTGCCCTTTTTGCTGGTGTGCCACTTCGACAGATCTGCAGAGCTGCCACGTGGTCTAGCAGGCACACCTTTACTAGACACTACTGTCTGGACTCGGCAGATGATGCAGATGCTTCGGTTGGGAGAGCAGTGCTTCGCAATCTTTTCAAATAAGGTGAGCCTCTGTTTCCACCTCCTCATTTATGCTCTTTAGACGTTTGCTCAGAACATGTTGATTACTGTTATGCATGTCTCCTTTACTATATACATGGGTATATTTAATTATATGCATACATGATATTCTGACGTCTACGAGCGTTATAATGTGAGTACTGCTTACTATTCTGATTCAGGCATGTGAATCTATGAAAGACACCCCTAATACTGGAGAAGAACAATAGTTACTTACCTGTAAACAGGTGGTTCTCCAGTATTGGTGTCTTTCATAGATTCACATGCAACCCGCCCGCCTTCCCCCAGAGACTCTCTCGAATAGCATGGGACTTCACTCCTGTGCGAGAAAATCTGAGAGCCTGAGCCTCTGGGGAGAACATTCTGGTGGGTGCTGTCGCCTGATTGGCTGCAGTTTGGACTAACACATAATGACTTAGATAGTCACGAGGGTGGAAGTTTTTTCTACTGTAGCTGGGGCTACTTACTTCCTGGTTTGGTATTTCTGTTATCTGCTATATATTTTATGGCATTTTATTGCTTTTTTATATACCGTGAGACTCCTACTCCGACGACGGGGAATGATTCAGGCATGTGAATCTATGAAAGACACCAATACTGGAGAACCACCTGTTTACAGGTAAGTAACTATTGTTCATCAGTGGGGTTGAGTTGTCATCTTTTAACTGAGCCTGAGACAATTGCCTGTAGTGAGACTGGATTTTGCCATTGTGCTGTTTCCAGCGCAGTCATGAGTTTTTGCCTGCACTGGGAGGTGCACGTTTTTATTGGGTTACACTCTGGGTGTGAGCTGCAGTACAGATTGAAGATGTGCACCTAATGTACAGTTGTACCCTAGGTACCTTACTGGGAGGGGGCTCTGCCATGACCTCTTTCACTACTGGTCTGAGCTGCGGAAGAAAATCTGGTGGAGACCTCCTCACAAAACCGAATTATACATAACTATTTGTCCATATATATAGTGACCTCAAACGAGTGAAGTTTGAGCTGCCTGCGATGTCACTTGATACGAATTGGCGCAAAGTGCCCTCTTTTGACAGCCGCTCATCTGTTTCCTTCCTGCTGTTTCCTTGGCCCAAAGTCAACCTTTCGAATGTCCATCACAGCAACAAGTTTTGCACGCAAAAACACTTTTTAAATGAGCCACACCCCTTTCTCAATTGTAGTCCAGGAGTCCAATCCTTCTCCACTGTCTCCCGTGAAGAATCGAACTTTAATTTTTACCTCCACATTCTCTCTCACATTAGTTGTCACATCAGGATTTTCCTAACCTGTTTTACTTCCAAGCGTATTTGCTTTGGCATTTGGAGATCTGGACTTGGTGCGTTGTTTCCTCAGGCGCTCACAACTATCCTTATGTCATATGTCCTACCTCTGCACAGGTCAGACTCTCTCACCATCATGCCATAATGTACCTACCAGAAACGGACCCTAGTGTTTTGGAGTTCTTTGCAGAGAAACAATTGAACTCCTTTTTGGCACAGACATAGGAGAATTTGGGTACAGCAGATTGAACCGTTTCGGCTAATGTTTTACTGCTAGACTTAATCTTGTAAAGCCCACACGTCTGAAAGCCCTTGAGGCCAGATACTGGCAGATTTTTTTTTCCTTGACTACATTGCCTATAATCTAAATTAAGTTGCAATTTCAGGTGTTGGTCTTTGTAATTAAGGGACAGTTTCAGATAGTTTTAATGTTCAGGGAAATTGGACTTTTATAATGCCTGATATTTTGTTTTTTACCTCCACAAACTGTGCATGCGATGAATGGACTGCAAATTTTCTTGTGCAACAGTTTTCTGATCTAACTTTCTTTCCTATTCAGGAAACAACATGCTGCTGGTGGGTGTGCATGGCCCAAAAACGCCCTGCGAGGAGATCGTGGTGAAACATCTGGGCAACCGCCTCTACAACGTCACATACCTCCTGAAGGACAAAGGGGATTACATCCTGGTGGTGAAGTGGGGGGAAGATCACATTCCAGGCAGCCCCTACCGTCTCTCTATCCCTTAAAATGGTCCACGCCCCAGGCTCACTGCTGCCCAACCTTGAACGTATCTGTTTCTCCCCTGGCCAGCCCCGATCTACCTACAGCGGTTAATGGACTTTCTCCTTTGCCAGACCGCTAGCCTGACTCTCCGTAGTCTTCACACTACCTGTGTCCCATGGTCGCCATTCGCCCTGGGCCAAATGTCAATGCAGTGCTCATGTGGCTTGGGGAAGGGGCTTCCAAACATTTTTGTTTGGTTCTAAAGAGAAGGGTCTTTCGGAATGCATCTTGGTCCCAGCAGCTGTCTCCTCCCCTGGTCCGCTCCACCCCTACTCCTGGTCCTTGTATGGTTTCTGAGCGGAATCCTTTGTTTCGGGGATTTGGTACATGTTTGTACCAACACGCAACCTGTAGCTCAAACTGAGTAGATGAAGCACTTTTTTGGAAGGGGTGGTAGGGGAGCGTCTACCTATCATTTCTGAATAGGGAGAGTGACCAAGTGGGTAACTGCATCTCTGCAGAGCTGGTATCTTGGGACAGGTTGTTGCACTACGCGCGTCCTTCTTGGTTTGGGTCTGTGCTCCTCTGCTAAAGCTTTGAGACTGAGGACTGTGCGGAAAGACGACTCCCATGCCCTTGGACCTGCTGAAGCACATTTCTAGGGCTTTCACAATGCCACTAAAAAGACACTAGTTTTTGTTGCTTAATTTACTTTCTGGATTCGGTGCCACCACCTCTTATCACACCTACTTACCATCTCTATACATAGCCTCTGATGCTGCCCTTGTCCCATAGCCGCCCTGGTTCCATGGGACCACTGTCCTGTACAAGCTGGACCGGTGTTCTTTGTCTGGGAGGCCCCAACCCAGACTAATCTGTGGTGTAACTGGTGCACCGGAGATGGGCAACACACTGCTGCTGGACAGGCCCACTTACCAGCTAACTAAAACCAGTTCGTTTTTATAAAATAAAGTATTTTTTTGTGCACGACTACAGTACTTGGCTCTTAATGATATTGAAAATAAATGAAAGTTCTGCTATAATACTTTTTGTCTAGTGGTTTTTTTCTGGCTTTCGTTTTGCTACAAATGTGACAGGAAGCACAGAATGGGAACAAAGTCTGAGTGAATAATGTTGGACCTAGAAAGAAAAGAGGTAGAACGTTTAGACAAGGTGCTTTGATTACACAATTTAGGCTTTGTTACTGCAAATACATCTTTAAACTAATTGCTACAACTGAGCGTTTAACTCATGCAGCCAAAGTTTTTCAAAGTTGTGTGGCTCAGCCCTTGCTTACAGCCAGGCGGTTTAATTCTTGATCTAAGTTCTGCCAGTGAAGCCTTTACAAAAAACAGATGGACAGAATGCTAAACAAATCAAACATTCACCCCCATTCGCAGATCTGGGTTTAATCCATTGTTTTTTGCTCATCACGCCACCCCAGTTTGAACCCAGCCATATGCCGATCAGTCTTGACCCTGCTCCCCAGGGGCGACAGCCCAGCCCGAATTGTCAAGTCCAGTCCTCACTGGACTGGAAGCTAGCATCCTGGGACTGATGTCTGGGTCAAGACTGATTTGCATATGGCTGGGTCCAAACTGGAATGGGATGGTGATGCAAAGAATGATTTTGGACCTGATCTCTGTACTGGGGTGAATGTTGGACATTGTTGAGCATTCCGTCAATCAATTGTTGTTTTTGCATTTGTCGCCCTAAGTGTGCCGGGTATGCCCAGACGTGGGTCCGGTGCTCTCCATGCCACTGGAGTCAAGCTAGCCTGGCTGTTGAGGGTTGATACCCAGTCACCGGTCCCAGAATGATAGTTTATGGTCCAGGAAGGACCTGGCCTGGCAGTCCAGGCTGGACTATTCCTATGTGGAGCAGGGCCAAGTCTGATATGAAGATGGCTGGGTCCAAACTGGAATGCCATGGTGTGCAAAAACGATGCTTTTAGGCCCAGATTGGTGTACCGGGGGTGATAGTTTGACCTTGTTCAGCATTCAGTCCATCAATTGTTCTTTTTGCATGTAAAATCTTTACAAGCCGCTATTATGCAAGGAACTTAGTTTTATATTTAAATCTCTGCCCAGGTGTAACTGCACAGACCGTTCGAGCAGCAGTGTTCTATCTTGCATCAAATGGGTTCAGTGGAGGTTAAATGGTGGGCAGTAAGCACTTTGTAAACTCAGACAGGCCTCTTTAGAAGTGTTCTCTGGGTGGGTGTTTCTTGCTTTATGAAATGTTCCGATCTTTACATGAGGGTAAATGCCAAGGCATGAGCCAGCTGAGAATTGGGGCTTGTGGGGTAAGGGAGCACCAGAGTTCCCAGGTGCTACCTTACAGCAATTGACCTGAACAGGCTAGATAACAGTGGGGACATGATGTTCGAGGCATGTGGGCTGCTGAATTCATATCTTGTGCATAGATCGCCGCCTAGTGTTGGGTCCGGATGATTGCACCTTGTTGTCCTGGAAGAGTCTTCGAAGTATCACAATATATGTGACTCCTACCCTGGACTACAGTGGCATGGGCATCTTCACCATACTCAGATTGGTTTTTTTTCGGCCATTGGGTTCGGATGCTACTCCTAAACTCCAACTTCAGAACCGAAACTTTTCAACTTCCTAAGGCCAAAAGGCCTTTTACCTCGACGGTATTCTCGTTCGGTACCCCTCCATTAGAACTTACTTTCCATCTCGATCCGGTCGTCGATGCGGGCCGTTGGGCCTTTCCGATGTCACGTGGGCCTTTCCGACGCCACGTGGGCCTGCTGCAGATGGAAAGGACCCCCTTTTAAAAGTGCCCACAATGTCACTTCAAGTTCCCACATACCGATAAACATACAGTATGCAACAAGTGCCTATCACCCGAGCACAACGAGGAAAACTGTACAGCCTGTGCTCAGTTCCGGTCAAAGAAAACTATCCGGAACCGAAGAGCCGCAAGACAAATGCAGCGGCAAGAACCGGAGAAAATCTTTGAAGACAAACATGACCTCCCAGAAGCGGCCGACTCCGATCTAGAAATTGTCACCGTGGAGGACCAGTCTGACTCCGATGACCAGATCCCACCCGGGCAAACTGAGTACCAAGCCCCCAATCCCGCTTCCAACCCAAGACAAGGCTCGGGTCGAAGCATCGCCTAAAGGCCTTATTCGAGATTGACAAACTCCTTCAGAGGCCCTGCCTTCCAGCTCGGCCCCGAAGACAAAACCCAAGCCTTCCGATACCCTGGGAACCATTAAAACTATTCCCAAAAAGGCCGTACAACTTAAATCAGTTGTCGAGCCCAAGACAGTCGACCCGAAAGAGGCAGTCCAGCCTAAAAAAAGAGTTGATCCAACAAAAACGCATCGCACTAAAAAGACTATCGACCCGAAGGTGGTCATCGAGCCTGTAAAAAACCTCGAGTCGAAGGAGGTCGTTCAGCCTAAAAAACATGGGGAACCAAAAAGTCATCGGCCCCACAAAAAACTGTCGATCCGAAAAAACACGTCGATCTGAAAAAGGTAGACCCGAAATCACCAGTCGATCCGAAGGTCGCTCCGAAAAAACTGGTCGATCCGGAAAGGTCGATCCTAAAAAACAGGTCGACCCGAAAAAGGTAGTCGAACCAAAAAAGGCAAAACAGCCAACAAAGGACGTCTAACTAAACCAAGTCGTCTAACCTAAAAAGGTCACCGAGCCGAAAGCAGCGGCCGAAAACAGCTCCACAGCCATAGGCCCTCCACCCCAAAGAAGTGACTAGGCCAAAAGCTTCGGCGCCAAAATCGCGGACAGTTGAACTTTTCCATCCTGATCCATTAAGCGCTGAACAATCTAAACTGTATATCAACCCTGAAACTGGACACGTAACCGTTTACAAGAGGAAGAAAAGACCGCTAGAAACTGATACTTTTCCACCTGTTCCTACAAAGAAAGAAGACTGGCACGTCTCTTTCAAGGCCTTTCACTCCACCTACTTTCTTTCCTAACCTGCCTTTTGTACCTTACTCTCCTACACCTTCAGGTTATGATGACACTGAAACCATAGGGGGAGATCCTCAGGATGACCTTGCCGAACCTGTGGATCAGGATGTACAGGATGACACATGGGAGGACCAAAATGATCCTTATGATAACTATTACCCACAACCCATCCCCGACACCTCTACATATCCTACAAAACCGTCGCCTACAGACGACACCATTGTATTTAACCAATTAGTGGATAGGGCAGCTAAATTTCACGGTGTAGACATGCACACCGATCCTATAGAAGAGGACTTCCTTTTTTACACTTTTCCTACATCCGAAAAAAGTGTACGTACACTTCCTATGTTGAAAGGGGTACTAAAACACGCACCTGACCTATTTAAAGATCCGGCCAGAGCGCGTGTCCTCAACCCTAGGATAGAGAAAAAATATAAATCTGTCCCTGCAGACCCTACTTATATTAGGTCACAATTGCCACTGGAATCACTAGTAGTATCAAACGCTCGAAAGCGAGCTAATTCATAAACAGGAGATTCTCCCCGTCTGGACGAAGAGTCCAAGATATTAAAAGCTTCAGGCAAAAGAGTAGCCTCCCAGGCAGCAAACTCCTGGAGAATTGCAAACACACAAGCCCTATTAGCACGCTATTATAGAGCACACTACGACCAACTGGAGGGTTTACTGCTACACCTACCAGAACCTTTCAAAGCTAAAGCTAATGACCTCATACAAGAAGGCAAATTTATCACAAATGCTTCCATTAAATGGACACAGCAGCTAGGTCCATCAACACAAGCGTCTTAATACGCCGGCATGCGTGGCTCCGCTATTCCGGCTTAAAAAATGAAGTGCAATCAACCATCCTAAACCAACCAGTTAACCAAGATTTCTTGTTTGGCACCGCAGTAGATACAATCTTGGAAAAAATGAAAACAGACACTGCTAAGTCTATGGGCGCACTTCAGTTTCAGCAATCCAGAAGTTCCTTTCGTCGCTCCTCCTTCAGGGGCTCAGGGAGAGGCAACACTTCCCAAACGTCCTCTACATTCAAAAGTAACACCCAGAGCACTTTTAATAAAGGCTCCAACAGAGGAGGTTATAGAGGAAATAACAAGCGAAGAGGACGGGGCGGCAACACCAGAGCCTCAGCCGCCAACAAACAGTGACTTGTTCACGCTCCCTCCAGACCACTTAACACCGGTCGGAGGCAGACTAACACAATTCCTATCAGTCTCGAACAACATTACCACAGACAGGTGGGTGAGACAAATTATCCAGTGTGGTTACTGCCTGGAACTCACTTCTACTCCACCCAACATACCACCCAGACACCGTCCAATGTCCAAGGAGCACATCACGCTGTTACAACAGGAGGTCACATCCATGCTAGAAAAAGGAGCCATAGAACCAGTCCCTTTTCAACACCAGGGGACAGGAGTATACTCTCTTTACTTCCTAATCCCCAAAAAAGATGGATCCCTCAGACTGATACTGGATCTCAGACCTCTAAACCAATACATACTCAGAGCATTTCCATATGGTTACTCTACAACAGGTACTGCCGTTACTCCAGAAAGGTGACGTCCTTGCTACATTAGACCTAAAAGATGCATACTTTCACATACCTATACACCCAGCTCACAGAAAATATCTGAGGTTCACAATTGAATTGGTAGTGTTGACCTTCTAAGTTCTCCCCTTCGGGGTAACTACAGCACAAAGGGTTTTTACAAAATGCCTAGCAGTAGTAGCAGCACACCTCAGAAGGCAACACATACACGTGTTTCCATACCTGGACGATTGGCTCAAAGCCAAATCATTCACAAATTGTGCAAACCATACCTCTCAGACAATCCAGTTACTGCACAGTCTAGGATTCTCTATCAATTACCCAAAATCACATCTGCAACCCTCCCACATACAATATCTGGGAGCAACATTAAATACACTGATGGCAAAGGCGTATCAAAATCCAGCCAGAATTGCCAGCATGCAGACGCTCATTCAAAGATTTCAACCACAACACTCCCTGCCAGCTCAAGTGTTCATGCAGCTTATAGGCATGATGGCCTCCTGCATATTCATTGTCCCTCATACCCGGCTTCACATGCGTCCATTACAAGAATGCTTAGCGCAACAGTGGAACCAAGCTCAAGGACAACTGAAAGACCTAGTGCTGGTCGACAGTCGCACTTACAACTCTCTGCTGTGGTGGAACCCACAATTCTGTAGTAGGGGATCTCTGTATAGTCATAATCTAGTGAATAGTCCCGCTCATGTGCGTGGACCCCGGCAATCAAAAAATCTCCTAAGTTGTCAGAAAATTGCAGAACTGCAAAGACACTTAAGAGAGAATTTAAAGACAAATAATGCAGCCTATATCCACAGGCTACACTGTCCAGTACTTCAACTAGAAATCCCACAAAAAAAACACACAAATAGCACAGCCTGCCCAGTTTCTTCCATAGAGAAACTTGCCTCTACCAGAAAAAGCCTCTGGAATGATAGAGAGGAAGGTATGGACAGACCAGCCCCATAGGCTGCCATTATGTGGCTTAAATAGGATACTGTGCCTTTAAGAGAACTTTCCAGAACTTCTCCCAGTATCCCAGAATGCACAACAGGTCCCTCTTACTTTCAGTTATTTTTTCCGGCTCCTGCTAACAGGACCCTGGTGCATTGAGCTCTCCCTTTTTCAAGGGTTTATTGGAATTTTGAGCACTTTTGGTTTTAAGTGTTTTCAGTTTGTGTACTTGGTGTTTCCCTTCACTCCTGTGTATTTGTTCAGGCTTTTTAGGGCTCTAAAATGCCTGCTCTCTTCGACAAGTGCCCAGCATGTGGAACGAAGAAGGCCAAGACTGATCCACATCTGCCAGACCTTTTCATCAAGGACCCTGAGGGACAGGCTGAAGATTAGGCTTCAAGGCCTGGAGGAGAGACGGCTGCAGGTGGGTCCGGGCAGGCTGGGAAGGCTCCCTCTGCCTCTGCTGAGGCCTCTGGGGGGCTCCCCAGAGGCAGGAAGCCCAGCAAACTGTCCCGGTCTCCGTCGAGAGGGATGACGACGGTGTGTTCCCCATCTCCCCGGGGCTCCGGGTCGAGGCAGCGTGGAAGTTCGACGTCGAAAGGCCGGGGTAGGCTGCTGTCGAGATCACCGTCGACGGCGTCTTAGTCGTCGACGGCAGCGTCGAGCCATCGACGTCTAAGAAGGACCGACAGGCACCGGCGCTCGCCGTTGAAGCGACACCGCCGGTCGCCGTCGAGTGGACGGTCGGCGTCGAGGGGATCCTCGACGTCGAGGACCTCGGACAAGCGGTTGGTGCTGAGAAGGAGTTGACGCTCATCGTCTAACTGCACGCTCGACGTCGCGGAAGCGGCGTTCGGCGTCGAGGAAGAAGCGCTCGACGTCGCGGAGACGGCGTTCGATGCCGGAGTTGAGGAGGCGGTATTCGATGCCGAAAAAGCGATACTCTACGTCGAGAAGAAAGAGCTCGGCGTCTGAGACTTTCCCGCTCTCAAGCGGCACAAAAGGATTTCTGGCGCCAGAAGTCACGCTGGGTCTGGTGGAGGACGCCGGAGACGGCGATCACCTATTGGAGGGGCTGATTCGCAGTCCCCTCCCCCGAAGAAGTCACCGGACTCTGTGTACTCGGTGGTTTATACACCACCTCGGCCTCAGATGCCCCCACCTCCTTTGCCTAGAGAGGATCCTCCCATCAATCCTCCTCTTCCACCACTTCCTCCCGCGGGGCAACCAGCACCTCCGCCACGTGGGCCTGCTCCTCGGTCGGAGATGCCTCCTGTTCCTCCACCAAGGTCGGTGTCACTGCCTCCGCTCCCTACACCACCTAAGGGGACTCCAAAACCACTACCCCAGGATAGGCCAAGGAAGACGCCCCCACAGAGGCCTACGGAGCGTCCACAAACTGGGAGATCGCGCTCTCGCTCCAGGAGGAGGGAACGATCGCGCAACAGGTCGTCCACGCGGTCGAGACGACGCCACAGGAGGCGCCGGTCTCGTTCCCAGACGAGGTCCTCGGGGACCAGGGACTATTCTCCGACTTTGTCGGAGACAAGGGTGTCACCGGTTGACTATCTGGTGTCCTTTCATGATGTCCTTTTAAGAGGTGCAGCAAAATTGGGCATTTCATTGGCTGTGCCCACGCCCAAGACATCGGTGATCTTCAAGACGCTTCACCAGAAACATCTGTCTCGGCCATTACTACCACTGGTACCGGGCCTGGTGGAGCCGGCAATGGACCTTTTTCTCACCCCGGCGGTGACTAAGGCAGCCCCCTCGAGACTGCAGAAAAAGTACCGGGCTCCTGACTCGGATCCGGCTTTTCTACGGGTGGAACCCCCTCCAGACTCTGTTATAGTGACGGCGGCTCGTAAACAGCATGCCACCACTCCGTCATCCACAGTTCCGCCAGATAAGGAATCTAGGTGGCTGGATTCGTCTGGGAGAAAGGTTTGTGGGACGTCGGCGGCTTCCATGAAGGCTGCGAGTGCCACGGCCTTGTTGGGGTGGTATGACCGGGCCCTCTGGGAATCTCTGCAACAGTTTGTGGAACATCTGCCGCGTGATAAGAGAAGATTTCCAAGAGGTGTTGAATGAGGGGATGTTGGTGCGCATCAGGTCATCAGTGCTGCAGCCGACTCTTCCCTGCTGGCGGCGCATGGTTTCTGCCGTGGGATTAACCAGCGAAGACACGCCTGGCTCCGCCTCACGTCACTAAAACCTGACGCACAACAAAGGGTTGCCAATCTACCATTCTCTGGCGAAACCCTATTTGGAAAACATGCGGATGACGAAATGGCACGCATGAAGGCGGAGGCCGAAACGCTCACGGCTGTGGGTCTGTAAAAACCCAGGGATAACAAGAAGTCGTACCGCCCGTTCCGGAGACTGTTCGGTGGACAGGGCAGAGGGTGTGGCCAGTCTTCGGGACAGCAGCATCAGCAACAACAGCAACAGTGTCATGACTCTGAGTGAGTGTGTGTTTTTATGGGTTGGATTTGATGGAACTACTACTCCCAGAATGCCTGGCGTTATGTGTGTCCTCTTTCTATTTCTCCCTTCACGCATTTAGGCTTTCCTTTTCCTGTGCTCCGGTGCTTGTCACCTGTTTTTCAGTGAGAGTCCTGGTCCTGGAAGGAACACTCGTGTTTTGGAGCCGAGAAGAGAAAACGCTGTTTTCCCCTGTTTGTGCGGTAGCGCATAACGCGCTGGATTGGAAACCGCGAAGATTATTATTCGTATTGCTGAGGCGCGGACTGTTTAGAGGCGCTGTGCAATTCTGGAAGCGTGAGGAAACGCTTGATTTTGTTGAAAGACTGTCGCGGGGACTTTTACAAGTCGTGCAGGATTTCAAGAAGCTGTAGTTAGCTTTTTCGCGCATGCCGCGCTGGATTAGAGAGGTTCCGACTCGTGAGATTAACGAGTGTGTAGCAGTTGCAACGGATACTGCTTTATGCGGACCAAGAACTACAAAGGACTCTCACTGGTCAGATAAGTAGCGAATGAAGGGTTTGAACGCGCAGCAGGAATATTTTCTCTGTGTATAAGAGAGTAGCTATCTGCTGCCATTATCGTTTTTTCTTTATCTTTACTTTATTTTTCTCTTTTGTGCTGTTTTGAGTATTGCCATCTGCAGCAGTGATTACTGTAAGTTAGTCACACACATAGTTTTCATTGTATATTTACGTGTTGCGTGGTGTGTGGTGACGTGTGCTTTCTTCCTATGCAGGGTCCTTGATTTGGAAGAAGTGATTCTGCCATTCTGATCTATCAAGACCTGCTGATTTACACCGCTGCATTTTTATGTTTATTTATCCACTTTTCCCCTTCCCCGTGTGTGATGCCTGTGGTGGAGTTGTTTAACATCGCTCCAACGGGGTATTGCAGATAGGGGTAGTGGAATTAAGCATCACCATCGCTCCTGCTGTATCCTGCCTTGAGAGGTTAGTTCACTCATGTTTTGAAATCTGACAAACAGTCCCGAAGACCGTTCCAGAAGCGACAGAAAGGCAGAGGCGGGCAACAGTCTGCAACAGCGACTAAAGGCCCGGCCGGGTCTAGGCCCTGAGCGCTTACTTCCCCTACATCCGTTACCCACTCCGGTGGGGGGAAGCGTTCAATTTTTTCTGGCAGAGTGGAGAAAAATTACTCGGGACAAGTGGGTGCTGAATATTGTTTGCAATGGATACAGTCTTCGGTTCACCAGCCCGCCTCCATCAATTCCTCCGGTCAGCTCGCTGTATCAGCTGCACGAGCTCCAGGCGGTGGCCGATATCCTGTTAGGGAAAAGGGCGATAGAAGACGTACCTCTGTCTCAAAGAGGAAGAGGTCTGTACTCCCGGTTCGCAAAAAGTACAAGAACGAGTTCAGGCCCATTCTGGATTAGAGGCAAGCAAACAAGTGGATTCGCAGAGAAAAGTTTCGCATGCTGTCGCTTCAGATTTATCCTCAGCTGCAACGGGGAGACTGGCTGTGTGCCATAGACCTACAGGATGCATACTTCCATGTGCCCATTGCACACAAACACAGGAAGTTCCTGCGATTCCAAGTCGGTGCCAATCAATATCAGTACACAGTACTGCCATTCGGGCTGAAGTCTGTGCCCAGGACATTCTCGAAGTGCATAGCAGTGGTAGCCACACAGCTAAGGAAGAACAAGGTGTTTGTCTACCCTTACCTGGACGATTGGTTGATCAAGGCCTCCTTCTCGGAAGCTCAAGCGCACTTCCAGAAGACGTGCGTTCTCTTGAACAAGCTGGGGTTGCACATCAACATGT
Organism: Lissotriton helveticus; assembly: GCF_964261635.1. Lineage (NCBI taxonomy): Eukaryota > Metazoa > Chordata > Amphibia > Caudata > Salamandridae > Lissotriton > Lissotriton helveticus. The sequence continues at coordinate 26,741,813 of NC_136071.1, forward strand.
CCAAGTCTGTCCCGACTCCGGTCCAGTGCATCCAGTACTTGGGAGCCACCATCAATACGCTGTCAGCAAGCATGTCGCCTTCGGAGGAGCGACGATTATCACTCCTTCGGAAGGCTCAGGCTCTTATGACCACTCCATCTACAACAGTGAGGACGGTGTCTTCTCTACTGGGATCGATGGCCTCTTGTATCTTCCTCACGCCTCACGCACGGCTGCACATGAGACCGTTGCAGAGTGCTTGGAGGATCTGTGGGATCAAAGGAGAGTATCTTGGGACGACAAGATAAGACTGTCTCTGCATGCTCTTCAGTCTCTGAAGTGGTGGTGTTCGGCGTAGAATCTCCTGAGAGGGGTTCCGTTCCACAAGGACATTCCCACGCAGACTATCGTGACGGATGTGTCTCCACGGCTGGGGGGCGCACTCCGGAGACTTACAGATTCAAGGGACGTGGTCCCAGACGGAGTCCACGTACCACATCAATTTCCTGGAACTCGGAGCTGTTCACTTGGCGCTGAAGGCCTTTCTTCCGTCCTTCCAGACCAACTCTCTGCTTGTGCAAACGGACAATATGACCACGATGTATTACCTCAACAAGCAGGGGGGCTCGAGATCGCGCACCCTGTCACAGGAGGCGCAGACGATCTGGCACTAGCTTCTGGCCAGAGGACTGACGATAACTGCCACCCATCTACCAGGTGTGCAGAATGTTCAGGCAGACTCACTGAGCAGACTGATTCACGAAAACCACGAATGGGTCATAAACGATGAAGTACTAGGAGACGTCTTCGCAAGGTGGGGGACTCCAGACGTAGATCTGTTCGCCACCGCCGAAAACAGCAAATGCCGAGACTTCGCCTCCAGGTACTACCAGCTGGGGACGCTGGGGAATGCGTTATGGGTCAACTGGTCGAACAGCTGTCTGTACGCTTTTTCACCCATTCCCCCGATTCAGACGGTTCTCATCAAGCTGTCCCAGTCCAGGGCGCGGATGATACGGATTGCCCCGGAATGGCCCAGACAGTGGTGGTTCACGGACCTGCTTCACCGGTCTCCTTCCTCACATGCGGCTGCCGTGCAGGCCGGACATTCTCACGAAGTTCGGGGGGCAGATGTTGCATCCCAACCTCTCGTCTTTGAGTTTGGCGGCATGGCTCCTGAGAGTGCAATATGGCCATCTGAATCTCCTGGCAGATTGCATGGACATACTGAAGGAGGCTAAGCGACCTTCCACTAGGACTTCTTATGCTTACAAGTGAAAGAGGTTTTGCATCTGGTGCAAGTCCAAGAACTATGACCCGACGACATGTAAGGAAGATGTCATCCTTCCATATCTTCTACATCTGGCGCAGTCTGGCCTTAATGTCCATTCCATTAAGGTTCATCTGGCTGCATTGACTGCCTACAGGAAATGCCCTTCACAGACTTCCTTCTTTCAGATCCCTGTGATCAAAGACTTCTTGGAAGGCTTAAAGAAAGTGTTCCCTCCTGTCAGGCTTCCTTCGCCTTCATGGGAATTGAATGTGGTGCTGTCCAGACTGATGAAGGAGCCTTTTGAACCTATTCATAAGGCTTCGTTGCAGCACCTGTCCTGGAAGGCGGCGTTCCTCGTGGCCATTACATCGGCCCGCAGGGTGAGTGAAATTCAGGCGTTGTGTTGCCAAGAACCTTATACTGTATTTCATGCTGCTAAGGTTGTTATGCGTACTCACCCTAAATTTCTTCCCAAGGTTATTTCTGATTTTCATGTCAACCAGACCATAACTTTGCCTACGTTTTTTCAGAATCCTTCATCTCCAGCGGAAAGGTCTCTGCATTCCCTGGATGTCAGGAGGGTGTTGAAATTTTATCTGGATAAAACCAAGGATATTCTTAGGTCAGACCAATTGTTTATCAATTATGGATCAGTCAGGACAGGTCTTGCTTACCTCTAAACAGTCCATTTTTTCCGGTGGATTGTGTCCTGTATACAGTTGTGTTAACAAAAAGCTGGTAAGACCTTAGGGGGGTAAACCTAAGGCTCAATCCACCAGGGGCAAAGCAGCCACGACTGCTTTGCTCCGTAATGTTCCAATTGCAGAAATCTGCAAGGCGGCCACTTGGAAGTCGGTCCATACCTTTGCTAAGCATTAGTGGAGAAGCGTGGCTCAGTGGTTAGAGGCGGCAGACCCAGAAGCTGAGATCGGCCGTGGACCAGGGTTCGATTCCCCGCCTCGGCGGGTCTCGGGCTCAAAAATTCCACGGACTCGACAATTCTTGCTCCGGTGCCTACTCGACTCACGGGGTCACACTCTGCGACTCTGGGCAATAGCTTGCTTAATCTCCACTACGGCCCCTCGCGGCGGGATGCCTGGCTTTCACCTTGTGGATACCCTGCCGGGGTATCTCACAGGGGAATACCAGGACGGGTTCCCTAAGCAAGCGCCTTGATGCCTTCGGGTGATACGTGCGCTATATAAGTCGCAATACATTTACATTACATTACATTTACATTTACATTACTGCCTGGACACTGATGCCAGGACAGACGCTCAGGTTGGGCAGGCTTCGCTGCGAAATCTGTTCGCACAGCAGTGGTGTTATTTCTCTTTTCTCCACCGCCGCTTTGGTATGGGGATGGGCTTGCCATTCTATTCACTAGATTATGACTATACACAGAGATCCCCTACTACAGAAGGAGTAGTTTCTGTCCTGTAACTCCAGTTCTGTAGTAGGGGTATCTCTGTTATAGTCATAAGCGCCCTCCCGCCTCCCCGGTGGAGAGAGATATTCAATTAAGGAATGCTACAGGTCTGGCGTGTTATGCCTTCAAAAAGAACTGAAAGTAAGAGGGACCTGCTGTGCATTCTGGGATACTGGGAGAAGTTCTCTTAAAGGCACAGTATCCTATTTAAGCCACATAATGGCAGCCTATGGGGCTTGTCTGTCCATACCTTCCTCTCTATCATCCCAGAGGCTTTTTCTGGTAGAGGCAAGTTTCTCTATGGAAGAAACTGGGCAGGCTGAGCTATTTGTGTTTTTTTGGTGGAAGTTCTAGTTGAAGAACTGGACAGTGTAGCCTGTGGATATAGGCTGCATTATTGGTCTTTAAATTCTCTCTTAAGTGTCTTTGCAGTTCTGCAATTTTCTGACAATTTAAGAGATTATTTTTGATTGCCGGGGTCCACGCATATGAGCGGGACTATTCACTAGATTATGACTAACAGAGATACCCCTACTACAGAACTGGAGTTACAGGACAAACTACTCCAACCTTTCCAAGGGGCGACTGTTCCAAGAGCCAGTTCCACAAGTAATATTAACAGCGGACGCATCACTGACAGGCTGGGGAGCCCACCTACTTCAATACAGTCCAAGGGCTCTGGACACTCAAGCAAAAGACACTGCATATAAACCACTTAGAATTGCTAGCAATATTTCTAGCAATGAAAGCTTTCCAAAAATACTTGAACAAGGCTGTGTTGATCCGGACGGACAACATGACAGCCATGTACTACATCCAGAAACAAGGAGGGACACACTCCCCACATCTGTCTCACCTAGCACAGAGCATATGGAGGTGGGCAATCCCAAAAAACATCTTTCTCCTAGCAGAACACCTACCAGGGAAAGACAATCAAATTGCAGATCTGCTAAGCAGACACAGCCAACAGATACACAAATGGGAGATTCACCCTCAAGTCCTCCAACCATTCTTCCAAAAGTGGGGACATCCAGAAATAGATCTGTTTGCCACAAAAGAAAACTCAAAATGCCAGTCCTTTGCCGCCAGGTTCCCACACCCGTTGTCACAAGGCAATGCGATATGGATGAACTAGTCAGGCAGATTTGTGTACGCTTTTCCGCCAACCCCACTGATTCCATTAGTGGCACGCAAACTAAGGCAACAATCTCACAATGATACTGGTTGCTCCCACATGGGCAAGATTACCATGGTACACAACACTCCTAGAACTCTCAGTAGTTCCCCATCAAAGACTGCGCCTATCGCCACAGCTACTAACTCAGAACCATGGCGAAATCAGGCACCCAGATCCCAATCAGATGAACATAGCGATCTGGCTCCTGAGGTCTTAGAATTTGGATATCTTAACTTGTCTCCAGACTGCATGAACATTATCAAGGAAACAAGGCGCCCAACTACTAGAGCCTGCTACGCAGCGAAATGGAAAAGATTTGTAATTTATTGCAATAACTACCAAATCAATCCATTAGATGCCTCTATCCAAAACATAATCTGTTACTTACTACATCTTCAAAGATGCAATCTCGCATACTCTTCCATAAGGCTACACCTTGCTGCTATAGCAGCATATCTCCAAAACAGACAACACGTGTTCCTGATCAGGATACCACCTTTCAAAGCTTTTATGGAAGGTCTGAAAAGAATCATCCCTCCAAAACCTCCACCTCCGCCAGTCTGGAACTTAAATGTTGTACTTACCAGATTTATGGGGCCACCTTTCGAACCACTCCATTCGTGTGAACTACAATTCTTAACATGGAAGGTGGCATTTCTAATTGCCATTACCTCTCAGGAGAGTGAGTGAGCTGCAGGCATTAACCATTCAAGAACCTTTCATTCAAATGCACAACAATAAGGTAGTGCTTCGTACTAACCCTAAGTTTATGCCAAAAGTTATATCCACTTTCCATATCAATCAGTCAATAGAATTGCCCGTTTTCTTCCAAAACCCGCAGTCAGTGGCTGAGACCCCTACACACACTAGATGTAAAAAGGGCTCTGCTATATTACGTTGACAGAACCAAATAATTCAGAAAAACAAAGCAACTATTTGTTGCTTTTGCTCCACAACATAAAGTAAATCCCATTTCAAAAGCAGGAATAGCCAGATGGATAGTTAAATGCATTCAAATATGCTGTCAAAAGGCTAAACGCACTCTAACAATTCCCCCAAAAGCACACCATGCGTAAAATGGGGGCATCCATGGCATTCCTAGGAAACATTCCACTAGAAGACATATGTAAGGCTCCTACATGGTTTACAATACACACTTTCACCAAACACTACTGTGTAGACGTGCAAGCAAAGCAGCTAGCTGCTTTAGGCCAGGCTGTCCTTAAAACTCTTTTTCAAACTGCTGCAGCTGGTACAGGTGACCACCGCTAGAGGAGATACTGCTATACAGTCTATGCACAAGACATGAATTCAGCAGCCCACATGCCTCAAATGGAATATGCTACTTACCAGTATGCATCTGTTCTTGGCATGTAGGGCTGCTGACATTCATATCGCCCACCCTCCTCCCCGGTGCCCGTCACATCTGCAGTACTTTTCTACAAACATTTACATGGCCATCTCTTACTTTTCTATACTCCATCTTTGCCACAATGGTGAAAAATAATCTGAGGATAGAGAAGATGCCCATGCGCACTGTAGTCCAGGGGAGGAGTCCCCTATCTCGTGATACTTCGAAGACTCTTCCAGGACAAAAAGGTGCAATCATCTGGACCCAACAATAGGCGGCGATGTATGCACAAAATATGAATGTCAGCAGCCCTACATGCCAAGAACAGATGCATACTGGTAAGTAGCATATTCCTTAATTGGGGTTGGAGTTGATGTAAACTGTCCTAGAATGTAGCCTCGCTCTGTGTATCCTATGGGTATATAGCCGAAGGCCTGCGCTCTGCCCCGTTGTGCCTGCATCCCATGGTATACTAGTGTAGGTGCCTTAAATGTGTTCCATGTGTCCAAGCTAATGTTTGACTAGACTATCCCTGGCCGGCATGGCAGTGGACTCAAAGGTTGTATACAATCTGTGTTGATGCGTATCCCAGGTGGCCCCTTGGACGATCTCTCCCGGCGTCTATATCAAGACACGTCCCAAGAGCTGTAGACCTGTTATAGGCGAGACTGGCAGGTGTTTATTAAATACACTTGCCAGAAGTAATGCTGACATTTCATGGACTCGGCTCCAAGTCTTCTATTAGATTATCCTGAAAAGTGACTACAGTGCCCCGGTTGTCCCTCGTCATATACCCCCTCAGCCAGTCCGGACTTTAAGCCGGTAGAAAGCGCCATTGTGATGGATACATCTGCCAGTGGATTCCTCACCTTGTGAATATCCCCCTGCGTCAGCAACAATCAGAAATTCTTTTGTAGCTCTTCACGCTGACGACAGCACAGAACGCACGGCTCCGCTGACGTCACTGACTCCATAATCGGCGTGATGACATCAGTTCCCTTTTTTCGACGCGAACTGTTTTCGAGTGATCCTCTGTAGCTATTGAGTAACTCTGTTACTGTTTGTTGCTTTCAGTGGTCTCTTGTTTCTTTGTCTCCTGTCGATGTCCTCGAAGAAGACCGGATTCAAGCTGTGCGGAGAATGCGGGAAAATGAGGTCAATCACGGACCCGCATGAAGATTGCGTATGGTGCCTGTCCTCAGACAATGATGTCCAAGGGTGCCCATGCTGCAAGAAAATGAACCCCAAGGCCCTTCGTGAAAGAGAGGCGAAGCTCCTGGTTGCCAAGATGAAGGGTAAAAAGGACAAGAAGAGCTCTAAGTCGTGATCGAGGGGGTCGAGGTCTCGATCGAGGTCTCCTTCGAGGTCATCATCGGGGCACGCTTCCAGATAGACTAAAAAGTATAAGAAGAAGTCCGGATCTCGACACCATTCTGGGAAGGATTCGAGGCCGAAGTCGCCAGGTAGAAGATATCGAAAGGATGATGCATCTCCTTCTCCAGATGTTCTGGATCCGGAAGGTGAGGCTACACCCACGGAGTCGCCGGAGCATTCACCGGCTCTGGTGTCGAAACCCTCTCCGGCGTTCTCTCTATCTCCAACTCGAGAGGAAGAAGAGGCTCCTGTGCCTGAGGGTTCGACGACTCCGGCTCACCAACCCGAGGAACAAGTCGACATGAATCCGGTGCCTCCTCGAGAGCAGCCTGTGGGTTCATAACCTCCATTTCCAGGCCCGGGACGAGCCACTACACAGTATTTGAACGCTATGTATGGTGTCTTCACTAGAGCCATGTACCCCTCTGGAGCACCGGTTGGTCCCATGGGTCAGATGGCCTTTAATATGGGAGTCCCTCAGACGTATGCTCCGGCTCAGTTCATGCCATTTATGCCGGCTCCGACACTGCCTTGGCATCTCTCGGCGCCGCCGACGTCTTCGACGCCGGTTCCTTCTTTGCCGGTTCCAGTTCGACCTACAGTACAGCGGCCTGTTACTTCGGCTCCGAGCTAGACGCCGGCTCCGGCTCCATCGGAGTCAATTGCGGATCTGCCGACGCCGTTCCCAAATGAGGTCGAGACGTGAGGCTCAGCGAAACAGAGGTACAGAGAAGTGGAGATTGAAGAAGGCGAGCTGCAGGAGTCGGAAGATTTCTTTGATGACCTAAGGGAGGCTAGTTGATTGGAACTGTCTCCGGACTGGGAGTTATCCTCTGTCCCGGATGCCCCTTCAAAAGATGTGGTACCATATCATGTGGTCATCAAGAAGGCAGCAGAACTGTTGAATTTAAATCTGCCTACTGCCGAGTACAAGTCAAATATATTAACAGAAGTCCTCCACTCACCATCTTCAGTGGTAGAGCCTATGCTTCCTTCTATTGAAGCTTTGACAGAGCCAATCTTGGAGGTGTGGAGTAGGCCTCTTACGGCTCCAGCAGTTTCGAAAGCTGTCGCAAGAAGATATAGGGTGGCTCCTAGAGACCCAGACTTTTTATCTTCTCATCTATTGCCAGAGAGCTTGGTGGTACAGGCAACCTGTTCAAAAAAATCTGCAGGTGCTTTCCCTCAGGTGCCTGATGACAATCTACAAAACAAGACCAGTCTGCAAAGAGTTTTTCTTTCTTCAGCGAGCATGGCTCTCAAGTCAATGAACGCCACATGTCTCTTGGGGCGTTACATCCATGCTCTGATGGATTCTGTGACAGTTGGCCCCTAAAATTCCAGAGGAAGACAGGCAGAATTTTAATGAGGTGCTGGTTGATACTCTAGCTGCAGCTCGGCAAGTCATCCAGTCTGAAGGCTTTCTGCATTCTGCTGGTCAACCATGCATGCTGGCACATGAGGGCACTCCAGTGGTGCCTCCGCAGACAGTGGTATCAACACAACGGAGATCTCAGGGAGTAAATCAGGATCTCCAGAGAAGCTGCAGCGGATCTGTCTTGGCGGGGCGTGGAAGGCAATCTGTCTCAAGTAAAGCCTTTTCAACTGCCTCAGTCAGTGGCCACAGTGATAACGGATACATCTACCCTAGGGTGAGGTGCTCATCTGGGGGATCTGGAGATCAAGGGTCTTTGGTCTCTGGAGGAAAGGTTCAAGTCCTAACTGACAACACGACCGCGATGTGGTATGTCAACAAGCAGGGAGGAGTGGGGGTCGCAGTCTCTGCAGAGAGGCTCTACGTCTTTGGTCCTGGGTTCAGGACCATCAGATTTGTCTGATGGCAAATCTGGCCGAGTTCTGAACGTGCGTGTAGACAGTCTCCGTCTGCAGTTCTCGGACAATCATGAGTGGAGGCTTCATCCAGAAGTGGTTTGTCACGTCTGTCGGACGTGGGGAACTCCTCGGGTGGACCTGTTTGCCACTCACGAGAATGCTCACTGCCTGTCATTCAGCAGTCTCCAGTATCCGATGCAGGGAGCTTTGGGGGACGAGTTTCAGTTGAGACGGGACTCAAGACTCCTTTACGCGTTTCCTCCCATACCCTTGATTCCTCAGGTTCTGAGGAAGATTCGCCAAGACCGGGCCCAAGTCCTATTGATCGCCCCGGATTGGCCAAGAAGGGTGTGGTACACAGATCTTCTCCGCCTCTCCTCGTGCCCGCCGCTCCGTCTCCCTCTCAGGGCAGATCTCCTCTCTCAAATGGAGGGGCAGGTTCTACACCCCCACCTCCAGACCTTACACCTTCATGCCTGGAGATTGAACTGGGCGACCTGAATTCTTTTTCTCTCCCACATGATGTGGTGGATGTCATTTTATCGGCCAGGCGTGATTCCACCAAGTCTATCTACTCTTATAGATGGTCTAAATTTGTCTCTTGGTGTGGGCAGAAGTCCATTGACCCTTTGAAGGCTCGATTGTCTGACATACTTCAGTTTGCACTTTCTTTGGCTCAGCAAGGGTTTGCTGTAGCTACGGTCAAAGGTTATCTTTCGGCCTTGTCAGCATTTCTCTGTCTGCCGGATCAGCCGTCCTTATTTAAATCTCCTATTGTTTTAAGGTTTCTAAAGGGCCTTACAAATACATTTCCTCCTACTCCCTTTATTGTGCCTCAATGGGTCTTGAATCTTGTGCTCACTTTCTTGATGGGTTCACCTTTTGAACCTTTGCACAAGTGTCCCTTGAGACTTATCTTTTAAAACTGTCTTCCTGATTGCAATTACCTCGGCAAGGAGGGTAAGTGAGCTTCAAGCTCTTAGTTCACAGCCCCCATTCTTGACCATTCATGCTGAACGAATGGTACTCAGGACCAGGGCTGCTTTTCTGCCTAAGGTGGTAACCCCTTTTCATCTGGGGCAATCCGTTACCCTCCCTACCTTCTATCCCCCCCCCACCCTTCCAAGGAGGAGGAGAGACTTCACCGCTTGGACCCTAAGAGGGCGGTGATCTTCTACTTGGACAGAACCAGAGAGTTCAGAGTGGATTACCAGTTCTTTAAGGGTTTTGTTAGAGCCAGAAGAGGCAAGGCGGCGCACAAGCGCACGCTGTTGAGATGGATTGTCTTGTGCATCAAGATATGCTACTCTCTGGTGGGTAAGGAACCTCCTGAAGGTTTAAGAGCTCATTCTACTAGAGCGAGGTCTGCTCCATCTGCTTTGTCTAGGGGTGTACCTGTAGAGGAAATTTGTAGAGCTGTGACTAGGGACGGACACTTTGCGCGTTCTGTCCTCCAGGATTTTCTGGTATAGGAGAGTGGACACCCTCCTCCGGGAGTGGGGACTGCTGTGGGACTCTATTCACAACGTGAGGAATCCACTGGCAGATGTATCCATCAGAAGAACAAGTTACTTACCTTCGGTAACGCTTTTTCTGGTGGATACAGTATCTGCCTGTGGATTCCTCACTGGCCCACCCGCCTCCCCGTTGTCCTCTCTTCTATACCTGTTTTAGTGTCATTGTTTTAATGTAAATATTTTATTGTCTAAGGAAATGTGTTATTATAATATCTTTCCTGCATTGACTACACACCATGTGTGGTTTATTTGGTACTGTGTACATTGTGTGTATATCTACTGTTGTCGGTCCGTCCGTGTGCCTCGAAGGCACAGAAAAAAGGGTGGAACTGATGTCATCACGCCGACTGAGTCCTATTATGGTGTCAGTGATGTCAGCGGAGCCGCGCGTTCTGTGACGTCGTCCACGTGAAGAGCTACAAAAGAATTTCCGAATGTTGCTGACGCAGGGGGATATTTACAAGGTGCGGAATCCACAGGCAGATACTGTATCCACCAGAAAAAGTGTTACCGAAGGTAAGTAACTTGTTCTTCTGGGATTTGTAGATTTTCCTTTAGAAGTGTGGCCTCCTATCTCCCTGAATGTGAAGGTTGTTGCTAGAAAGCCAGAACGGACTGCTGATTGAGTCTTCCATTTGGACACTAGGCAGATACGTGGTAAGTTGGTAAGAAGCAATCATACATGAAACAAAATTTGTATGTGCTGAAATAAAATGTTAATGGGAGAACAACCAAGACCTTGCCAGCCTGAACAAAAGTATTCTAGATTCTATGAACAAATGGAAACTTGCCATGATCCGCCTTGAATGCATGGAGAAGTTGGATTGCTTCTCAGCGCATAAATAAACCCACTCAGATCATGCACAACTGACGCTTAAAGGTCCCTGGCTGTAGTATTAATACACCTTCAAGGACATGACTGGCATTAATTTACTCACACCTTGGGTTGAGAAAAGAGGTCCATTTCTCAACTTAAAATGTGGCCATTACAGGCAGTCAGGGAACCTATTGATGTGAGTGCTTGGAATACTGCACCCTTCAAACACTCAGCTAATCTTTCTGTGGGTGGCCACACCTTAGAAAAACCAAAAACCTCAATCTCAAAATACTAACTTGTGCACCTTATTCCTCTCCCAAACTACATTGAACAAACATTAAATGCACTTCTTCACAACTGTAGGCCAGCGAACATCTGCTGTATGTTAACCTCTTTCTCCCTTAGTCATGAGTAAATATTAATCTCATGGTAATGGTTAACCTTCTGATTCTGACCTGATATTCAGTGACCAGGAAGGACACTGGTCTTCATCCTAACAGGAGGTGTGTGGCAATCACTCCCTGAAAAATCTTTACATGTAAGAAAATTAAACACTGCCTTACTCCTAGTTCGAACTCTTAAATGTTGTATGCAGGACTTTGCCAATTTGGCACACTATCTGCCTAACCCTTAAATATTTCCTGAGTGAGCTCTCACTAGCTAACTTCCCCACCAACTTTGCTCTTATCAACATTTTCATAAGTTAATCCAGACAAACTCAGGCAATGCAAACAATAAAATGTCCTTGGTCTGATATTTAAAAATACTGCAGATATGAGATCAAGTAACTGTCTTCATCAGGTACAAACTTGCTCTACTCTAGAAAAAAGTTTGTGGCATGTGTAGCTGTAGCTCCATACTCTGCATGTTCCTGTCAGCTAGTTTTCAGCTTGGATGTGTGCAACTTGTGTTTCTTAGAAGGCTTTCAAGTTGAGGTATGTTTTTTTTTTGTCCCGCTCTAAGGTGCAAAAAGGAAAAAAAGGGCATAAATTGTGACATTAAATGCCCAAGGCTTATTAGCTATAGCATCCTATATCTAGCTCACTATTTACAATGACTGGTAATCCGCATGGGCATTGACTCCATTGTTAGCTTCACCATCGGGGGTCAGACGTGCTTTGCTGGGGCTTGGAGTTGACGCCATGTTGTTCGTGGTCAAGGCCGCTCGTGTCTCCTGCTCCCTTGAGACAATCGGTTTGTATTGCGATTTCAATATTCTGTAATATTGCTCCATCGGATCCATGTCTTAGAATTCGATGCCCCCTCTAGGGCCTGTTCCGTTGGGTTTTGCCCTTTGAGATTGCACACACCATGATGAAAAACACCCTTTCATTACTGGCCACAGGGCTGCTCCAAGTAATAGTGGACAGATCAACATTCAATTTGCAACCTCTGCTTGTCACTGGAGCACAACAGGACCGCCTGCTCTTCCTACCTCACCTTCTTGTGCAAATACATCCAAAACAGTCTGGATCTTCAGCTCGCTTGACACACCAACAGCAGTAAGACTGGGAAACCCTTGGCAACTCCAGGGAGGATATCGAAAGAGGTGGATGTGAAACAAGCTGCTGCTTTTGACCCTGAACCAGATTCGTCTGCAGACTCCGAGGCAGCAGACCTGCAGCTCACACTGGGCCAACGTCCAAAGACTTGGACTGGGAGTACAGCTCTCACCATCGCATGACTATCACCTCTCCAGGGTCTGGCATCCAGCCCACAATTTGAGGCAAAGCCTTTCGGTCTGCCACTGCATATCAGCCATGGCCTGCAACGACCCAAGGCTTTGGAGCTGCCAGACTCCATCTGCAGTGCTGAGCAAGCAGCTCAAGACCCAGCCCTCCTCAGCACAGACCCCTCCTTCGATGCCCTCTGGGTCTTCGGCACTGACGTAGAAAAATAAATCGAAGGAAATGGTTCTTTGTATGGTCACCACCAAGTTTTTCAATGGAGTGCAGTGAGGCCTGCTAACCAGACTGCCATGACCTTAAAGTGTCCAATGGGCTGTACCCAATTGGAAATGGCTAACTGCATGTCCCTAGTATATGGGACCAAGAGCATGTACGTTAAAGGGGTACCACGAAACTAAATATAGAGGAGGGTCAGAGGGATATATTTAACGACCTGTCATTTCAATTCCCTACACAAGACATTTTATATAACAGGAAATGACCGGTCATCTGCGTTACTGTACTGATAACTGAGAAACAAGGGATTCATGCAAAATCTAAAGAGTTGCAACTGGCTGAGATATACCCATCAGACCACCCTTTGGCAGAGTCATCATATGGGGTGTTTGTTAATCCATCCAACCTGCCGCCCAAACCATCGTAAGATGGTGCGGATATGGAAGTGGAGTAGAAGCTCTAGCCAAGTTGTTACTCAGAAGGTAGTGCTTGAGGGAGTGTAGTGCAGTGCTGTGGTGAAAACTTAAAATTAACGACTCAGGCAAAAAAAGTATTTAATAGGATTTGTCTGGGTGTCAAAGTTAAAAACACGCCCGGTGGTCTAAGCATATAACCACACTGTGGCACTGTGCAGGACGGTCGACATGTTTCAGCCAAATTGGAATTTATATCCGGCTTTCGTCAGGACCTAGATGGTAAACTACTGCAACAAAATAAGGTGAGGTGTATAAACGTAACTAAGAAATAGGTGCCAAAATAATATCAGAATGCTCATATCTACCAAGAACCTGGATCCCCAATGTTCACAAGGGAGAATTGCATTCTATCTTTATCCTGTTGAAAAAGCAAGAGAAAAACATAGACTAATTCACATGTAATCCCAAATATTCACAAGACACAGTACAGATAACACAATCAAACAGAAGTAAATTGTACTCTGTTTGTTCAAGAATGAACTCATTCATTCACAGAGGAAAAATTATTGACCTCGCTATGAATACTCACCGTGCATTGCGTGGAAAATGACCTCACCCGGCAACCGCTCGGGAATATGAGGCCCCGCTCTAAGGTGCAAAAAGGAAAAAAAGGGCATAAATTGTGACATTAAATGCCCAAGGCTTATTAGCTATAGCATCCTATATCTAGCTCACTATTTACAAAAACCAACCATGAACCATGGAGATCCCACAGGACTTGGCTAGTGACTACTATGTACACCAAGTATCAGATTTGTCAGATTACTCGTTTTTTTTTTAAATTACTCGTTTTATCTAAAAAAATGGGAGATAGAGTTTACATTTGAACACAAAGCTATCTAGGAAACAAAGTACTCAATGCAAAGAGGCAGCCTTACCTGTCCGTCGGTACCTCGCTCTGGCATCCGAGAGGAAGTGGAGGTACCGACGAGGACCAGGCTCCTCCCTTTTATACCCCACCTAATTGGTTGATTGATATGTATTGCAGAAAAGGGCGCGAGAAACCGACTAGCTGATTTGTTGTGGCCTTCGCCGTAACAGAGCATATGCAAAATGCTCGAAAGTAGCGGCTTTTTCTACAGCCATGCGCAGTTGTTACCACGATCGCGGGTGGCTTACGCTAATCTTCTAGCGCATGCGCGTCACACAAGCGAGATCAGATGGAACACTGATCTCATGTGCAGGCACATTACATTGAGCCTGATTAAAAGCACAAGGATGCGCATGAAAACACGCAATAGTGTGTGCGAGAAAGGATGACGGCTGGCAGATACGAGTCACTTGTCAATACATATTGGAAATATAGGGTGCGACGTGTATATATTCTTGTAGTTCTATATGGAACCTACTGTAGAGGCACTAAGACAGGACATCACAAAGGCGATTGGTGAATTGTCATAAAAAGACGATATACCTATCTTTGGTATGAAATTGAGTATGTTAATCACTGGCTACGTTCACAAGGTATAGGTAAATACTAATTGAAATACATGGTAATGGCCACATATTAAAAATACCCTCGGGGAACGATGCCTGTAATCAGACTCTTATACTATTACAGTATGGGGAGTTCGTAATATATAATAAGAGAGAGGCGGAGTTCGGATTACAACGGATACTTCTAGGGTAATATCCGGAAGTCAAATTGCGATCCAAGGAATGGAATCATTTAGTCCTGTACTGTCACTATGGAGCTTAAAAATCCATTTTTGCTCTTTGATCAAAAGAAATTTGGTTTTGTCACTGATGTGAGGGGAAATGTAAGGTTGTTCCAAAATAACCCACTTCAGATCCTCTGCACGATGTTTCATAGCCAAAAAGTGGTTGGTAAGACAGGTAGACTATTTATGGCAGCGAATTGTGCTTTTATGTTCACTGATGCGAACCTTCATTTTGCGCGTGGTGTGACCAATGTATTGAAGTGTATGGGTTACCTGTACCTATGTCAACCTGGTCTGTTTTGTATGTCTGTGGACGTGCGCTACAAGATCCACAAGGAAAATGACCGCGTACTGGTTGGGTGTTCCATAATGTATTAGGTATTTCAGCCATTTTCACTCTAGGTCTTGTTTGAACCAGGCTATCTCGTAGACTCCTGGCTTTTTTGAAAGGTACTGGTTTGGGCTAGTTTTAGAATGTTCCAATGTTTACACACTGTCTTTTGTATTTTATTGGAAAGGACACTAAATGTGCTAACAAAGGTAAGCCTATCCAAAGGTGCTTTTTCAGGTCTTCTCTCCAATAGTGCCTCCCTGTTGTTATTACTGGCACATTTCCAAGCCTTCCGTACCAGATGGCGTGGGTATTGACTATCTTCCAAATTTCTGGACAGAGTGCGGGCATGTTTGTCAAAAAGTGGAGTGGACGAGCAATTTCTCCGGACTCTCAGAAACTGTCCTACAGGGAGATTTTCTTTGTATGGTCACCACCAAGTTTTTCAATGGAGTGCAGTGAGGCCTGCTAACCAGACTGCCATGACCTTAAAGTGTCCAATGGGCTGTACCCAATTGGAAATGGCTAACTGCATGTCCCTAGTATATGGGACCAAGAGCATGTACGTTAAAGGGGTACCCCAGTGCTTGCAGCACTGCTTGTGCTACCCTGGAGGTTCCCAATATAAAACTAGCCCCCCAGTCTGCCACTGCAGACTGGCCTAGTATTTGTACACCGCTAGCCTGATTTGCCATTAAATGCAATGGGAAAGCAACTATTTCCCCTCTACATCTGTTATTCACCCCTGTGGCGGGCCTACCGAGTCCCAGGCAGGGTACCACATATGACACAGGCAGGAAATGTAGTTTCCATGTCCTGACAGTAAACACCCAAAAAGTTTTTACTGTGGAAAGACTTGGTTGGCCATTTGGCGAGTACAGGATTACTCCCGGTCCCCTCAGCTGGGCTAATTCCTGAACTGTGACCAAAGTGGGCACTTAATGGTATCAAACAACTTGTTCGATTAAGCCCGACTCGTACCACAAGTCGAAAATAATGCAACTTGTTGTGTGCAGCTTTTACAAAGCTGCCACTTTGTTGCCTTTAAAACCCCTGCACCTCACCAGGCACGGAGCCTGTTCCGCAACCGCTCTCTGCCCTCCTAGAGAGATGTGACGACTATCAGAAAGGAGAAAATTGAGGGTTTGCAGGCCAGTAATGTTACCTCCCTACTGCAGGAAGCCACTTGGGTGTTCGCACCAAAGGGCAGGCTTCAAAGGGGCAGCAGCCTTTGAAGGGCAGATGTCACACTAGGGAGCAGGGCTGCCCCATTGTTGTGTTTGACAGGCTAGCACGGAGTACAGATGGGACACCCGTTGCCAAGCTGGCTTCTTCATGGGTGTGTAGCCCTGAAGTGGCCACACCCCAGGGGTGGGCTAGAGAGGTCTGGACACTGCACGGCCTTCCACCAAGCTCGGGTCCTGCGATGAGACAACGCCGGACAGAGCGGGGCCTCCTTTTTCCTGAGCTGGGTTCCAGGAGAGGTGAGGTACACTCCCTGTACTATTCAGATGTAAGAGACACCATTTGGTACAGAGGAACACGATTTTGGACTATTTATGTATATCCTTTACAGATTGTCGTTACGTTCACTTTATGTATGCAGTAGCTAATGCTTAGAACTCTGGCCCTGAAGAAAGCCATGGGATCTTGTCCCTACCGGCTGAAACATGTTGGCCTTGTAAATGCAGTTATATGTTTAGACTACTTCCTCTGCATTGTTCTTGTTTGTTTGAGGGGTACGGACAAATTACATTGGAGTTTTTCGCCTATTGATCCTTTTACCCCTTGTTTTTAACTCGCACATCTTTTGATTTTTGCACTGCACTCGATCCCATCTTTATCATTTGTTCATGGGTACCTTAGCGATTGATGGTGCGACCCAATTGAGTAAGGGCGATGGATGGGTCTCATTGATCAAGAGACATACCACCCCATTTTTGGATGACCAAATGAGAACACTTGATCTACATACCTATTTGATGGGAATCCAACACATCTCTGTGCGGGTCTTACCAACAATCTCAGTAGGTCCTTCGACAGGTTTGTCCTGGCACACATTCTGATATAGAGACTTATGTAGCTCTATTAGCGCCTAACTCACTTATGTAGGAGTTTTGCAGCAGCTCGGAGTACTTGAAGCTCCGTTATAGACCCCCGGTTCTTTTGTTGTTAGCACTGAACGGTTTCGCCATCTTGAGTGGGCAAATGGTGCATCTTAGCATAGCCAGATGCCACACTCCACAGGAAGAGTTCACCAGGTGCAAAGGAACCTTGTAGTCCACTGGCTACCATCCACAACCTGCCTGGAGGCCATTCTCCAAGCATGAGAGGGGCACTAATCCAGTAGCCGAAGTCTTTCTACACCTGAACAAGTGGTCCACATGTGAAACTGTGTGAACAACTTGGCAAAAGGGCCTAATGCCTGCCAGAATAGTTGAAATTGACATCCAGGCTTTCTGCAAGATTTAGTGCAATATTAATTGCTGAATGCAAGAAGGACCTTTTCAGACACTAAACAGTCAGGAACCAACAGTGATGGGGAGGGGGGACCATTCAATTCTTAGCTGACGTACGCACTCTTAATTGAGAATCTCATTTCTAAGTAACAATCGGAATACCACAAAGGTAGTAATCCCTAAACCACTAATAAAAAATACTGCACAATATCCACAATACTTCTCGAGGGATTTCTTACTTCATACTGTCATCCGCTTTTGACACTGTTCACTTAAGGTTACTGAAAGTCCTCAAAATCCATTTGCACTTCAATGATGGTCCTGAAATTGTGCTCCTTTCCCTAAAGAATGCAAACCACTAATCTGGCTGTGTAACATATGCTCAGACTGTGGATTTGACGTAGAGTTCCTTAGGGCTCAATCTTTGCCCCTGCTTTTTTAAACCGCTGAGAAACTGGAGAGGATTAATTCTCCAGTATTAGGGGTGTCTTTCATAGATTCACAAAGCAATAATATGCTATAAATACATAGTAAATACCAATAAAAAACAAACCAGGAAGTAAAGTAGCCAAAGCTACAGTAGAAAAAACTTCCACATTAGTGACTATCCCTGTCATTTTGTATAGCCCAAACTGCAGCCAATCAGGCGACAGCACCCACCAGAAGGTTCCCCCCAGAGGCTCATGCTGTCAGATTTTTTACCGCACGTCGTGTGCAGGGAGTCTCCCTGAGCTCTGCTCAGTTTCTTCATTTATTTTATATATATATATTAAATTTTGTGATGTTTTCGCACATGAAGTCTATTTGTTGACCCTGTGTCACTGGTGGAAAGCTGAGACCGTTTCCATGGATCATTTTGTCTGCCTGTCGCTGACATGGTAGGATAAGAAGGGGATGTTCTTGTGATTGACTACCCCCCTTCTGATGTGGGAGGATTTTCAAGGTTTATATGGCGCCTTTATGTGCATTGATGTTTTTGGCTTTACTTCACCAGCTGAGGTTGCTTCAAAGGTAAAGGGTCTTTGACCTACTCCGAGTCTGCCTCCCACATCTGCGCCCACGAGATTTACTCTCAGGCGTTTAGACTCGTTCTGTGCACTTTTCTTCTGAGAACGTGCCAGCTTGTTGACTAGACGCTCTTGGTATTCTACGACGGCAATCTCTGCCGTCACTGGTGCTCTACGGTGTCACAGGGCTACAGGATCCTGTTGACAGAGCCCTCTTATGCACTGGTTGTAAGTCGCAGGAAGCTGTGCAGCCGACAGAGCTTCGCCGACCAACAGCCTTTTAACAGAATGCAATTTTGCCTCGTCAATGGTGAGCCTCGACGACGAGTTTTGCAGCGTCTACAACGAGCAACGTCGACGGTGATGGTGGCATCGTCGACGGGAAGCATCGTCCACGACTAGGGGGCTTCGTCAACGACGAGCCTCGTCGACGACGAGGGAGCTCAGTCGACGGCGAGCCTCGTTGACGGCGAGCCTCGTCAACGGTGAAGGGTGTCCCTCGTCGACGCTGAAGAGCAATCGTCGACGGTGAGGAGCCTCGTCGACGGTGAGGAGCCTCGTCGACGGAGGGATGCCTCGTCGACGGTGAAGAACCTCGTCGACGGTGAGATGCCTCGTCGACAGCGAGGAGCCTCGTCGACGGTGGGGTGCCTCGTCGACGGTGAAGAGCCTCGTCGACGGTGAGATGCCTCGTCGACGGTGAGATGCCTCGTCGACGGTGAGGTGCCTCGTCGACGGTGCAGGGTGTCCCTCGTCGACGCTGAAGAGCAATCATCGACGGTGAGGAGCCTCGTCGATGGTGAGGTGCCTCGTCGACGGTGAAGAGTCTCGTCGGCGTTCGAGAGCCTATTCAGCTGACAGTCAACTGAAAGCTTTGGCGACGGTTGGCTCAATACCAGTGGGCCACTGACAGTGGCCCTTCTGACATGTGATCCATCGGCAGTTGGCCATTGACAGTGGGCCTGGCATCTCTAGGCTGTCAACAGTGGGCCTATAAACAGTGCAGTTAGGGCCATTAACAGTGGGCACAT
Source organism: Lissotriton helveticus (assembly GCF_964261635.1). Taxonomy (NCBI): domain Eukaryota; kingdom Metazoa; phylum Chordata; class Amphibia; order Caudata; family Salamandridae; genus Lissotriton; species Lissotriton helveticus. The sequence continues at coordinate 26,761,432 of NC_136071.1, forward strand.
CGGCAGTTGGCACGCAGGCTTTAGGTCCGTAAACAGTTGGCCCATTGACGACAGTTCACCTTACTCACTAGCAGGCTCGTCGACGACTTTCTAAGTCGACAAACTACTCGATTCATCAATCATCCTCAATGATGGTGAGTTTTATTGTGAAATGTTGGCCAAGTTAAGGATCAGTTTTCGTTGCCAACAAGAAGTACGTCTACGGAGGGCTTGTAGACTGACAGCGTCAGCGGTCACCTCCACAGTAGTTTAAGTCTGCAACAGTTTTTCCTATGCGGACACTGAGGGTCACGTTTTTTTTGTTGACCTCTCTGATGCTGGACCCAGTCCATGGTCAGGTTAGTCGACGCTTGATCCAGTTGGGCTTATGTACAGTGTTCCTTTACCCTACTATTAATCGTAGCCTCCTTTCAGCAAGATACGAGATCTTGCATGAATCTTTATTCTTCTATCCTCCGGCGGATGTTGATGGATTTACCCTCCTCATGTAAGGAACGGTGACGCGCTTTCGTCAAGCCCTTGTCACCAGGATAGAGGCGGAAGGTTTCTTTCTCTTTAAATATTGTATTGACAGAGATTTTGAGCTCTGCTTAAGCCAAAAGATCGGCGCTGGTGACTCTCTGGCAATCTTTTAGCTCTCTGGACAGGATCAATTTTAACATAGGGGCACAGAATGTGCGTAGCCTTGAATACCCCTACACTGGCGCTTCTACAATTTTTAACAAAAAGGATGGAAAAAAGATAATCATCAACAAAACACCGTGCAGTGTACATTACATCTCCAAGTTTTGCAGTATTGTGTTGCGGAGTTAGGGTTAGAAGAACCCTTAGTTCCTCGCCCACAAGTCCATACTGAGATAATGGCCGTACCTTTTTATAGTTGTTACTTCGGGGCCATCATATTGACCAGACAATACCGCGCCTTCGATTCTCCACAGTACGGGGATCAACTCTTTGGGGTGCCCGAGGACAGTTTTCACATTTTAATCCAAGAGGTTCCACCCAGTATCTGGTATGCAACTGTATGATTCGACTCTAAATCGTATACAGGAAGTCATTTTTCCAGGAAACTACGACTTACTTTAAAGCCCATCATGACTCCATTCCAAGTGGGATAAGGGTGGCATATCTCTGGGATTTAATTTGGTCACCAATGCGATTATCTATGGGAAATTCTAATTGTGATGTCAAAAGAGCATGCTCTAGAATTGGGCAATTTCCTGTCTGCTACGCCTTCATGGTGACCGCATTCACCTCATCTGCGCGAGTCATTCACATATTGACTTATGGATACATCAGGGACCGTCGGAGTGGTTCTGAATCTAATAAGGAGTTAGGTTTTTTTCCTCTCAGATCCTCATCAACTAGCTGGTCAGATATGTAGCGCCGGATTTTTGTCATCTCTGCGCAAACATTTTTCAAAGGTTGTACCTCAAGAAGGTTTTTCAAATGTTACTGCCAGAGGACCTGACATGTGCACTCGACCTCCAGAGTGTCAAGGTTCAGGTGACAATGCTTCCACAGCACGGGACGTGGCTGATCTATACTCTAAGTTATATCCATTTTCTATCACAGGCCTATCTTGTCAGGACTCTCGGTCCACTCCACGTGATTCTTATGTAGATTCTGGCAGCCTATCTGTGTCTGCAATACATACGCATTCATCATTTCTGAGACAGGTTTATTTAAGGAGGATTACTCTTCTTAATAAGCAATCCAGTACATCCAGACTTTGCAGTCACTGTTTCAATGCCTGGTTTTTATCAATATACCATGTCAAGTCCTAATTATTCCTAGTTACGACACAGGATTTTCTAGGAACAACAGTCAATGCAAATTCAGCAAGGGTGTTTGTCTCTTGCGAATGAGAAGCCTGCAGCTCTTTCTTGCTGTTTCTTTTACGTACATTAGTCTATTTCATTACATTCTCCAAATTTCAGCTGGCCATGACCTCCACCTGCTTCCTGTGGGTGTCCTTCTGCACAGGATAAAGCTGCTAAAGCAACTGCATAAACAGTGGTTTCACGTCTCCGATTCATTTGAAGATCTCATTACAATCACTCCTCGATGCGAGAGGTTTTTTCTTGGGTGAATCCAAGACAGAAATTTGTACACAAGGTGTGTTTTTTCCCTCACAAAGGTATCAAATTGCACAATCACCATGGACGCATCCCTCAGGAATTGGGGAGCGTTATTTAGGGGCTGAAGGTCTTCGGGAAATGGAGCCCTCATATGGGGCTTGGTACATCATCCTGCTGATCGAAGAGCCATCTTCCTTGCCCTCCAATTTTGTTACGCAATAATTTCGAGGAGACAACTGTATTGTGGCGCATAGACAATACAACTGTTCTACTCTATGTCACTAAACACAAAGGGCTAGATCAGCTTTGTTGCCTCAGGAAGCCGGTGATCGATGTGCATGAGTGATACAACGCACACAACTTTCTGGCGATTCCACGTTCCTGGTACAAGAAACAGTCTGGCAGGCACTCTCAGCAGGACGACAATTTCCACTCTCGAGTGAGTTTTCTTCTACGGAATGTGGATTCAAATTTAGACAAAGGGGTGCATCCAGATCTGGTCTTTTCGCGACCAAGAAGAACAGCACATACTGGTGCTTTTCAAGTTGGCATCCCCACAAGAATTTACAGGGAAATGCGTTTGTCGTCCAACTGATTTCAATCTGATTCCATTTTCCACCGATACCTTTGGGTCTCAAAGTTCTCCGGAAGAACAAGATAGAGTGGTGTCGAGGGTTCCTCTTTACCCCTCATGGCTTCGCCAAGACTGGTTTACTGAGTTTCTCTTTTTTCCAGTCGGAGTACGAATCAATTCGGACGTGTCCACCTCCGGATCTATTTTCTTCCAGAGCGGCCAGGTTTATCACTCGGAACAGCCATCTTTGAGGTCAGTGGCCTGCCCCTGATTACCTTTGGTTCGCCTATCTAAACATCCCTGCGGTTCGCAAGGGAGTGTTAGCCATAACAGGGACAAGGTCTCAGATGCAAATAATTTTGCGGTATCTGATAGTGTTCGGCTAGAATTCATTCCTTTTACTCTTAAAATAGAAAGGATCTTCCAGTTTGTTTTCATTTAGCTGGCAAGTTCAGGATTGCCTCATGCAACTCTACTAGTTCCTTAACTGGCAGCAGCTCCAGATGCCGACGAGATGGGATCACATCTTTTTATTCCTCAAAAAATATAAATCAATCCTTCAAAGGAATTTTCAGATTGTTTTTTCTCCGCCAGTTCGTCCATTACCATCGAGACATCTCAGTGTGGTAATAGGGCAGTTCATGTGCTATCCTTTAAACCTTTCCTCAGTGATGATCTACGATGACTTAGAATGGTGTCATTTTCTTTTTATTGGCTTTGACAGTCCTCTATTAGAGTCAGTTAGGTTCAGGTCTTATCGATTCTTTAGCCTTTTCATACAGTTCACTATAACTCTATGGTGGTTCGAGTTACTCTGGAATTCATACTTAACGTGCCTCCGGAATTTCTTTCGGATCGAGCCTGTAAATTCAAATGCATCTTTGCCTCCACCACTATCAACAACATGGTTTTTCCATACACTTGATAATAGGAAAGGTTTCAAATGTTCTGTTTACAAGAGATAGTTCGGTTTTCGCAGATCTGATCAATTTATTAACTAGGGTACGATTAGTTAAAACCCAACAGGGTCTGGGCGAACAATTGCATTATTGATCTTTTGCTCCGATCGATATTTTGCCATGCACAAATTGAACAGCTTTGCTAGCAGCCCCTAGAGCGCACTCTACCAGGGCAATGTCTTCCTCAACTGCTCTGTTTGCTGGAGTTCTTCTCCAGCACATCGGCAGAGCGGCAACCTAGGTTAGCAGCCTTGCTTTCACCAATCACTACTGTTTGCTGCAGCCAGTAAGACCGATGTTTCCATGTGTCCAGCAGTTCTATGTAATCTTTTCAGCTAAGGTGAGCCTCTGTTCCCACCTCCTTTTTAGGTTTCGACTTGGCGAGGGGCGAAGCCCCTCCCAGATCGAAATCTTTTGTTTTCAGTAGTGAGGTTCGGACCGCCTCTGTTTCCAATTGGCTAGCTCCATAAATGGAGACTAGCCATTGGGAGACAGAGGCTGTCAATCGCGCTTTCTCTCGAAAACGCGATTCGGGGGCGTTTCTGGTGCTTTTTTTAAGCCCCGCCCCTTTGTCCCGGGCCGCGCTGCGATTGGCTGCCGGCCCGGGACACCCCCGTGACGTCATTCCCGGGCCGCGCTGTGATTGGCTGCCGGCCCGGGACACCCCCGTGACGTCGGCCAATCACAGCGCGGCCCGGGACCTGACTTGTTTTCTGGTCTGGTTGCTTAGTGCATATGAACAGATGATTAAATACACACAATTCTCTGTGTACACTACTCCTATTAAGATGGCCTCAATTTCTCAATAAATGCAATCCATGCATATTCTTTCATATTGAAACGTAGGGATAAGAATACCCTTTTCCTGAAAAGAAAACTGGCTTTTTGTGTTGTTGTGCAACGTTAGATGTTCGTAACAAGCGTCCAACCTTTTCAAAATGCGTACATCGGATGAGGAATGTCTTAAATGTATGTGAAAAGTACTAGTCACATTTTTTGGATAGCACAAGTGAAAAAAACATTGGCAGTAGTAGTGCTCTTGGGCGCACTGGGTTACCACCTTGCGAAACGTATTCGGTGGTGGGGGCATTATTAGTCATGTGAGAACTCTGGAACACAAATCTGTTAGGAAGGGAAAGATGAAATGCGTCATCTTGCTCAAACAGTGGATTATAGCCTTAAAACCGGAAACTATTGTGACCCCGAGAGACGCCTGCAGAACGCCTCGTGTTCTGATCACATCGAATTGAAATGAGTGTTGCGTGTTTCAGAGCAGCTTGGTGCCGTGGTAGATTATGTTGAGGCTGGGAGAGGAGCCGCCGTCAGTTCTCCAAGGGGAAGCGGTCTCGTGATAGCGAGTTGCGGTAGCAGGCGTTCCCGCAGAGACTGTGAAAGGGTTAAGGAGTCAGACGGAAGTGGGAGGGGCTTGCTGTGCTTCAGCTGCAGGCATAGGAAGTTTAGAAATGGGGTCGAGCTGCTGCCGGACTGGGGTGCTGTTGTCATTGCAGCCAGAGCGAGGGGTGCTCTTGCCATGAGAGCGCACCTCGCCCAGTATTGCTCCCCCAGCTATCCCCCGCTGCCTCCTCTTTCCTCACAGCGGTCAGTGCTGGTGTACTGGCCCCGTGCAGAGATACCCCCGCATCATGCATCGCCGCCACCGGGCAGCGAGCTGCTCATACCTGGCTCTACGACTCGTGCTGCTTCTGCTGTCATGTACCGCACGCCTCAATCTCGCAGCGACGGACGTCACTCCAGGTGAGAGAGCATAATGTGCGAGAAGATGCTAGGGGTAGGCGCTGTCTTGACAACAAACGCATGCTGGATCTGTCTAGTTCCAGCGTAACCTGTATTTTTTCTCTGAGTACTAAGGGCTTTGTGTCAGAAAACGAAAAAAAATGTTTGTCTTTTTTAATCTTTTGCGCAGAATTCACTTTTATGGGGACATGGTTATAAACTAAACCAGTTGTTTATGGAGTGTGCACAACTTTCACGCCCAATTCCTAAAAAGGTGTGAATCGAGATTTCTTACCCAGAATTGCATAAACACAGTATAAGTCCAAACAGCTCACCGAGCTTCTGGTTGCTTCATTTTAAATATTTTTGGGGGGAACTCCTGCCTGTCATATTGAGTTCATTAGTAGGTGCAGAGCGTGTACCTCATGAAGGTATGAGATGTATTCTGTTTCTGTCGTTCCTTTCTAAACTGCGATGGTCGGTAGTGTTGAGGCAGCACAGAGACCTGTGGTTGAAAGGGGCCACGGTGGTTCGAGCTGTAGCTTTCTGCGTATCCATGCTTTCATCGAACACCGCTTTAATTTGAAACCGTTAATATTCACAGCTGTAATTTCTTTTACAAGTGAAGGTGGCATTTTCTCCTCAACGGTTGGATCTTGGCCTGGTCCATGAATTTATGTAGATTGTTGTGCTCTGTTCCACAAGTGGTTTAAAAACATGGACTTCCAGGGTAGTCCTATGCATTTGTAAAGGCCCTGTAAAGGCAATAGAACAAATCTGTTAATTAGGAGTGGACACACCTTAAACCACAAGACCCTGCTCAGATTTCTCTTAGCCCGGTGATTTGAGTCATGGTTGTGCATAATTTCATGCAGTGACTTGGTGGAACCTCTTCATTTTATATAAAATATATAATTGGTCGCTTTAATGACTTCTGTGGCACATGTGTGTATGTATATGTGTGTGTGTATGTGTGTGTATATATATATATATATATATATATATATATATATATATATATATATATATAATTATATAATGTTTTACGGACAATGATGCAATTTTGTGAGCAGGATCCCATAAACATTTACACTTTTAACCTATCATTTTGCTAAACGGACATCAATGTTACAAAACCGCTTTTGATGAGCTACAGCCTAGGTAGTCACACATTGTTGCCAGTACATGCTTGTTTGCAAAATGCATTGTTTTTTTTAAATATTCTAAATTGTGACACATTTTTCCTTTAAATCTGCTTGCCCCCAGTATCTCTGTTGCATCGTCTGGTGTTTGTATACTTGCCACCAGTACCTCTCTCTCACTGGCCATGGTCTGGGTGCTTGCTTCAAGCTCCTCCCTACTTCCCTATATTGTCAGTATTGTCCCCCTCGCCGGCCTCCCCCAGTTGTCCATGTTGCACCTGTTGTCCATGTTGCACCTGTTGTCCGTGTTACCTCCTCTGTTGTCAGTGTTGCCCCAGACATAACAAACAAGCATTTACAATGCAACGGTTTCGCCTTTGGAAAAGTTAGAGCTATTGGCAATGTAAAGGACAATGCCATTTATCTGTTTTCAAAACCAACACATAAATACAAATGTTGTCATTTACAATGCCAATAGCTCAAACTTTTCCAAAGGCGAAACCGTTGCATTGTAAATGCTTGTTTCCTGCAGTCAGACGCTTCTGATACCGTTTTCAGAGTGAACATTCTTCACTAGATGTATTTTATCATGCTTCAGGCTATGTTAATGCATTTTATATATATTTCATTATAATGTGCACAGTTTGACAAGCTGGGTTACTATGGCGTCTGCCTAGCAAGGATATTTACTGCTATCTACTCTGATTCAGGCATGTGAATCTATGAAAGACACCCCTAATACTGGAAAAGAACAATAGTTACTTACCTGTAATCTGTGGTTCTCCAGTATTGGTGTCTTTCATAGATTCACATGCACCCGCCCACCTCCCCTTCAGAGGCTCTTACAAACTTTGGTTTACTATCACTCCGTGCGACAAAATCTGACAGCATGAGCCTCTGGGGGGAACCTTCTGGTGGGTGCTGTCGCCTGATTGGCTGCAGTATGGGCTATACAAAATGACAGGGATAGTCACTAATGTGGAAGTTTTTTCTACTGTACCTTTGGCTACTTTACTTCCTGGTTTGTTTTTTATTGGTATTTACTATGTATTTATAGCATATTATTGCTTTTTTATATACCGTGGGACTCCCACTCCGACGACGGGGAATGATTCAGGCATGTGAATCTATGAAAGACACCAATACTGGAGAACCACAGATTACAGGTAAGTAACTATTGTTCTTTCATCAATAGGCCGATGACCCCCAAAGCTACATAAAATTTGCAGCAAAGGACATTCACGCCCTAAATGTCTTCATACTTAATCGTACAAACCGGATGTCCTCCAGCATTTTGAAATTAAACCTGGAAAGACTAAATTCTTCTTCTTAAGACCATCTTATTCCAACTTCAAATCAGGATGGTTAAAGTCACCTCGTATTGACGACTGCTTTTTCCTCAAGTGGCCATAACCAGGAATCCTGGGGATAGGCTTCCACTGAACCATGATTTTTCACAATGATTAAACTGCAAAGTCTGCTAGACTTGATAGTCCCCCTCAAAAGACTTTAACTCAATCAAAAACAATCCCTTTTGTTCAGTCGTGCTGGCAAGCGATGCATTGAGAATAGGCTCTGGCAGTGCCTTACTAATCAGTTCATCCAATCATTCATTCGCTGCTCTGAAAGTTGTTTTCTACTCAGCTGCTCAACTTGTTCTGGGATCTAAGAAATGTTGCCTTCTGCCTAAAGACCTTCACTAGCTATCTTCAGGCTAGAAGAAAGACCAGGCATGCCTGCCCGACTTGCAAAGCACTCTGCCTTCAATGCACCTCCACAAATCTGCTGGCACAAGTTTTTTTTATTCGTTTTTTTTTAGCCCTTTTCTCAATTTCGAACTTTTTTCTTTTCACAGTAGGCTGAGTTAGGAGGTGAGATTTTGTTTTCCTACTCACTTTCGTTTTATGTAATGATTGTCATGGGAGCCATCTTATCTGAAACTGCTTCATTGTAGAGTGCAGGTAAACTGATTTCACTTATCTTTACAATCCAGGTTATCAGCAGGCGTCGCCTTTGGTTAAAATAACATTTGATAATCAAGTTGGACACGTGCCAAACAACGATATTGGCAGGGGAAGAGATTTCTGCAACACAGCTGTCTGAAAACATTGGGGGCCGACTCCCAAACTGAGTTTTGTGGGGCATTTACTAGTACTGCAAAATGCAATTTATAAACCTACGAGTGTAAATCGCCACCACAGCCTCTCCTATGTTTTCTATGCGGAGATCCTCACACATGTAAATTTACTACTGGTTAGTAAATGCGGGAGGGACCGGGGAAGGGATTGAAAAATAGGGCGTACTTAGTATAAAATAGGTGGGGTTTAGGTAGGAGTAATATGGGGTTAAAGGGAGCTATAAGTGGGGATGTGGGGAGGGGTGTGCACCCACCCAGGAGAATAAATCTATCGCTACTCACAAACTGCCCTTCTAAACCGAAAACTGACCCAAAACATAGGTACATTTATCCAGTTCCGAGCAGGATTAGGGACAACACCACACCTGGCCGACCAGAATCTTACTGCAACACCCTCCCGTAGAAAATAATGGAGGTAGGGACTTAAAATAAACCCATAGAAAATGTTAAAGTATTTAAAATAGTTACATTTAACTAAAAATGTTATGTTAGAATCTAAAGATAAAACATGAATTCAATAAAAAATATTTTAACCTTTTTTGAATTTCTAAATTTTTGTAGCATTTTATATAAAAATGTAATTACTTAATTCTACACACCACTTAGTAATAAAGCATCGCATTTGGTTACTTTAGGCTGGAATTTATTTTTTAATTCGAACTTCCGAAAACTATTTGATTTAAGTTAATAGTGCTGCAGTGTTTTTGTTCTACAATAAAATATATAAAACTTTATATTGATATTTAACATTATTTATCATGCTTTTTAGTTAACTTTTTAACCTTTCTATGCACTTTACTAAAAAACTCCAGAGTGGATATTTCCCTATAGTAAGCTATAGAGAAAATTGTAAATGTTTTTACTCTTTATAATAAACTAATAAAGTAGTTGTTACATATTTAACATATATTACATTAATTTACAATATTAAACACCCAAAAACTCAGATTACTGGTTTAATTGAAATGTATTTTTCTGATTTGTAAATTAAAAATTCAAAGTAAATTTGTATTATGCATAAATTATGAAAAGTGATGGATAGCATTGAATGTAGTTTATTTTAATGCTATATTGGAGTAATCACGCCTCGTGTGAATCTGTAAGTCCCCAGCACTGGAGAGTCACTTCTAAAAGTAAATTACTTAACGTGACCGTTGCATGGGATCCACCCTGCACAGGACCTGGGCCAACCTGCAATGGATTTGTGAGTGTAACGGGGGTACACCTGGATTATCTCATCATGGGGTCTTTGCGAATTAGGAAACTATAGGGACTGCTGGAGGGGTCGCTTCTTTCCACCCAGCTGTGATCCCATTGGGGAGCCCTAGGGGTGGGGAGATGAACAAGAACCGCTCCACAACACTACCCAGCCGTGACATTGGCATGCAGGCTTAAGGCGGGGAGGCATGATTTGACCATTATGTACATGGGAAAACATCACAATTTGAAGGTTTTAGGTGTTTACCCAGGAGAAGGGGATTGGCTAATGTTGGGATTGAGTTTTATGTTGTACAGCTAGAGGTTTACAGTAATTTTATGATGGGGTACTACATGGTAAGGGCGAAGCGGGAGGGGTTCTCTCATCCTTTACTCCCCATGAGACGGACCAGGGGTGGCATGCACCATGACACCCACAAACAGGAACAGTAAGTCATCCCCTGGAGCACCGAGGGCCTACACAACTTCACCAAGCGCTATAAAGTGTACACCTATTTAAGACGGCAGAAACTGAAATGTAATATTGCAGGAGACCCATTTGGTTGACAAGGAAACTAAAACTAAAGAAAAAAATGGCACGGTCAGCTATACTAGTCCACTTATTCAACATATGCCAGGGTAGTGTCCATATGGGTACCCCGGGGGTGCCGTTCTAGTATAGGAAAGCCCTGGCTGGTATTAAAATGTTATCTAAACAAAACAAAAAATATTTGTAAAGCCAAACAATTGTTCGTAAATTATGGCCCTTTACGTACAGGTCTAACCACATCTAAACCGCTTCTATCCATGCGGATAGTCTGTTGCATCCTATTGCACTAGCAGAAAGCAAACAAAAACCTGACTGAATGGTAGAAGACCAAATGCTTATTCTACCCAAGGGAGAGAAGCAACAGCTGCTTTTCTGGGGAGCATTCCTATTGAGAAATCTGTAAAGCAGCGACCTGGAGGTCTGTTCACACTTTTACGAGGCACTTTTGTTTAGACTCCGATGCTAGAACAGGCGCTCTTGTAGGACAAGCTTTCCTATAGAATCTCTTTGCTTAGCTGCTTAGATCCTTTTACTTTTCCACCCACCTATTGTAGGGTGGGCTTGCTACTCTATTCAGTGCTTATGTTTATCAGTGGTGATCCCCTGAGTGAAGGACTGTTTTCTTACCTGAAATCCTAGTTCTCTCTCAGGGGAGTCTCCTTTGAAATCATAAGCTACACCCCTTCCTTCCAGGTGAAAGAGACAAATATGATTAATAACATTCTATTTTCATTAGTTCTCGGTTTTGTTCTGTAAAAAAGAACTGAGGAACCCTTGAAGTTGCAGTGTTTGTTGTTATAACTACAATACTACAACCTGTGGGTCTACGTTGACCCATTCCTCCTTCTCCATTTCTTTTAAAGGTTTATGAAAGATATTTGTAATAGAAAATCATTCAGCTCCTGGAAATATTGCCTATTTTTTTTTTGATTTCCACCTTTTTTAAATATAAATTAGATTGTTAAAATGTTGTGCAGTCTATAAAGAAAGCTATATTGGCCAGTTACTTTGAGTCTTGGCCTTCCTGAAGTAAGGCGAATGGCGATATGAAAGAAGATGTATTTTAAAGTGTTCTGGGATGGCCCGCTCATGGGTAGGACTATTCAGTGCTTATAATTTCAGTGGAGATTCCCCTAAGAGAGAACAAGGATTACTGGTATGAAACCATTCCTTTCTTTACAACTTTAAAGAGCAACCTTGGAAGCCTATAAGAGCTGTACCAATTTTCGATTTTATTTGGACAGAGGCTCAAGCTAAGGAAGCATCCTGCTACGGTTCAGGTGGTGAAACCTTGCCTGGAGAAGACATATAATGCTCCGGAGATTGCTCCAGCTCCCCTTAACAGGCATACTAAGCCAGATTTAGTCATCTCAACAGCTCAAAGGAAATCTAAAAGTCCACTACCCCCATCCTCCGGTCCACCAGAAAGACAGTAGATGTATAGACAATCTATCAAAATAATCTAATCTATGGCTATGACCTCCAAGTCAACCAACGCTTTATACATTTGTAGGCGTTATGATCGCCAGATGTTGCACGAAGTTCCACCATTGCTGGAACTGATCCTGAAGGACAACAGGGAGACCGCAAGAGCTATCCTTAAAGGAGAACTAACCTTTCAGGATCGATGTGGTGATGGATGTCTCCAATACAGGTTTTTGACAACTTGCAGAAAGACTGGTGTTAAGGCAGGGTTGACTAAAGTCCACAGCCTTCCGCCCTTAGAAGGGCACGTCCAAAATCTTTGATTGCACCCATGGCCTTACTCTGTTCGGCAAACATGTGGATGAAGCTTTGCAAGGTTTAAAAACTGGTATTGCCAGGGCTTTGGGTTTCTTACAGTACTGTAGATTTGTATCTTCTAATTTTTGTGCCTCACAGAGATCTCGGTTTTAGGAGCACCAGTATGGAAGTCAACCGTCATTTTATCCTTAAAGATAATATGGATACAATCACGGATACTCCTATAACCACAGTCGAAGGCAGCCCTACAGGGGAGTATCAGGAAGGAAGAGGAGTGCTCCCCAGTCACAATACAATGACAACCAGAAAAGAGCTGTCCTCTTTATGCCTTTCCCCTCTCATCTTCTACTCTTGAGTTGGGGGATGAATCTCCCGGTTTGCTCCTGCTTGGGAGGCTATATCAACGGGCAATGGGTGAGGCAAATTCTTCTTTGAGGCCATGCATTGGAATTCACCCAGGGACCCTCTTTGAACCCACCCAAGAAAGAGCCTCAGTTACATCTGAAGGAGCTTCAGCAGGAAATTCTTCCTCCTCCTCAAAGGAGGTATAGAGATTGCCCCCAAACTGTAGAGACCCCATAGGTTTTACTCCGTTTTTACTGATCAAAAAGAAAACTTGTCGGAGACAGATTCTCGATCTCAGACAATTAAACAAGTTTCGGAAGAAGCAATCTTTCTGGATGGTTACCCTACAAGAAGTCCGGAGGATGCCGGGAGGAGAGTGTATGACCTCCTTAGATCTTCCGGGTGCGTATTTCCACTTACCCATTCATCAAAACCACAGAAATGACCTCTGATTTTCAGTAGCGGGACAACACCATCAGTTCAAGGTGCTCCCTTTCAGACTCCAGTCAGCACCTCAGACTCACCAAATGCCTTGCACCAGCGTTTTTTTCCCTCAGACGAGAAGGCCTTCAGGTGTTCTCTTACCTCGATGCCTGGTTTGGCAAGGCTCCATTAAATGATGAAGCAAGAAAGCCTGACTGCCAGCATGAACTTGTTCAAGAAACTTGGCCTCACATTTACAAGGGAAAAAGCTTCATTGGAGCCCCAAACAAAAATCCGGTTCCGGAGGCCGCCAAATCCCTGCCAGGGTTCGCCACACAAATATGTATCCATCCTTAGAGGATTATTATATTAAGGATATATATTGGCGTGGCGGCCCCTGGGGTTTGGTGGCCCTGTGCATGTGCACAGCTTGCACATGCCTAAGGCCGCCCCTGGAGTTCTAAATTGTGGCAAGGAACATTTATACAAAACAGTCTAACAGTAACAAGAGGGGATATAAATCTCTACTGGGCCTAAAGGTGTCCTACTTAGGCCTTGTTCCTTTTTGCCGGCTTTGCATAAGGCCTGTTCAGCAGGAGCTAGACTCGCAATGGAAGAAAGTTGGTATTTTGGATGGATACAGTACAAGTCACAAGGATGCTCAAACAGGCATTGCTTTAATGGATACTTCCATCAAATCCGAACGCAGGACTGTCTTTTCTACCTGTGTCAAACAAGATGATACGTGCAAAAAACACAGTTGATGGACAGAATGTAGAACAATGTCATACATTCACCCCCGTACAAGGATCTGGGCCTAAATCCATCGTTTTTTTGCACTCCACACCACCCTGGGTTAGACACTGGCTATATGCAAATCAGCTCTGACCCTGTGCCTCATGGGAACAGTCCAGTCCGAACTACCAAGCCATGTATTTCCCAGCCGGGAATCAAGCATCCAAGGACCGGTTTCTGGCTATCAGCCTTCATTCAGCCTGGATAGCTTGACTCCAGTGGTGTGGAGAGCCTGGGACTCACGTCTGAGCATACCCAGCCCACTCGGGGTGAAAATTGCAAAAAACACAGTTGATGGACAGAATATAGAACAATGTCATACATTCACCCCAGTACAAGGATCTGGGCCTAAATCCATCGTTTTTTGCACTCCACACCACCCTGGGTTAGACACTGGCTATATGCAAATCAGCTCTGACCCTGTGCCTCATGGGAACAGTCCAGTCCGAACTACCAAGCCATGTCTTTCCCAGACCGGAATCAAGCATCCAAGGACCGGTTTCTGGCTATCAGCCTTCATTCAGCCTGGATAGCTTGACTCCAGTGGTGTGGAGAGCCTGGGACTCACGTCTGAGCATACCCAGCCCACTCGGGCTGAAAATTGCAAAAAACACAGTTGATGGACAGAATGTAGAACAATGTCATACATTCACCCCAGTACAAGGATCTGGGCCTAAATCCATCGTTTTTTTGCACTCCACACCACCCTGGGTTAGACACTGGCTATATGCAAATCAGCTCTGACCCTGTGCCTCATGGGAACAGTCCAGTCCGAACTACCAAGCCATGTATTTCCCAGACGGTAATCAAGCATCCAAGGACCGGTTTCTGGCTATCAGCCTTCATTCAGCCTGGATAGCTTGACTCCAGTGGTGTGGAGAGCCTGGGACTCACGTCTGAGCATACCCAGCCCACTCGGGGTGAAAATTGCAAAAAACACAGTTGATGGCCAGAATGTAGAACAATGTCATACATTCACCCCAGTACAAGGATCTGGGCCTAAATCTGTTGTTTTTTGCACTCCACACCACCCTGGGTTAGACACTGGCTATATGCAAATCAGCTCTGACCCTGTGCCTCATGGGAACAGTCTAGTCCGAACTACCAAGCCATGTCTTTCCCAGACCGGAATCAAGCATCCAAGGACCGGTTTCTGGCTATCAGCCTTCATTCAGCCTGGATAGCTTGACTCCAGTGGTGTGGAGAGCCTGGGACTCACGTCTGAGCATACCCAGCCCACTCGGGGTGAAAATTGCAAAAAACACAGTTGATGGACAGAATGTAGAACAGTGTCATACATTCACCCCAGTACAAGGATCTGGGCTTAAATCCATCGTATTTTTTGCACTGCACACCACCCTGGGTTAGACACTGGCTATATGCAAATCAGCTCTGACCCTGTGCCTCATGGGAACAGTCCAGTCCGAACTACCAAGCCATGTCTTTCCCAGACCGGAATCAAGCATCCAAGGACCGGTTTCTGGCTATCAGCCTTCATTCAGCTTGGATAGCTTGACTCCAGTGGTGTCGAGAGCCTGGGACTCACGTCTGAGCATACCCAGCCCACTCGGGGTGAAAATTGCAAAAAACACAGTTGATGGACAGAATGTAGAATAATGTCATACATTCACCCCAGTACAAGGATCTGGGCCTAAATCCATTGTTTTTTTGCACTC
Source organism: Lissotriton helveticus (assembly GCF_964261635.1). Taxonomy (NCBI): domain Eukaryota; kingdom Metazoa; phylum Chordata; class Amphibia; order Caudata; family Salamandridae; genus Lissotriton; species Lissotriton helveticus. The sequence continues at coordinate 26,776,788 of NC_136071.1, forward strand.
CACACCACCCTGGGTTAGACACTGGCTATATGCAAATCAGCTCTGACCCTGTGCCTCATGGGAGGGAACAGTCCAGTCCGAACTACCAAGCCATGTCTTTCCCAGACCGGAATCAAGCATCCAAGGACCGGTTTCTGGCTATCAGCCTTCATTCAGCCTGGATACAGATGATACAGCAGATGCTTCCATGGATACAGAGGGAGCCCACATCCAGTAACTCAACTGCAGGTCAGGCGCGGAAAAGTCACTTCACATCAATGTGTTGGAACTATGTGCCATTCTACTAGGTCTGCAGGCATTTCCTGCCTGGCTATTTGATCAGCCAGTACTTCTCAGAATGGAGGATACAGCGTCTATGTTCTATATAGCCAAGCAAGGAGGACCTCTCGCGATCCCTCTCAGAAGAGGCTCAATGGCTCTGGAATTGGGCCATTTCTTACAAGATTTATTAATAATTTATTTATTTATAAAGGCATCAGCCAGATTGTTCTGGCAATCTGGCAAGTGTTCCATAGAGATGTCACTCAGCCAACAAATGACTTGCTGAAGGTGCGGAGGTGCACAGCACTAAGTTCAATGAAGGAGATTCTGAAACAGGTTTTAAAGGGGAGATTTAGATAAGGTAGGGTGCTCCGTCAGGCTACGTATCCGTCCATTTACATTGTATGAATAACAGCATAATTGTGCATACATAAGCTATGCATGCATCCCTGAATTTGGCCACTCCATAGGTTCTTTACAAAGAGACTCCACTCTAGGGTTGGTTTATATTTATGTATTTGTTTTATTCGTTATTTCCAAGTTCATAATTTCATAATTTCATATTTGCATCATATCATGTTTCATTTCATCATCTTGTTAACATATCCATTATATTTCCTCAAAGCTCCAATGCATTTCGGGCTTAAGCGCCCTTTTTCAAGGAGCTCTAAAAAATCAAAAACAATCAAATATAACCATCATTAATCAATACTAGCTGAGATGTCACATTTAAAATAGTAAATCAATGGTGATTAACCAAACATTCATTCAACTTCATGCAAACGATTTGTCGATAAACGCTGTGATTCGGTGCAACGGATACATTATGAGGTGAAGTGGCAACGCATGCGTGCTCGGGTGCAGCGGCATACAGGAATGTATGCGGGACTTACATGTCTCGGAGTATGTTTTCTTATAGATGTGGCTGTAAGTCAAAAAAATGCTAAGATTAATGATCATACGAGACTGCTATCTCGTTACCGTTTTTCACATTATATAATGGCGGTGTGCACTGACTTACTAGATAGATGAGCATGCTGAATCGCATCCTGTCTGTCGCTTCAGTCAAACGGGAGTTCAGTGGAATAGGTTACCACCTCATTATATTATGCATGGTGATTCGCTTCGAAAATACGTCTACGTACATCTACGTCGTGTGTAAAAATAGAGGACGGACTAATCCAGTACAACCATCTTGGGAGTGGATTATATCCATTGTTTGCGGTGTACGTCATACGTGATGAATGAATGGGCAAAGGATGAATGATCAACAACAGTATTAATATCGACGATATTAACATGAATACAATGAAAAATAATAAAAATAATACTTTAACTTTATGTGACAAGTACGGCATCACAGGCAATGCAAATAGGATGAAATGTATCATAAATCCACTGGACTCGTGGCTATATAAAACAACTAAATTCAGTTCTGTCATTAAGCCCAAACGGCTTCATTGCTTGCAGGCGATAAATCCAAGATATTTCACGTTGCAGTAAAATTCTGTTATTGTCACTTCCCTCGCATTTCTCAATGGTTTCGCGTACCATGTACTTTAAATGAGCAATGCTGTGTTTTTGTTCCATAAAATGTATAGCAATGTTCGATTTGTCATCTCTGGTACGTATATTAGATTTATGTTCGTTTAACCGAATTTTGATCTTCCTTTCGGTATTTCCCACGTATATTTTGCCACATGGGCATTTAAGTAAGTATATAAGGTTGGATGAATCACATGTGGCGTTGACTTTAAGCTTGATGTTGTGACTTTCATAGGGTGTGTTATGGTATTTCCTTTAATCACATTATTACAGTTATTGCAGTTCATGCAGGGTCGTGTGCCTTTGGTCGTACTTAATTCACTAGATTCCTTCATGAGTAATTCTTTGATGTTGTTATTTTGCGTGTATGCGAAGATGGGTGGGTCTTTAAATAAGTCATTGAAATCTCCTTCTGATTTTAGAATCGGCCAATGTCTTAAAATTATTTTTTTGTATGTGTTGCTTAGCGTGGACAATTTTGATACAAGTACCATCCTGGTGTCTTTAGGTTTCTCAGATCTTGTGAGTGCCTGATTCCGAGAAATCAACAATAAGGACATCAAGTGCATCAAGGCTGACAAGGGCGGAGCCCTGGTGATTTTAAACACCCAAATGTATGAAAACAAAATTGATGAACACATTTCTGACAATGAAACGTATATGAAGCTGGAGGGTAATCTGACCACCCAGTTCAAAGCTATACTAAACGAACTATTAACAAAAGCTCAGGAACTTGGAACCATAGACGAAAGGACAAAAAAATACTTGTTAAGCCCTTCGACGCTCTTGACGAGCTGGGCTCGTCATGAGGTAGCCTCCTCGCACGCTCATGACGAGCCCAGCTCGTCATGAATAATGGGTTTTTGTAAATCCCAGCGCAGCAGCAGAATATCGACCGCACGCATGCGGTTAATGGAACACCCAAGAAGTCCCACAATACACATGACACCTAAAATTCACAAGAACACCAATGACCCTCCATTTAGACCAATCGTATCCACCAGGGGTTCCCTACATGAACCGGTAGGCAAATTCCTAGATAGATACCTCCAACCTGTGGTAAAACAAATGAGGAGTTATGTGAAAGACACGACGGATTTTTTGATTAAACTTGCAGAAGTTATTACACAAGCAGATGAATATCTAATTCTATGCACCGCGGATGTAAAATCCCTATATACTTCCATCCCCCATGGGGGGGGGGGGGCATTGATGCCTTTGAGAAAGCAATTTTAAACAGTGACATTGACAACCATATGCGCCAATTCCTTATGGAATTAATGATGTTTACCCTGTACCACAGCTATTTTGAATATAACAAGGAATGGTATCTGCAAATGTCCGGCATGTCCATGGGCAATTGCGCTGCACCAACATATGCGAACATTTACATGAAGGAATTTGAAGAAACTCACATATATGAGAATACTGAATGGTCCGAAAATCTGAAACTTTACATCAGGTACATTGATGATTTGTTTTTCATCTGGAAAAGCACCAAGGAACATTTGCAACAATCACTAACCACGTTGAATACAAAGGATGACAGGATTCAACTCACTTGGCAAATAAACGAAAAATCAATCACATTCCTGGATGTATTGATCACAAGAACACCGCAAGGCTTTGAGACCGACCTTTTCCGAAAAGAAACAGATCGCAACAACACTTTACATTTCTCAAGTTTTCACCAGGGTTCCTTGAAACGCCATCTACCATTCTCACAAATGTTAAGAGCTTAACGTATAGCATCTAACAATGACACAGGAGAAAAACGAAACCAGGAAATGGGAAACAGATTTCGCGAAAGGGGATACCCCCAGAACATCATCAAACAAGCAGAAGATAGGGTAGCCATGATTTCTCGGAATCAGGCACTCACAAGATCTGAGAAACCTAAAGACACCAGGATGGTACTTGTATCAAAATTTTCCACGCTAAGCAACACATACAAAAAAATAAGTTTAAGACATTGGCCGATTCTAAAATCAGAAGGAGATTTCAATGACTTATTTAAAGACCCACCCATCTTCGCATACATGCGAAATAACAACATCAAAGAATTACTCATGAAGGAATCTAGTGAATTAAGTACGACTAAAGGCACACGACCCTACATGAGGGAAGTGACAATAACAGAATTTTACTGCAACGTGAAATATCTTGGATTTATCGCCTGCAAGCAATGAAGCCGTTTGGGCTTAATGACAGAACTGAATTTAGTTGTTTTATATAGCCACGGGTCCAGTGGATTTATGATACATTTCCTCCTATTTGCATTCCCTGTGATGCCGTACTTGTCACATAAAGTTAAAGTATTATTTTTATTATTTTTCATTGTATTCATGTTAATATCGTCGATATTAATACTGTTGTTGATCATTCATCCTTTGCCCATTCATTCATCACGTATGACGTACACCGCAAACAATGGATATAATCCACTCCCAAGATGGTTGTAGTGGATTAGTCCGTCTCCTATTTTTACACACGACGTAGATGTACGTAGACGTATTTTCGAAGCGAATCACCATGCATAATATAACGAGGTGGTAACCTATTCCACTAAACTCCCGTTTGACTGAAGCGACAGACCGGACGCGATTCAGCATGCTCATCTATCTAGTAAGTCGGTGCACACCGCCATTAAATAATGTGAAAACGGTAACAAGATAGCAGTCTCGTATGATCATTAATCTTAGCATTTTTTCGACTTACAGCCACATCTATAAGAAAACGAACTCAGAGACATGTAAGTCCCGCATACATTCCTGTATGCCGCTGCACCCGAGCACGCATGCGTTGCCACTTCACCTCATAATGTATCCGTTGCACCGAATCACAGCGTTTATCGACGAATCGTTTGCATGAAGTTGAATGACTGTTTGGCTAATCACCATTGATTTACTATTTTAAATGTGACATGTCAGCTAGTATTGATTAATGATGGTTATATTTGATTGTTTTTGATTTTTTAGAGCTCCTTGAAAAAGGGCGCTTAAGCCCGAAATGTATCGGAGCTTTGAGGAAATATAATGGATATGTTAACAAGATGATGAAATGAAACATGATATAATGCAAATATCAAATTGTGAACTTGGAAATAACGAATAAAACAAATACATAAATATAAACCAACCCGAGAGTGGAGTCTCTTTGTAAAGAACCTATGGAGTGCCCAAATTCAGGGATGCATGCATAGCTTATGTATGCACAATTATACTGTTACTCAGCCAACAAATGTCATATTGTCACAAGTTGGAACAAGAATAGAAGCAGGTGGATTATGTTTTCGATCACTGGGGGTCACCTCACAACAGATCGGTTTGCCCCTCCAAACAGCAGGTTCTGGCATCCAGGTTCGATGTACAATGCCCTTTTGATCAGCTGGTCCAAGATATTTCCCTATGCCTTTCTTCCTTTTCCCCTGATCCCCTGATCCCCTGGGTTCTGAGGAAGTCAAAGCTAGACTGCTGTGTACACCAAGGAAAGTGTCTGTTTGTACCCCAAAGAACATGCTGCTATGTACACCAAGGAAAATGTTGCTGTGTGCACACACAAGGAAAGAGGCAGATGTTTTTGAACTACTGTTGCCTGCGGGAGACAGCCATGACAACGCTGGCTTTACACCGCACTGCCATTACGACGCTGACATCACAATGCAACTCGTTACAACGACTTATGCTGGATGGGGCTCGATACTAAGTAATAGTAGATTTACTATTCCAACACCTTCCCAAGTGTTGCGTAGACTGGAGTTGGAATAGTAAATCTTACTATTCCAAAATTCAGCGCCTATAGCGCAAGTAGTTGTAACGACTTGCGTTGTAATGGATGCGTCGTAATGGCAGCGCGGTGTAAAAGCCCGCGTTGTCATGACGTACATCCGTTGCCTGCAGTAGACACTGAGTGTAATCCATATTCCAATTGAATTTTGGCAGACTAGCCTTTTATCGTCCGAACCCTTACTGCCCTTTCTATAAAGCCCTGACAGACTCTCTGGTTGTGTTGTAGGCTGAGCCCTTTTGCCACTGCTGGGATGGGAAGCCACCCCATAGCTAGATGCCACAGACCAGTTCCAGATGATCCAGTGTTTTTAACTGTGCATCCTTCACTGTAAATCCTTGCAGTGCAGTCTTCATCCAGCAAACGCCCTGAATGACTTTCCCACTGCTCTTCCAGATAAAAAAATCTAAATGCATTGATGTGCTTCGCAAGAGGGTGTCCTCCTCTGCCAGCTTGGCTCTACGCACTTTGAACGCAGCGTGCCAACTTGGCCGATGAAATCATTCCCTCTGACATTGTGAGCGAGATGTTACCTGCTCCCCCCAAGGAGTTTTCACATACTTTTGCCCAGACAGTCCATGATGAACAGGATGCAGCTAAGTACATTTTTGCAAGCTTGCCTGAACAACACAGACTGTAGGCCATGCTATAGGCACTAGCCTATAAATTAGTCATCCTATTTGGATGCGCGCCACAGGTTTCTCTGGGAACGTGCAGACATCCCTTATGAACATGCAATATGAGGCTCCAGGCTGTTTGGAGGCAAGACACATTCAGTTCTAGTGTGAATGAAAGCCATGTAAAGGCTCGCTGCTGGGGCTTACCAATTCTTCCAGCAACACTGGAAGTTCGGGGGTTCCTCCTGGGCCCTGATCCTATCACCAGAGGTAGCCGTCTTGGCCCTTGTAGCCTCCCACCCAAACGTTTAGCCCCATCAGATGTGATGAAGGCAGAGGACAAGGCCACCAGCAGCATGGTCACTCCTCTTCTATTCCTGCTGCCACCGCCAAACCCCTCTGACTCCGCGTTAGGGAGTAACGTGCGACCAATGGTGGAAGGAGGGCCAGAATAAGGATTTACCCACTCAGCTGGCATACAATTATTTTGGACTTGTGGGCCCTGCAGGTTGTCCATCAAGGTTGCACCCTTCCCTTTTTGCCAAGCCCCTCCAGTTCCTCCTGTCTTCACCCATAATTTAGCAGACCTGCCTCAGTCCTTGCCACAGAGGTTCAGTCATTAATGGCCAAAGGGGCAATGAAGAGGGTGCCTGAGAAGGAGAGATGCAGCTTAAAAGATTGGTGCATTTTGGACCTTCTGTCCCTGAATGCTTTCATTTAGAAGGACAAATTCAAAGTGCTAACCTTGGCCCAGGCCCTCTCTGCTCTAAACCCGGGAAACCTCATAGCATCCATGGACTTGCTTACTTTCATATGCCAGTCCTGCAGTCCCACAGGTGTTTCCTCCAGACTTTCAGTTTGCCATTCTGACCTTTGGAATTAGTCACCCCCCCCTCCCATCTCATGTCATCATAAAAGTGATAGTGGTGGTTGCAGCTCCTCTTCGCAGGTCAGGAATGCATGTCTTTCCATAACTCCATGACTGGCTGTTGAAAGCGGGCTCGTCAATCAGTTGCCGGCCACCTGTAAATGCTTTTCATCCCTGGGGGTTTCCAAGCTGAAATCCCACCTCCAGCCATTGTAGAGACTTCCCTTCTGGACATGGTGGCATTTAAAGCCTTTACTTCTCCACTGTGAATCAGGGACATTCAGAACATGATCCCAATGTTTCTGCCTCAGTCCTGGGTTCCAATCTGGATGGTCTGAGGTTTCTTGGTCTCCTGGCCTGGTGTGTCTGGCTGGTACCCCATGCCTCTTTGCAGATGTAGGCTCTGCAGTGCAACCTTAGTCATCAATTGGCTAAACATTGGGAGTGACTTTTGGATGCCACCTGTGTGCCCGACTCGCGGCCCAGGACATACAGTGGAGGATGTCAACCTGACCAGTGTCTGGCCATTCTTCCCACCTCATATGAAGCTCAAAGCAGTGGCTGATGCATCAGCTCTGACATGCGGAGGCTATCTAAATGAGGTGGGGACTCAGAGGCCTCTGGTCTCCTTTGCAGCAGAGGCAACACATTAACCTTCTGTAACTGGCTCTCAAGGCCTTTCTGCCTTCTATCAAATGCTGCCCCAATGCACGTTCTGACTGCCAATATGACCCCAATGTGGTAATTCAACCAGCAGGGCAGTGTGGTGTCATGGGTGCTGTGCCAGGAACCACTGAGACTGGTGCTGGCTGGACCTTTAGTGGGTTTCGCTGGCAGTCAACCACCTGGCGGGATCCCTACATTTCAGGGCAGACGAGCACAGCAATCAGTTAGCCAACCACTGGAGGTCTGTACTCCAAGAGGTGGTCCAAGGTGTCTTGCCCGGTGAGGTGTGCCCTGGGTAGATCTTCTCAATACTGTTGAATGCTCACTGTCGAGCCTCCTCCCTGGGGGATATATTCCAACATCTGCAGGACTCTGTTCTTCTCTACGTGATTCCATCTCTGCTGCTACTTCCCCGGAAGGGCTCAGATCATTCTGATAGCCCTAGGCTGGGCTCAGAGTATGATACTCCGAGCTTCTAAGTCTGAGCATTTGACCTCCACTCCCTCTACCTTTGTGGGACGACCAACTGTCGATGCACCAGGGCAAAGTTCTTCTTCTGAATTACCACTACCTAAATGGCTAAGCATGGAGATTGAGAAGAACCAGCTGAATGGCTTTGCCCTGACAACAAAGATGGTAGATCTTATTCTGAAACACACACTGTCAAGAGGAGCGTCTACGTGAATATCGATTTCGTGCATGAAGTTTATGCAATTAATCAAACATTGACATGACAAAATTCACTGCAGGCCTTGTTCTTCAATGTTGTCTTCAATTCTTTTATTATATATTCAAGTCCAAGAACCAATCCGCTTTACAGCTATTCCCACTATTTTCACAAATGCCTCAATTCCACAGCTACAGCCTACGCGTTGAAAGTTGAAGTATCGTCGCCGTTACATTCCGATGTCTGCCCTATCAACGCGTAGTTGTGTTTCTAAGTTATTGTGGCTTCTACGGTGGGCTGTGGGGAGTAGAGCGTTAATAGTTTATCGACTCAAGTCTAAAAAAAAAAGAATTATATGTGACAAATTTCTCACTGTGCACACGAGGGAACCCCTCACCGTGTCAGGAGTTGGATTAGATCTTATTCTTGTTGCATGCCGTTAATCCATGAAGTCTGTTTATTCTGGACATTGGCATTGTGGAGAGCTTTGTGTGAGGATTTTTGGGTCGATCGGTTGCACACTGAAATGTCTGACTGTTGCAAAGTCATCCTGTGCCCTGGGCACCCCCCAACCTTTTGCTGACTGGTACTAACTGACTGATGGTCTGCCACCTAGTGGGATCCCTGGGCATCAGGGCAGATGAACTCCGCGTTAGCCATCTTGCTGATCACAAGCTGGGTATGCACCTGGTGGTGAAGTAGCCAGAAAATTCGAAGGCCCCGCACTTTGAACCTAAGCTCTGATGGCACCAAGCAAGTAAAATCAATTGAGCCCCTCCCTAGTAGAGTGCCAGTGTGTCTTCCATTCAAGCATCTATCCAGTCAATCTTACACCCTTCCATTCACCCGCTTGATGTCCACCATTTCACCTTTACATTCCGTCACCCATTCATTCTTTCATCATCTTTCATTCATCAGTTAATCTTTCACCATTCCATCCATCCATTGGCTATTCCATCCATGAGTTCACACATCCATGCATCCATCCATACATCCATACACCTACACATCCACCACTTGACTTGCCCATCGATCAATAAAGCCTTTCATCCATCAATTGATCTTTTTGCCCATCCATTCATCCATCCATCACCCATCCATCCTCTAGGATTTCCATTTACTCTGGTTTCCTTTCACCCATAAATCCATCCATTCTCCCAGAGTTTCATTTACTCTGTCACCCTTCACCCCCCCATCCCTGGTCTTTAGTTTTCCATTTACCCTGCCATCCATCATCCTCTGATCTCCATTTAATTTGCCATCCTTCATCTATACCCCCATCCATCCATCCATCTACCTATCCATCCATCCCATCAAATATCAGTTTACTCTGTCATCCTTTCACCCACCCATCCATGTGCTCAGATTTTCATTTACTCTGAAATCCTTTCATCCACCCATCCTCTTACCCACTCGTCCACCCATCCAGCCACCATTTCACCCACTCATCCATCCATCCTTTCACCCACCCATTTTATTACCAACCCATGCTTTCACCCAGTTATCCCTCTATCTTCTCATCCGCCCATCCTTTCATCCACCCATACATTCATCCATCCTTTTACCCATTCATGCATCTACTCATCCAGCCTTCGTTCCCATTTCCATCAAATTTCCTTTCTTTTTTCCTTTTCACTTTAATTATAGACTTTTATCTGCCGAGCGCCTTGAGACCCTCATGGGTGAGTAGCGCCCTTTAAAAAAAAAACTGATTTATTGATTGATTGAAGCTGCAGATAAGAGGCACATAAAGAACCACATCCCGCTAAAGCGGGGGTTCACGACGCCCCCAGGGTACCTTCCCCTAGTGGATGTACCCTCAGTAGTCCTATTCGCTACCTCCGAATAGACTTTGTCTGGGCCTCTGTGTTCAGGACTTTCTTTCTCATGGGTCCCTTGGACATGTCTTTCACCTTCAGAACTCTGGCCTCTTTTGTGCATTCCCGCCTTTGGCTCTGATCTCACAGGTCCATAAGAAAGTGAAGTGGGACCAATCACAGCTCATTCTGGTGGTCCCACAATGGGGCAGTAAGGTCTGGTACTCCAAACTGATGAACCTAAGTGTCAGTCGACATTTGGGAGGGCTAGTCTTCTCCGCAACAAGGCAGGTTGCGGCACCTGAACCTGTACAATCTGCTTCTTCGTGTGTGGAGATTCAACAAAACCAACTGTGAGGCTTTGATCTACTTTCCGCAGTGGCTGGTGTCATTTTGGCTGCTCGCCACCAAGCCAGCATATTCACGCCACAGGTCCATGTTTGTTTGCCCGGTGCAAGGCGAAGCAGGTTAAACCCCCACAGGCTAGATTGTCTAACTTTTTCCTTGTACTCTCTTGTCCCAACAAGCCTTTGCTGTGTGCATATCAAGGGTTACTTATCAGCAGGGCCACTGGAATTTTGCGATTATGCGGCAGCTGCGATTTTCATATAATTATAGATTTGCCACATTGGCCACAGAATCCATCATCTGCCTCCTAGCCTGCAGATTTTAACAAAATAAGTTTTTCTAGCTCAAACAGTTCAAAAGTTACTAAAAATGCAGCAACAAGTGTTGTCGCGCAGTTGAATGCTTTTTGCGAAGCTGGTCTGGTCACCTTTCTGTTGCTTATGGCTATATTTGGGTATTAAACTGGTATTCATTAGTTGCAGCCAATGCTGGTACAGTGTCGCCATGTTTAAAAATGTTTAAATAATAAAGTAATACTATTATAAAATGTGCCACATAATTTGGCTTTTATTACCACATAATGCACTCCACCCTGCGGCATAATTTTGCCCTCTGCTGCCCATAATTCCAATGGTCCTGCTTATCATTTCTTTTAACCTTTGTTCATTGTCTGATCACCCTTCGTTATCGAAACGACCCCTTGTGATGCGCTTTCTAAATGGGCTTCCACATATGTTTCCACTATCCCCATCATTATACCACAATGACACCTCAATTGGTTGTAATGTTCTAGTTGCATTCCTGATGTGTAATAATTTCAAGAGTCTCTTCATAGTCCTCCTCTGAGACTCTTAACACCTTCGGGGGAATCAGCCCCGCGGCGCTCGGGGGAGGGGGCTCCGCTCGTCACGCTGCAAGGTGGCGCTGTGCTCATGACGAGCTGAGCTCGTCATGACCACGCCCGTTTCTTAGAACGCTCAGCACAGCGGAAGAATTAGCCCAGCGTGTGAGCACACGGCCACCATGCCTCATGACGAGCTGAGCTCGTCATGAGCACGGAAGGGGTTAGCTCCAAAACCATGTTCCACATTGCCATATCTTCCGTGCCTTGCATCAGAGAGCTGTAGGCCTGCCCAGATTAGCCTCCTTAAACTAGCCTTTCTCCTGGAAAACTGCTCTTTAGGGAGTGGGCATCCTTTCTGTTAAAAGTGGTGTCACCTTTCTGTGTGGTGCAGTCCATCATGCTTCCTACTTTCTTTTCTCTGCCACTCCCAGGTAATGAGGAGAGGCTACACTGGTTGGATGCTAGTAAGGGACAGCGGTCCGGGCTGGACCCTATGCTGCACATCTACTCGTTAGAGCTCAAGACAGTACTTTGCGATCGAGGCATTTCATAGTTAATTTTGCAACAACGTGGTACAAATTCTAACACAATACAACCACGATGTTTTACTTGAACAAGCAGGGAGACAGGTATAGTTTCTTCCTAAGCAAAGTTTAAACGTGATCAACCAACTATATAAGAAATTAAAATCACTCTGGGGGAAATTATTCCATTCTTTCTCATTCTAGTCGTGTTTATCTACACTACATTTGTGATTAAATTATTTGAGCTAAAAAATATTAAGTTTATCTGCAAATGTTCTCGTGTTCATTGTAAGTCTCTATTTCTGACTATTTTATATCTGAATCGGAATTTGACAAGAGTAGTTGACTATTCTGATTAGGCTGCTAATAATCCCCAAAATATCTTATGAAATCCATAATCGAAAAATGGGACAAACACTGGGTGGATATTTACTAGAAGTCAAATGTCAGTCCATCTCTAAATAAGCATTTGCTCTGCGGCGGAAACAGCCTGTACAATGCTGCTTTTACTATGCAATGCCTTTACCACTTACTAAGCATGGTAAGTATTGTTAATGTAAATATATATATATATATATATATATATATATCTCTAGAGAGAGAGATTGAAATTGAGTTATTTAAATATTATATATATATATATATATATATATATATATATATATATATATATATATATCCCAGTCATCCATCCAACTCCAAGGAGAAAGTGGCACGTACTCATGGTCGGTGAGTATAAGGCTAATTTATTTTGTTCAGGTCTCCCACGACCCCGCAAAGATAGAGAGACGCGTTTCGCCTGTGCAGCAGGCTTTATCAATCTCAGTTGGCGCCATAAAATCCAAACTATATAGAGCCCTCCCCTCTAGTACAGGCACTAATAGACCTAGAGAACAGACTACATGGGTTGAACAAGTCTGAACAAAACCTTCAATACATCTTAAAAAGGTCAAGTGCATAGTGCAACACATCAAATAAATTAAATAACAGCATAATGCAAAGTCACCCTGTTGTAACAGTAGAGACGTTGGCAGTACGTTCTCAGCCTGGGGAAAAAGCATATAACAATAGCATTCCTAAGTGAATTGGAAATTAATAATGGTACGACCCCAAAGCTCTCAAAAGCGTGCAGCCCAACCAATTTCTCTTCAAAAATAAAACATACTTTAAAAGACGTGCTCATTGATACATTCATGGAAGTCGGAAACCCACATTGTTGCCACATTAAGAAAAAGAAACACATTTCCCCAAAAAGCAAATGCGGCGAGCAAAAACGGGACATAGATTTGATTACAGTTTATATACACCTTCAGGGACACATTAAGGAGATAACAGTCATGTGAGTAATCCACGGGGCTCAGCTTGCACCAACTGAGTGCACTTACGACCTGCATGTCAGCCTCCGGACAGTCTCTAAAAGCTGATAGAACCACAAGATCCAGAATCCCCTTCACCGGAATTATTAATTCCAAATCCGTGCATTAATTGCTGCAACAGTTCCGAGTATAGAAAGAACCTGTAACCTAGTCCGTGTCTGAATAATGTTCCATTATAAGGCCGCAACCTTAATGTCTTAAAGGAAATGTGGGCCAAAGTTATCCGACTTCATGTGAAAAGAACACGCTGATATGATGAAGTAATGAACACACATGAGGGGCCGGAGAAGACCAAAATGAATAAAATTCGATATGCCAAACCGACCTCACCGCTTAGCTGTCAGCATCCACGGTGCCCAGTCACCAGAGTGCCACGGTATCTTGGTAAAGCCATTTCTTGACGCAGGCAGGCCCGGACTGGCCGTTGCGGGCACCGGGCAATTCCCCGGTCGGCCGCAAGGGTGGGGGCCGTTTTTGGGCCCCTGGCGGCCGTTTTTGTGACAGGGCCGTTTTTGCAGCAAAGCTGTTCAAAAAGTGCGAGCTGGCAGTTAAAGAACCGCCCCGCTTCGCCCTCCGAGGCCCCACGACAGTCATCCTAAATCCACTTCCCGGTGCGTTCCCTGGGGGCTCTGCTGCAATAGCACTACCATGCTGCTCCAACAAAACTGCGGTTGAAAACAGAGCCACAAACCAACTGGTGATACGCGAACAACGCCAACCGCCGGCGCTGTGTTTCAATCCCAGTCATCCATCCAACTCCAAGGAGAAAGTGGCACGTACTCATGGTCGGTGAGTATAAGGCTAATTTATTTTGTTCAGGTCTCCCACGACCCCGCAAAGATAGACGCGTTTCGCCTGTGCAGCAGGCTTTATCAATCTCAGTTGGCGCCATAAAATCCAAACTATATATAGCCCTCTCCTCTAGTACAGGCACTAATAGACCTAGAGAACAGACTACATGGGTTAATCCAAGTCTGAACAAAACCTTCATTACATCTTAAAAAGGTCAAGTGCATAGTGCAACAAATCAAATAAATTAAATAACATATATATATATTGATAAAGGCTGTCAAAGCCGAAACGCGTCTCTCCTTCACATGCTGGGTCGTGAGGGGCCCTTTTATTAAAAGAAGCTGTAAACATACAACCCTTGTGTACGTACCTTTTTCCTGCTGGAGTAAGGATTGTGTGAATATATATATATATATATATATATATATATATATATATATATATATATATATATATATATATATATATATATATATATATACACACATACATATATATTTTGGGAGTCTGTAATCCCTGCATAAATGCAAGTCTCTAATGTCTTTCTAATCGTCTAGTGACACATTCTTTTCTTTTGCCGACTATAAAGAAAAGGCATCTAAACTCGACTATTATAGGTTATTGCAGTCGAGTTCTGACGTCACAAACCAGAGTCAGCAGCCCAGATGAAAAACAGGTGTGGTCATGAAGCAGCTGTTTAAATAAACAAGCATATTGCTTTTCTTTCTTCTGCTCTATTTTAATAGCTTACAATAACAAGCAGAGAGAATGTTTATTTGTTCCACGCCTTAAAAAAGAGGCGAGTTAGAATGTTTGAGCATGTTTCTTCACATTCCGAGCTACTGCAACTTTTTTATTTTTTAAACTGACTTGTATTGAACTGTATGCAACAAATATCTAACAGGTTTTTGATGATTTTAATTTTGCACTTGAGGTTTAATTTTTATTCTTCATGTTTGCAAACATGCTCACTCTTACATATGAAAGATCTTCACACAAAGATTTTAAGTGGTTTATGGAAAAGGTGATGGTGTGGCCATGTATTATATTGGATAAAGTACCCCCTGCCATACGGAAGGATATTGCAAGTCACCTTGAAATTCCGTAACCTTATAAAGGAACTCAGCCTTCATCCTCGTTCCCCTATATGGCTATGGAACACCACAGTGACTTGCAATATCCTTATAATGTATGGCATGGGGATACTTGATAATATATATATATATATTTATATATTAGCAACACCCTTCTCCTCGAAAAAGGGAAAATGAGCCGCACTCCCAACAATGAGGGATACAATAATTTATTTCCGTACACAGGCATTCCTGACACGTTTCAGTCAGCTTTGACTTTTTTCAAAGGATCAAGCCTTGGCATCGCGCGAAACAGGATCCCACAACCCTTCAGTTCATTTTAAAAGGTTGCCGCCCCCTAGTGGGCTCACTTCGATGGATCCTTGTGGGGTATGCTGGAACTTGTGGTTTTCTGTTCCACGAACATTAAAACCCTCCAGTGGGTGATGCCGCAAGGTTTACTTTGTTTCTTTGTTAAAATAAAAGTACTTTTTTAGGTTTCGCCTCGTCGAAAGCTGCGCCGCACAGCTTTTCGGCGCAGGCGAAAACCTTTTGTTTACCAGTATGTGGGCTTGTCCCGCCTCTGTTTTCCATTGGCTAGCTCCATAAATGGAGGCTAGCCATTGGAAAACAGAGGCGTCCGTCATTCTGTGAGGCGACTCGTGGGCGTTCCTGAGAATTTTTCTCATCCAGCCCCTTTTAGGACGTCAGTGCGGCGTTGGGCGGGGTTTCTTTTTTTGGTCGTCGAGGTTTCATTTGGTCATTCCACGGCCGACTGCCGCCGGAAGAAGTCCTGGTGAGTGCTCCCCCCCCCTCCCGCTGTCCGTGTGCCCGCCCGCCCCCCCTCCCGCTGTCCGTGTGCCCGTTAACCCACCCCCCCTCCCGCTGTCCGTGAGACCATTCACCCGCCCCCTCCCGCTGTCCGTGTTCCTGCCCGCCCCCCCTCCCGCTGTCCGTGTGCCCGCCCGCCCCCCTCCCGCTGTCCGTGAGCCCGTCCCCCCTCCCGCTGCATCCCTGCTCTTAAAGCGTCTTACAGCGGCACACTCATCCCAAAAGCATGAAAGATCCTTTAGCAGATTTGGCTCATCTGATATTTGTAGTTTTGTTTTCAGTCACAAGTGCAAGACTTCAAGTCCCCGAATGCCAGGGAGTAAAATACGACTAGATGAGCAACTCTGGTCTGACACGAACAACATATGATCTCTACTGTGCTGTGCATTTTTGACGTGTTAATATGTGCCATGCAATGACGTAACATGAACGTCACCAACAAGTGATTTTACAGAGCTCAGTCTTTCGCAGGGCTTAGCTTTCAGAGGTCTCATGTCAGCATGAGTAGCTAGTCCTGATTGTGCTCTTTGCATTCTGGTACTTGTAGGTTTGCCTAATGTTTTCACATTATCACTCGAGGCCACAAGGCAGTGCTTCCCAAACTGTGCGCCATCCGGGGCGCCGCGCCACCATTCACCATTGTGGGAAATTGGAGCTGCAGAAACTTGCAGAGGCGGGCTGGGGGTTGAAATGGCACTTAAAAATGGTTTGGCCAAATAGTTTGGCCCAAGAGCGCACTGTCCTACGTGCGTACGTACGGACGTGTCTATGTGCGATTCGATGCATAGTCTTCCCATTACTCTGCTCAGCTCGGAGCGTTTCAGTAGCGTTGTTCCTGCTCGCCTCCCCGTGCCGTGCCTCGCCTCGTTGAACCCTCTTCAGAACGAACTCGGTAAGTAAGGGCTTGTAAGCCTTGTTGTGCCATGCCCTCGATGCACACTTTCATGTAAATGTGAAAGTTTCTGGGATGATTTGTCTCCGTCCTGTTATATCTGCTCCCTGTCCATCACTGCTTTTCCCCTGCCTGCATGTTGTGATCTCTCCTCTCTGTCTGTTCGTAGCAGGAAACTGAAGTTGTAATTGCATTTTGAATGCCAAGTTTTCAATTCGACTCGGGAAATCTCCGAGCCACCAGCCCATCCTTTGCCTTGCAGGCATTAAAGGCCCACGGGTATTAAACTGTTTGCAAAGTTGTAAACCAAGACCCATCTGTGTTAGTTTTCTCGGTTTAATTTATGACTAAAATAAAACACTGACTGTGCGCGTCATCCTAAAAATATACGCACTTCGGCGGCCCTGCTATCTGTTTACCACCCCTACACTGGCGCGCCTGCTCCTCTGATGCAGGGGCCTTTTATTTGTGTGTTTCCTCAAACACAAAAACAAAAGGCCCCTGCATCAGAGGAGCAGTCCCGGCTGCAGTGTGTGGCTCTCTGGGAGGATGGGTGGGCAGAGCGCTGTGTGAACTCACACTTGTAAAGCAAAGGAGGGGCGGAGGGGGAGGGGGAGCCGTGGAATAAAACATTGAGAGACCCCCGACTCTGCACCCCGCTGCTTCAGGCAGGATACTTGGATGGTCCACTGCACCCGAGCACACTGTCAGATTAGTTTCTGGGGGGCTGTATTATATCTGCCACCGGAGGATATTTTGAAAGGGCATCTAGGGACATTTGTGTGCATTCATTATATTTGGTTGCCATATTCGGTGCCGTCTCCTCGGGCGTTACTCATACAATTCTGAAGTGCCTTTCAGGCATTAAGTGGGAGTGTTTTTCCTTAGTTAGACGCTGTCACCCTGCAACACAATCAATTTCTCACAAGCTGCCAGTAAAAATGTTAAAATGTTTAAATGAGGGAATTTATAACCGCTTTAATCTGTCTCCAGTTTACACTTAATGAGCCCTTCATTGTCTTTACTTTGCATAGATGCATAAATTAAGTACATGCCATTTCTAAAGCTGAAGTTTAGGGCTAGATGTACTAAGGATTTAAGGAAGACAACAGAAAGTACTCCCGAGGTCGGGCTTACATCCCGCGCACCAGTAAAACTGCCAAGTAGGTCAAGGGAGCCACGGGCCACAAAAGTTTGGGAACCACTGCCACAAGGAAAAAAAGCACATGCAGATAGATCTTTGACAAGCTGTTCAGTGACACAAAGATCGTCAGTGATTGGAAGTCACACAGAGTGAGTCCAAAAGGCCAGGATGTGTTGTGCTTTGCAGAATGCCTGAAACTTGCACTGCAATTCCAGATATTTCCAAAGGCGAAACCATTGCATTGTAAATGCTTGTCTCTCATTGTTGGCTCCGTCGCCTTCCTCCTTTTAAAGGGCTGCTGGAAACCATATATACTCATTCATTCATTACTTGAAATACCAAAGGTTACAGGGACATTATAGTTAGGCTCAGGTTTCACTCGTACAAAACCAGTAAAATTCAGAAGTTATAGTTAGCTATGTGAGTGGCTGCATTGGTGAGTGATTGGTTGCCTGAGTATCTGTATGGCTCTCTGAGTGTTTGTGTGGGTGGGTGAGGGGATGTGTGACTGCCTGTATGGATGAGTGAGTGGGTGCGTCAGTGGCTGTATGAGTTAGTGAGTACGTGTTGGAGGGGCTGTATGGGTGAGTGTGTGTGTATGGCTGGGTGGGTGAGTAAATGGATGTTAGTGGTATATGGGTGAGTAACTGGGTATGTGAAAGACAGTAAAGGTGAGTGATGGGGTATATGTATGACTATGGGTGAGTGAGTGAATGTGAGAGTGACTGTATGGGTGAGTGCATGCTTGTGTCAGTGACTGTATAGGTGAGTGAGAACGTGTTAGTATCTGCATGAGAGAGGGTTTGTGTGTGTGTGTGTATATCTGTATGGGTGAGTAAGCAGCTGTGTGAATAACTGTATGTGTGAGTGACTAGGTGTGTGAGTACCTCGATGGATATTTCTACTCTACCTTCCCTTTCTTTTTACTTTTCTGTGGGTAAGCTAAGTCCCAAGATGGCTGCCAACACCTCCTGGTTGGAGTGTTGGAAGTCAATTAAATTTCAGTAGGAATTTGGGCTCCCAGATTGTAGGAAGGTGGCTACCTGACTATGGTTACCCCAGATTTTTTGCCTGTGTTTAGCTGGTTTTTTGACTTAGTTGACCTGGTTCCCTGCTAATCAGGGCCCCAGGCCATCTGCTCTCTCTGTAAAATGGATTCCATGTACCCTAGGTACATACCAATTGGAAATGGACTCCTTGTCAGCCCCTGTAGAATGCACTATAGGTGCACAGGGCATAGGGGCCACTAAGGCCTACCAGGGGCTGCAGCATATCTTTTGCCACCCCTGGCTGGTTCTTAAATTGACACAACTGGCTGATCACTCAGCTGGGGTAAGGTGGTGTACACACCCCTTGCTTAGATATAGTATACCTATGTCTAAACCTATATCTGGACACATGTAAACCTGTGAGCCACTCCTATAGACAGGCCTCACCAATCCTGGAGGCTGGGTGCATGGTTTTTATGTGAGATAGAGCTCTAGCATGAGCTGAGCCTGTCTGCAGCCGTCGGGAACAAATCCCTAAGCTGTTTCAGGATAATGCCATACCATATACTATTAAGTGCCTTATAATCCTCGCGGTTATTTAGCAACTCTGGTTTGGCTTTATCAAAACATGTCGTGTAAGGTGTCATACGCTTTGGAATACCATCCCCTCGCCAGTTCTGGCGACGGGGATGGCATTCCACCCCTCTAGAGGGGTAAGACATGTTACTTCACTTTAATGCGGTTGATTTCTCCAAAGGCCTTAAGATCCACAAAATGGATGCCTCTGCCACAGACAAATGTCTGGACCCCTGGAGCTGACCGAAACCCAGTCAAGGGGGTCCTGGACAAAGGGTTTCCTGTCACAGGAGGGTGTCACCGCCCTCCAGACAGGAGATAGTGTATTGTAGCAGGGAGGTTTGAAAGAAACCAGACACTGCCTGGGGCGCACAAGGCTGCCCCTTGCATAATCCGGCCAAACCGGTTCTGGGGCACTCCAGCCCTCGTGCCAGGGCGGCCTGGATCAAAGGAAGGGGGTGTATCCACCCACTTCCTGGGTCCCACCCATAGGAGGGGACCTAGCAGGTAATCACGCCCACCAGATTCGAATAAGAGTGGGAGCAGTGCCAATGCACATCAGATTTCCTGGAAGAAACATTTGAAACGATATTCTGGACCCTTCGCCCTCCATCTCAACGTGGAAGCCCGAAGAATCTCCCTTGTGGTCAAGGAGTGACCACCCTGCAGCAGCAGGCACCATCCAGCCCTCGACGTCTACTTGGTTGCAGTTCCCGCCAGAACTCGAGCGACTGAGATCGACGAGATCAAGCCTGCCCAGCTTCTAACAGCCCGATCCACAGTCCCTGCAAAGCTGAGACCCGTGGAGGCGACCGGAAGCGTGGGGCACGCCATCTTGAAGTGACCACGAGACGCTGACCGTGCAGCCCACGAGTGACCCTCGAAGCTGTACACCGGGGTTTGAGAAGCCCCCACCCTGAGCTACTCCTGAGCCGAAGTTCAGCCCTCCACACTCGACGAGTGCTGCGTGGGGCCCTTTGGCACGATTTGGCTCAATGCGTTGGCCCGGTCACTTGCCAGCTGGCTTGTGGTCCCTGTGCCGACGAACTACAAAAGAAGACTCGTGATTCTGGTTGCTCCAGATCCACACCAGCTCCCCTGAAAGGGAGCCCCGACTCTGACCTTCCTGGTCCGAGTGAGACGCCATCTTCCAATCCCGCGTGGATTGCTCTTACCAAGGCTTGTTTGCTCCAAACCGGAAGCCGACTGCACCGACGGTGAGAGCCTGCGTGGGACAGATCGTGACCTGCTCCTGGACGTCGCAGATGCCCCAGAGCCCACGTGACAGCGAAGAGAAGCGCCTCGACGACCACCTGATTGCGCCCGACATTGCCTGGTTCCGTCCTGGTTCCACCCTGGTCACTGCTGAGTGACCCAGACTCTGTCCCCTCTGCTTTCAGGTACTCTACAACTTGAGTCCACCCTTGGACTCCACCGGACACTTCGTCTTCACCCTGCCTGCAGCCCTTTCAGCTCCAAGCACCAAGAGCCTGCGTGTCAAAACCCGACGCCACTTCGACCCTGTGCACCCACTTCCTGTGGGTGAGGTAACTTTGCTCCGCCGGTGTTCCCACACTGGTGCACACCTCTAGGGTCTGTGTGTTAAGTTTTGTTCCTCTAGGTTCAGCGGAAGTGTCCTTAAACTTTAACTATTTGACTTTTACGCACCATTGGTTAACATTGGTGCATGCGTGCGCTTTCCGCACATCTCCCGAATCCCGAGGGCCATTCCCGACTTCAGCATTGCTTGTCCTGACTGCTCCCAGCGATTCCCTAGGCCCTAGGCCTAACCACTGTTCGAGTGGCCTCTCTTATACCACTTGTTTAGTATATGGTTTGAGTGGCCCCCCGCCCTCATCCATAATTGTGCAACTTGTATGTTTAAACAGTGCTTTTGATTTAACGCTTGTGCCCCTTTATTCATAAAGAATACTGGGGATTGTTTTTAGTAATAAACACATATATTTTTATAATATATACTTGTGTGGTGTCCTTTCATTTGGTATTACAGGATTGTATGTGGTAAAACAGCTCGCTTAACACGACCTCTTAAGTTAAGCCTTTAGGCTGCTTAGTCCATGCTACCCCTAGGATAGCTTGTCTAATAAGGTTGACTTACAACCAGACACCATAAGGGGATTGTTTGGTCAGGTAGTAGGTGGTTCCAGAATTGGAAACATCCCCTACCAGGCCAACTTCTCACATTGGTGAGCAGCGGTGCGGATTTGAGCTTGCTGTTGTTTTACCATTGCAATCTTTATATCAAATTGAAAGATCACATCAAGTACCTCTAGGTACATATAAAATCAAAAGCTTAGCATATTAAGTTCTACTGAACTTAGTAGTTGTAGGTTGAAGGGAGTAGCACACCCCTGACTACAACTCACTAGCAAGGTCCAGTAGGAAAACACTTAGTGTAGGTAAGTGCACCACTTACACCTCACTAGTAACCATGTCTGACACAGGAAAGGCCTCAGGGTCTAGTCCTGTGACAGTTGACCCTACCCAGGCAACTTTTGGATATGACAAACTAACCCGCAGAGACTTGATTGCCTTGTGCAAAGCAAGAGGGTTAAAAAGGGGCAGAAGCCCCACCTGCCTAATCCTGGTAGAAATCCTAGAACAGGATGACTTAGAGAAGGCAAAAGCAGCTTCCCTAGACACAGGAACTGGAGGGAACCCCCCTGCAGTTGATCCCCCTGAAGAGGAGGATGATGATGACTTGGATGAGGACTCAGATGTTGAGGACTTAGAAGTACAGGATCAGGGTAGCCAGGTTCCAGTTGGTAGGCTTAGCCAGGCCAACTTGGACCTACTGGGGAATGGAGAGGGCCAGCACCTCCCCAGAACCCAACATGTGATTCTCCCAGGCAACAGAAGAGTGAGATCTCCCTCAGGGGACTCTCATCTTTCTAGTGCCTCCAGAGAATCAGAGAGAGGCATGAGTGCTTCTCAGAAAGCTGAGCATAGGGCTAGAATGAGGGCTGTCAGACTCCAGATAGAGAGAGAGGAGGTAGCCCTGAGTCAAGCTAAGCTTACCTTAGCTCAAGCTAAACTTGCCTTGGCAAGAGAGAAAAAATTGTGTGGCTTAGATGCCACTGGTGGCAGCAATATTCCTAAAGAGAAACCCAGGTCCTATGATAGTAGAAACCTGACAAAGATTGTGCCCCCCTTCAAAGAAGGGGATGACATCCACAAATGGATGACTGCTCTTGAGAGAGCCTGCATGGTACAGCAGGTTCCTGAGGAACAGTGGGCAGCAATCTTATGGTACTCCTTTTCAGAGAAAGGGAGAGACAAGCTCCTCACTGTTAGACATGAGGATGCAAACAATTACAAAGTCCTGAAGAGTGTTCTGATAGATGGGTTTGGCTTAACCACTGAACAGTACAGGTTGAAGTTCAGAGATACCCAGAAGACACAGACTCAGGACTGGACTGATTTTGTAGATTGTGCTACTAAGGCTCTGGAGGGTTGGCTACATGGCAGCAAAGTACATGACTTTACAGGATTGTATAATTTGATTATGAGGGAGCAGATCCTAAGTAATTGTCAGAACCAGCTCTTACACCAGCACCTGGTAGACTCTGATCTGACCTCTCCCCAAGAATTGGGAAAGAAGGCAGACAAATGGGTCAGAACCAGGATTAGGCCTAAGAATCAGGACAGTAACCAGAAGAAGGAGTCTACCAAGCCTCAAGATAAGGGTGGGGATAAAAATAAAGAAAAGACTTCCCCAGGGCCCCAAAACTCCAAGAATGGGGGTGGGTCCCAAGACACTTCTTCAACAGAGAAAAAGCCTTATTGTTATGCCTGTAAACAGGTGGGGCATTACAAAACAGACAACTGTTGTCCCAAGAATAACAATAAAGAAAATATACCTCCAAAGCCAGCTTCAACACCTCCTGTTACTGTCAGCAGTAATCCCCCAGGAAGTGGAAGCACACCCAGGAATCTGGGTGGGTTTACTTTTGGAAATCAGGTGGACCCTGGCCTATCCAGGTCCCCATCACCCAATGATCTTGTTTATGAGGTTGGCATGGGGTTTGCCAACTTCTCTGCTTGCCCAAATACTTTGAGCAAGTATAGACAAGAACCCATCATCAATGGTTTGAAAGTTGAGGCTTTTAGAGACACAGGGGCTAGCATCACCATGGTGGCTGATGGCCTAGTCCCCTCTAAGCAACTTTTACCTGGTGCCACATACCAGGTTACAAACATTGATGGAATCCAAACAAATCATCCCATGGCAGTAGTAAGTCTCAGCTGGGGAGGTGTCATTGGCCCAAAGAGAGTGGCAGTGTCACCAAACTTGCCTGTAGACTGCCTACTTGGTAATGATTTGGAGATCTCAGCCTGGGCTGAGGTTGAACAGGAAACCCATTCTAGAATGGTGCATTCCAATGGAAAGGTTAGTGGGGCTGTAATGGCTACAGCCCCAATTCAAGATGTCCTTCCTGAAAAGGTTGGTAGGGCTGAGAAACTCTCTGCCCCATCTTTAGCAAAAGCTCTTCCTGAACAGAATAGCAAAGCTGTTATGGTAACAGCAGAAACCCAAACTGAGTCTCCTCCTGAAAAGGTTGGTGGGGCTGTGATGGCCACAGCCCAAACTCAAACTGACACGTGTGTTGTGAAACCTGAAATGATGGATAACTCCACACAAACTGAGAGCATGGAGGAGGAAGAGAAATCTCCCCCTCACCAGACTTTAGGACAGGATCAGCCTCCTCAGGGAACTGATCTTACCCCTGATGAAGGAACTGCCCCAGAGGTGGTTGGGCCTAGCCTGACAGAACCTCTGATGTCAGTGGAACCTTCTCAGGTGGGACCCAGTCTGGAGCAGGTAACCTGCCCCTCTCTACCTTGCCTTAGCCAGCCCAGGGCTGCAGAGGACAAGAAGGACAGTGAGACCCAGAGGGCCCCCTGTCAAATAAAGCACCCCCATCAAAAGATTAGGTGCACCAAAACTAGTAGCCCTAGTAAGGTGAAAACTTTAAAAACTCCTGAGGGAGCCCCCTTAAAAACAGTTAGGGACCTCCCACAGATGGATTCTGTTGGGCACAGCCAAACCTGGGACCCAAGGGGCCCAAACCTGAACTGTCCCTCCAGCAAGCCAAACAGAGGGACCCAGCCTCCAGCTTTAGGTAGCCAGAGGTTGACCCTGAGAGCACAGTGCAACTCAGTTAAAGAGAGAAAGGCACACATGGTGGAAGATAATTGGAGGAAGCTAAGCCCTAAATTAGTAGAGCCTCGCTTCAATACTCCATATCCAAACCAGCCTTTAACTTTGCATAAACACACCCAAGGTAGTGATTCCCTATGGTGGAGACCCTCTAATACCCAAAGGGTGAGGGACTGCTTAGTGGACCATGAGACAGGGGGTACCCATGCTAGTGCAGGTACTTCCTTATATGGCCACTCAGGCAATATAGGCTTACCTGGCCAAGGATAGCCTTATCTCCTTTCGTTTGGGGGGGGGTTATGTAGGAAGGTGGCTACCTGACTATGGTTACCCCAGATTTTTTGCCTGTGTTTAGCTGGTTTTTTGACTTAGTTGACCTGGTTCCCTGCTAATCAGGGCCCCAGGCCATCTGCTCTCTCTGTAAAATGGATTCCATGTACCCTAGGTACATACCAATTGGAAATGGACTCCTTGTCAGCCCCTGTAGAATGCACTATAGGTGCACAGGGCATAGGGGCCACTAAGGCCTACCAGGGGCTGCAGCATATCTTTTGCCACCCCTGGCTGGTTCTTAAATTGACACAACTGGCTGATCACTCAGCTGGGGTAAGGTGGTGTACACACCCCTTGCTTAGATATAGTATACCTATGTCTAAACCTATATCTGGACACATGTAAACCTGTGAGCCACTCCTATAGACAGGCCTCACCAATCCTGGAGGCTGGGTGCATGGTTTTTATGTGAGATAGAGCTCTAGCATGAGCTGAGCCTGTCTGCAGCCGTCGGGAACAAATCCCTAAGCTGTTTCAGGATAATGCCATACCATATACTATTAAGTGCCTTATAATCCTCGCGGTTATTTAGCAACTCTGGTTTGGCTTTATCAAAACATGTCGTGTAAGGTGTCATACGCTTTGGAATACCATCCCCTCGCCAGTTCTGGCGACGGGGATGGCATTCCACCCCTCTAGAGGGGTAAGACATGTTACTTCACTTTAATGCGGTTGATTTCTCCAAAGGCCTTAAGATCCACAAAATGGATGCCTCTGCCACAGACAAATGTCTGGACCCCTGGAGCTGACCGAAACCCAGTCAAGGGGGTCCTGGACAAAGGGTTTCCTGTCACAGGAGGGTGTCACCGCCCTCCAGACAGGAGATAGTGTATTGTAGCAGGGAGGTTTGAAAGAAACCAGACACTGCCTGGGGCGCACAAGGCTGCCCCTTGCATAATCCGGCCAAACCGGTTCTGGGGCACTCCAGCCCTCGTGCCAGGGCGGCCTGGATCAAAGGAAGGGGGTGTATCCACCCACTTCCTGGGTCCCACCCATAGGAGGGGACCTAGCAGGTAATCACGCCCACCAGATTCGAATAAGAGTGGGAGCAGTGCCAATGCACATCAGATTTCCTGGAAGAAACATTTGAAACGATATTCTGGACCCTTCGCCCTCCATCTCAACGTGGAAGCCCGAAGAATCTCCCTTGTGGTCAAGGAGTGACCACCCTGCAGCAGCAGGCACCATCCAGCCCTCGACGTCTACTTGGTTGCAGTTCCCGCCGGAACTCGAGCGACTGAGATCGACGAGATCAAGCCTGCCCAGCTTCTAACAGCCCGATCCACAGTCCCTGCAAAGCTGAGACCCGTGGAGGCGACCGGAAGCGTGGGGCACGCCATCTTGAAGTGACCACGAGACGCTGACCGTGCAGCCCACGAGTGACCCTCGAAGCTGTACACCGGGGTTTGAGAAGCCCCCACCCTGAGCTACTCCTGAGCCGAAGTTCAGCCCTCCACACTCGACGAGTGCTGCGTGGGGCCCTTTGGCACGATTTGGCTCAACGCGTTGGCCCGGTCACTTGCCAGCTGGCTTGTGGTCCCTGTGCCGACGAACTACAAAAGAAGACTCGTGATTCTGGTTGCTCCAGATCCACACCAGCTCCCCTGAAAGGGAGCCCCGACTCTGACCTTCCTGGTCCGAGTGAGACGCCATCTTCCAATCCCGCGTGGATTGCTCTTACCAAGGCTTGTTTGCTCCAAACCGGAAGCCGACTGCACCGACGGTGAGAGCCTGCGTGGGACAGATCGTGACCTGCTTCTGGACGTCGCAGATGCCCCAGAGCCCACGTGACAGCGAAGAGAAGCGCCTCGACGACCACCTGATTGCGCCCGACATTGCCTGGTTCCGTCCTGGTTCCACCCTGGTCACTGCTGAGTGACCCAGACTCTGTCCCCTCTGCTTTCAGGTACTCTACAACTTGAGTCCACCCTTGGACTCCACCGGACACTTCGTCTTCACCCTGCCTGCAGCCCTTTCAGCTCCAAGCACCAAGAGCCTGCGTGTCAAAACCCGACGCCACTTCGACCCTGTGCACCCACTTCCTGTGGGTGAGGTAACTTTGCTCCGCCGGTGTTCCCACACTGGTGCACACCTCTAGGGTCTGTGTGTTAAGTTTTGTTCCTCTAGGTTCAGCGGAAGTGTCCTTAAACTTTAACTATTTGACTTTTACGCACCATTGGTTAACATTGGTGCATGCGTGCGCTTTCCGCACATCTCCCGAATCCCGAGGGCCATTCCCGACTTCAGCATTGCTTGTCCTGACTGCTCCCAGCGATTCCCTAGGCCCTAGGCCTAACCACTGTTCGAGTGGCCTCTCTTATACCACTTGTTTAGTATATGGTTTGAGTGGCCCCCCGCCCTCATCCATAATTGTGCAACTTGTATGTTTAAACAGTGCTTTTGATTTAACGCTTGTGCCCCTTTATTCATAAAGAATACTGGGGATTGTTTTTAGTAATAAACACATATATTTTTATAATATATACTTGTGTGGTGTCCTTTCATTTGGTATTACAGGATTGTATGTGGTAAAACAGCTCGCTTAACACGACCTCTTAAGTTAAGCCTTTAGGCTGCTTAGTCCATGCTACCCCTAGGATAGCTTGTCTAATAAGGTTGACTTACAACCAGACACCATAAGGGGATTGTTTGGTCAGGTAGTAGGTGGTTCCAGAATTGGAAACATCCCCTACCAGGCCAACTTCTCACACAGATATATATATGTATTTTGTACACTTAAATATCTCTGAAACAACGGAAAGGATTTACACCAAATTACAATAGGCATGCTTTCTGGAGCAACATCTAGCTTTCTGATAAATTTGGTGTGATTCCATTCAACGGTTCGGGCTGTAGTCCTGTTCAAAAACTGAAAAATCCCCATAGACATAACCCAAGGAAAACACTTTTTGGGACCCCCCTTATTTCTTGGCACCCGCTGAACGGATCACCCCGAAACTTTCAACACAGCAGCTGAACCATAAGATGAACGTTTTTAAAAATGTTGTGAAGATTTGTCAAGCGGCACCAAGGGTGGTTGGGAGTAAACTTTATCGAAAAAAAAGTGGGGTTAGTGGGCACCCCCCGAAAAAAAGAAAAAGATAAATGTAATATATATTTATGTCACTTACCTTATAATGCTTCCCATGGGTGGAAAAGGCGTGCGTTGTGTTGACATACATCCGCTCTATGGGTTGTATGGAATGCCTGCTTCTTGACCGAATGAATATCCCATTTAATTGTTCTACACATTTGCCTGGCTGTTACTGCCTGGTGACCTTGCATCCCTTAACTAAACCGAGCCTGGCAGATTATTCATTAACACCTTCAGCGCGGCGCAAATTTTCGGGCTGTGCTGAAGGTTCGAAAAACGGGCATGGTCATGACGGAACGGTTCCGTCATCAGCACAGCCCAACCGACGCTGATGACGGAACCGTTCCGTCATGAGCGTCGAAGAGGTTAACAATGCCCAATGTCAACAGAACACTGGTGGTAGAGGCGCAACAATGGTTTGCGACTATTGATCGATTATTGATACTTCAAGGGAAGTGGCAACTGATCCACAAAGGGAATGTCGTTCTTTTGGGACTTCTTTCTCTTTGTAAATCCTTTTGAGTGATCTTGGAGTGAGCAGGTAATGGCCTAGAGCAAGGCTTTAAGTGGGCCGGGTCCTGTCTGTGCTCAGCACATCAGCACAGCCCAACCGACGCTGATGACGGAACCGTTCCGTCATGAGCGTCGAAGAGGTTAACAATGCCCAATGTCAACAGAACACTGGTGGTAGAGGCGCAACAATGGTTTGCGACTATTGATCGATTATTGATACTTCAAGGGAAGTGGCAACTGATCCACAAAGGGAATGTCGTTCTTTTGGGACTTCTTTCTCTTTGTAAATCCTTTTGAGTGATCTTGGAGTGAGCAGGTAATGGCCTAGAGCAAGGCTTTAAGTGTGCCGGGTCCTGTCTGTGCTCAGCACCGGCAGTTCTAAAAAGCAGCTGCAGAGACGGGTCCCTCCCTATTGGACTCTCCCTTTTCGCCCTCACTCCAGAGGCGCAACTAGAGCCAAATTTCGGGGGGGGGGCTGAATCTTTAAGCAATATGCAGAGTGGAGCTGCAGGGGCTCTTAGAAGGGGTGAAACAACAAAAAAGCCTCATTAACATGCAAATGGTCTTCTAACACCATGCATGCTCATGACGAGCTGAGCTCGTCATGAGCCGTGGAACGCTCACACGCGGCGATAATTCCCCTGCTTTGCTGAACGTTCCACGAAAACGGGTGCGGCCGTGACGAGCACAGCTCGTCATGAGCACAGAAGCACTGTGCCCCCCAGCACAGCGGGGGAATTACCCCCGCAGCGAACGGGCTAAAGAACTGTAAAGTGCTCGGGTGCTGCTGTGTGTGTGCCCGGGAAGCTGTCTCATCCCGGGCTGCCACACCGGCGGGGGGGCGCTGAAGCCCTGTGAGTCCAATGGGCGTTGCGCGCCTGCCTCACTCTGAGGGTGAAAAAACAAGTCTTACCTCTGCAGCAGCGCCACCCTTCACTGTCTTTGATGTAACTTCAAAGAGACTCGTTATAGTTCTTCTACAGTCTCATCTTTTCAGAACTGAAGCATTTTCAATATTCTATACAACGAAGCCATAGTGTTGCTTATTTATCTTACACAACTAACAACCATTGGCAAAGCCAATAGCCCTGACTTGTTATATCGTTACTTTTTGTATTATATATCTCAATGCACTGACAGAAGTAGCAAAATACCAGTCAGGTGGCACACTACGCTAAGCACAGATTTTTACCTTGTGTATTTTTAAGCCATGCCCTTAATGACATCGGCCACGTCCCTTTGACAGAACCCCTAGTTTTTTTCATTCCACTTAATGCCCTGGTCTAGAGGGCCACTGTGCGCTCCTCCCAATTATTACTAAACTGGATTTTTTTTTAAAGCATTTCAAAGAACTTAAGTTTCCTTTTTATTATTATTCAAAAAAGGGGTTTCCGCTTGGGAGTGCAAACATGGGGATGGTGGTCTGCTCTTTCTGCTTTCCTGTGGTTCTAGCCCATCAAGGGTGGTAACAAATAGCAACCTGCCTAATTAATATTCATTAGTCAGATGTTCTGACAGTGGAGATTTTGCCGTGTAACATATTAGCGCGTAGGTTGCATCAGGAAATCAGAGACTGGTCACACGAATTCGGTACAGAATTTGCATCACTTTAGATGGCCTGCCAATCTGCAAGGAAAAGGTGTATTCTGGACCAGACGGTGCATCTGCTCCCCCAATGACCCACCCATTTACAATTTCTTGAGCTTTTAATGTGGTGTTTTGCATGACCCCAATACACAGATTCCAATGAGAGCATTTTTTTGCAGCTGTGAAAAGTCTTCTGAAATTGTTAATGGTGGAGAAAAATCCCTGCGGTTAGCAAAAGAAACTGACACATGTGAATAATGCTCTCGTTATTTCAAGAGTAAAACCTAAAATGTGCTTTTTGGAGATTTTTCCCCCATATAATTGGAAAATCAACAATTTTGACAAATAATTTCCTGCTGAATTATATTGTCTCACTCTCCAAGTTGTCACAAGCTAGGCTTGTGGCCTGAGGTAAGGAAAGACAACTAGTCATTTTCAGACTGAAATGCCTTTATAGGGTACTCTGGTCAAGGGTGAGTACGGTCCAGGCCCATGAGGCGTTCACCTCCTTCCTCAGAGTTGGAGGCGCCCAGATATCTGCAGGAGAGCCAGGGCCTTTAATGGGGGAGATAGCTTAGGACCGTGCAGCGCTCTCCCATCATATTCAGGTTGTGTTTTATATAACCAGTGTTTACATATTCAATTGGTTCTTCTCTCGCCACAACACCGGTCCAGTCTGTGTGTCATAGTTGCCAGACATCTGCCTTGTACATTTCTCACTTTACTTGGGGTAGTTATGCCTATGGCCAAGCAGCTCTGACTGTGACTGATCTCAGAAGCTAATTGCAAAAACAACAGTTGATGGACAGAATGCAGAACAATGTCATACATTCACCCCAGTACAGAGATCTGAGCCTAAATCCATCGTTTTTTTGCTCACCATGCCACCCCAGTTCAGACATGGATATATGCAAATCAGCCTTGACCATGTGCCTCATGGGAACAGTCCAGCCCGAACTGCCAAGCCATGTCTTCCCTGGACCAGAATCAAGCATCCTAGGACCGGTTTCTGGCTATCAGCCGTCATCAGCCATGATAGCTTGACTCCAGTGTCCCTTGCTCACTTTGCCACTGGATTCGAGCAAGCCTGACTGAAGACGGCTGGAATGCCAGAAACCGGTCCTCGGAAGCTTGTTTCCGGTCCAGGGAAGGCATGGCTTGGCAGTTCGGGCTGGACTGTTCCCATGAGGCACAGGGTCAAACTGATTTGCATATGGCCATGTCTGAACTGGGGTGGCAGAGTGGGCTAAAGAACGGTGATGGATTAAACCCAGATCTGTTGACTGGGTGTGAGTGTTTGATTGGTTCAGATGCTCCGTCCATCACCACCCCCTTTTGTACCGCTTTGATCTCAGAAGCTAAGCAGGGTCTGGAATGGAGTCTTCGATGGGAGATTTAGGGTATGCGTGTTAGACTCTCCATGATGTCCACTTCTGTGCAGAGCGGCATTTAAACGGAGGATCCTCCGAGACACATCAGTTACCGCATGCTCGGTGGGAAGGTCACGGCACAGAATGACCGTGGTGGCATCAAGCTCCTTCTTTAACCCAATAGTCAGTTTGTGAAGCTAGGTGATTTGCCTCATAAGGAAACCCTAGTCATTTCCAAGGTTTGCTTATCCTGGTTTATAGTTTTCCTTTGCCCAGGGATTTTTGTTGTATTTAATGTAACACCAAAGTGTAACAAGCGTTATGCTGTACAAACTTCTAACACTATATTTCCAAAATATAAAAAGTTTCTTTAAAATTAAGCAGTTTTATTGGTGTAGCATTAATCTGCTGTTGATATCCTATACCAGATATTGGATAGTACTAGGCAGCTTAACTTATAATTGTGAAGTAAAAAGGTGTCTTGTCGAATAATAGAGACATCAACTAAACACCCAACTACCTATCTGCCCATAACTATATAATTTTCCTTTGTTCTGCCCCTCTTCTATTCCCAAGTAAAGAACAACATTCTACCAGATACCTCTACAAGTATCTGTTAAACCTGTGATGCCGCAACTCAAGGAAGGTGGGTTGGCCTGACAGGTAATTATATATTGCTAAATGAGTACATTTCTTGATCTCTCCATATTTAGGTAGCATTGCCTAATCCATAATCTAAGGGAAATTAGTTTTGAGTGATCAGTTACCAAACCTTCCTTCACATTGACCGGTTATTGATAAGAAAGCCTCGATTTCTGTATTGTCAAGTTATTGAATATATTGCGTCTGCAATAAATAAGAATATGTTCCAATTTCCATTGTGTTTATATTTTAAGTTTAATGTTTTATTAACAAATAAAATATATTGAACATGGTTACAAGAAAAAAATAGATTTCAGTTCTAAACAAGCATTAGGAATGCATTAGGGCTCGGGTTTGTTTTAAGTTAGAGATAATGGCATTGTAAATGGCAATGTGTTTTAGGCACTCTGCACTACCACTCTGCACTCTGCACTACCACTCTGCACTCTGCACTACCAATCTGCACTCTGCACTCTCAATCTGCACTCTGCACTACCAATCTGCACTCTGCACTCTCAATCTGCATTCTGCACTACCACTCTGCACTCTGCACTACCAATCTGCACTACCAATCTGCACTCTGCACTACCAATCTGCACTCTGCACTACCAATCTGCACTCTGCACTACCACTCGCACTCTCAATCTGCACTCTGCACTACCACTCTGCACGCTGCACTACCACTCTGCACTCTGCACTACCACTCTGCACTCTGCACTACCACTCTGCACTCTGCACTCCCACTCTGCACTCTGCACTCCCACTCTGCACTCTGCACTACCACTCTGCACTCCCACTCTGCACTACCAATCTGCACTCTCCACTCTCACTCTGCACTCTGCACTACCACTCTGCACTACCACTCGCACTCTCACTCTGCACTACCACTCTGCACTACCACTCTGCACTCTGCACTACCACTC
Source organism: Lissotriton helveticus (assembly GCF_964261635.1). Taxonomy (NCBI): domain Eukaryota; kingdom Metazoa; phylum Chordata; class Amphibia; order Caudata; family Salamandridae; genus Lissotriton; species Lissotriton helveticus. The sequence continues at coordinate 26,810,048 of NC_136071.1, forward strand.
GCACTCTCACTCTGCACTACCACTCTGCACTCTGCACTACCACTCTGCACTCTGCACTACCACTCTGCACTAGCACTCTGCACTACCACTCTGCACTCTGCACTACCACTCGCACTCTCACTCTGCACTACCACTCTGCACTCTGCACTACCACTCTGCACTACCACTCTGCACTACCACTCTGCACTACCACTCTGCACTACCACTCTGCACTCTCAATCTGCACTACCACTCGCACTCTCAATCTGCACTCTGCACTCTCACTCTGCACTACCACTCTGCACTCTGCACTACCACTCTGCACTCTGCACTACCACTCTGCACTCTGCACTACCACTCTGCACTACCACTCTGCACTACCACTCTGCACTCTGCACTACCACTCTGCACTCTGCACTACCACTCTGCACACTGCACTACCACTCTGCACTACCACTCTGCACTCTGCACTACCACTCTGCACTCTGCACTACCACTCTGCACTACCACTCTGCACTCTGCACTACCAATCTGCACTCTGCACTACCACTCTGCACTACCACTCTGCACTACCACTCTGCACTCTGCACTACCACTCTGCACTACCACTCTGCACTACCACTCTGCACTACCACTCTGCACTACCACGCTGCACTCTGCACTCTCAAACTGAACTCTGCACTACCACTCTGCACTACCACTCTGCACTACCACTCTGCACTACCACTCTGCTCTCTGCACTACCACTCTGCACTCTGCACTACCAATCTGAACTCTGCACTACCACTCTGCACTCTGCACTACCAATCTGCACTCTGCACTCTCAATCTGCACTCTGCACTACCACTCGCACTCTCAATCTGCACTCTGCACTCTGCACTACCACTCTGCACTACCACTCTGCACTCCCACTCTGCACTACCAATCTGCACTCTGCACTCTGCACTACCACTCGCACTCTCACTCTGCACTACCACTCTGCACTCTGCACTACCACTCTGCACTCTGCACTACCACTTGCACTCTCACTCTGCACTACCACTCTGCACTCTGCACTACCACTCTGCACTCTGCACTACCACTCTGCACTACCACTCGCACTCTCACTCTGCACTACCACTCTGCACTCTGCACTACCACTCTGCACTACCAATCTGCACTCTGCACTCTCAATCTGCACTACCACTCGCACTCTCAATCTGCACTCTGCACTCTCACTCTGCACTACCACTCGCACTCTCAATCTGCACTCTGCACTACCACTCTGCACTCTGCACTACCACTCTGCACTCTGCACTCTGCACTACCACTCTGCACTCTGCACTACCACTCTGCACTCTGCACTACCACTCTGCACTACCACTCTGCACTACCACTCTGCACTCTGCACTACCACTCTGCACTACCACTCTGCACTCTGCACTACCACTCTGCACTACCACTCTGCACTCTGCACTACCACTCTGCACTGCCACTCTGCACTCTGCACTACCACTCTGCACTACCACTCTGCACTCTGCACTACCACTCTGCACTCTGCACTACCACTCTGCACTCTGCACTACCACTCTGCACTCTGCACTCTCAAACTGCACTCTGCACTACCACTCTGCACTACCACTCTGCACTACCACTCTGCACTACCACTCTGCACTACCACTCTGCACTCTGCACTACCACTCTGCACTCTGCACTACCAATCTGCACTCTGTACTCTCAATCTGCACTCTGCACTACCACTCGCACTCTCAATCTGCACTCTGCACTCTCACTCTGCACTACCACTCTGCACTCTGCACTACCACTCTGCACTCTGCACTACCACTCTGCACTAGCACTCTGCACTAGCACTCTGCACTAGCACTCTGCACTAGCACTCTGCACTACCACTCTGCACTCTGCACTACCACTCTGCACTACCACTCTGCACTACCACTCTGCACTCTGCACTACCACTCTGCACTACCACTCTGCATTCTGCACTCTGCACTACCACTCTGCACTACCACTCTGCACTACCACTCTGCACTCTGCACTACCAATCTGCACTCTCACTCTGCACTACCACTCTGCACTACCACTCTGCACTCTGCACTACCAATCTGCACTCTCAAACTGCACTCAGCACTACCAAACTGCACTCTGCACTACCACTCTGCACTCTGCACTACCACTCTGCACTACCACTCGCACTCTCACTCTGCACTACCACTCTGCACTCTGCACTACCACTCTGCACTCTGCACTACCACTCGCACTCTCACTCTGCACTACCACTCTGCACTACTACTCTGCACTCTGCACTACCACTCTGCACTCTGCACTACCACTCTGCACTCTGCACCACCACTCTGCACTCTGTACTACCACTCGCACTCTCACTCTGCACTACCACTCGCACTCTCACTCTGCACTACCACTCGCACTCTCACTCTGCACTACCACTCTGCACTCTGCACTACCACTCTGCACTACCAATCTGCACTCTGCACTCTCAATCTGCACTACCACTCGCACTCTCAATCTGCACTCTGCACTCTCACGCTGCACTACCACTCTGCACTACCACTCTGCACTCTGCACTAGCACTCTGCACTACCGCTCTGCACTACCGCTCTGCACTACCACTCTGCACTCTGCACTACCACTCTGCACTCTGCACTACCACTCTGCACTCTGCACTACCACTCTGCACTCTGTACTACCACTCGCACTCTCACTCTGCACTACCACTCGCACTCTCACTCTGCACTACCACTCGCACTCGCACTCTCACTCGCACTCTCACTCTGCACTACCACTCTGCACTCTGCACTACCACTCTGCACTACCAATCTGCACTCTCAATCTGCACTACCACTCGCACTCTCAATCTGCACTCTGCACTCTCACGCTGCACTACCACTCTGCACTCTGCACTACCACTCTGCACTACCACTCTGCACTCTGCACTAGCACTCTGCACTACCGCTCTGCACTACCGCTCTGCACTACCACTCTGCACTCTGCACTACCACTCTGCACTACCACTCTGCACTACCACTCTGCACTACCAATCTGCACTCTGCACTACCAATCTGCACTCGCCACCAGACACGGCGGACTCGTGGAATATTAATGAAGTGACCTAGAGGGTGAGGATGGGATACTCCGCTACCATCGAGTTCGTAGAAGAACAAGATTACATACGAAAAACAAGCAGCACAGAAAGCATCACTTTCGCGATCGCAATTGTTTAAACAAGCAGCACAGAAAGCATCACTTTTGCCATCGCAATTGTTTTTAAACAAGCAGCACAGAAAGAGATCACTTTCGCGATCGCAATTGCAGACGTGACAAAATGTTGTCTTTTCGCTATGACACTGATTCGCTATGCCTGTGTGCACGTGAGGAGGACGCGCGCCCGACAAACGCACTGCTCTATGGTGAACGAGCGCACACCATCTGGAATGCATTACACGGCCACCCTGACAGCTCCTAATTAAGATTAATAAGTCTGCCGTGCACGTAACCACAGACAATATGCCATGCAACTGAAATAAATAACGGACGAAAAGTAAATATAGCCTATCACGTCAAGGCTACTAAATAGACAGCACAGCGAAGACGAATCACTAGGCAGATGCCATAAAAAACGCGGCGCGCACTAAGGAATGTGCCAGCCAGGACCCCTTTCAGAATTCTTTTTTTTTCAAATACATAAGAGCTCGGAAGCTCCGCCCCCACTTCGTGGTGACGTAGGCCCGAGCCCTAAAAATGCCAATTTTAATGGAAACCAAATTTAGAAAATACAACATGAGGTAATATCAACAAGCATTATAAAAGCTTTTTACATTTTCAACTGATAGGGAAGAAAGAGGAGGGGAGGAAAACAAACACAGAAGGAGGTGGAGATTATCTTGAGAAACTCAAACGTAATCATTGAAATGTCAAAGATCATGAAAAATAAATATTAGCCAGATAAAAGTAATGCATATAAATTAGACTGAGGCGAAAGTAACAACTAAGAATTACGTTTGGTCTGTGCAAGGCTGATTAACAAATCTCTGATAATACAATGTGTTTATCAGAAACAATTGTACTAACATTATTAAGAACATTAGTTAATGGTGTTCAAAACGCAAGTCTATTAGCTGAGAGATTAGTGGAATTTACAAATGCTCTGTCCAGTCTGTGGCGATGACAAACCGCATACCACAAAGATTTGAAGGAAACATATAAAGTACATTTCCAGTTGATAGTTATTTGTTGAAAGGCAATGACCAATTAATGGTCCAACAATTTATTACTCAACAGGGATATATTACTATCCTCAATTAGACTGTCAAGAGAATATTAGTAACATTAAATGGACAGGAGGTACGGAAAGTTGCTCTAATCTGGTCTCAGATTTTCTGCAGAACGAATAAATTATGTGGGCACCAAAATAAATATGCATCAAATCGCTATTAAGATGATCACACGACCAACATATATTACTAATGTTAAGAGTCTGTTAAAAATAGAAACGATGTCTGAGATGTATTGACTGTTCTATAGGTTTTATGAACTTTACGTCAAAATGTATTACAAAATGAGACTGGCTATGTAAGGCTTAAATCTTTATCCACACACAATTCTACTTTGAATTTAGGTCAGATGGGGTTTGGAGTCAAAAGATAATTTAAAATGACAGAAGTTTTAGAGGCTAAAATATAAGATGAGTCAATGGATGTCGCCTGATCATCTCTCAAAATAAAGAAGACTTCCAAAATAAAGTCCATTAAAAAGGAAAATTTTAACTGAAATTAAGCCGGGAAATTACATTGTAACTGAAATTGAGGAAAAGAAATGGCAGTATCAGCCTGAAATAAGTCTTTTACCCGGACAATACCCCTATCACTCCAAACTTTCCAATACATTGAGCTATTATTAAGTTGAACTAGTTTATTATCCCATGGAGGCGATTTAAAAAAATGTGATGCAGTTTAGAGTGTCGGAAAAACATGGCTTCAATATTGCACACATATTTTTAAGGAGTGATGTATCCGTGATAGATGATTTGGGGAGGTGAAAGTAATAATGTCTTAAAAAGGAAAAGGGTTTTAGTAATGCTTCTTCAATATCAAGCCGTAATGATAAGAAAGGGGATATCCTCTTATTTAGCCAATAAGAGGCTTGTTGCAAGCAGAAAGCCTTCTGATACTGACGAAAGTCTAAAAAGTGAACTCCGCCTTCCTGTTTAATTTTCTTAAGCTTAGTTAAAGAGATTTTAGACTACTTCTCCCCCCACCAGCCAGCCTAATCCAGCCTCTGGAAAGGCAGTAGAGCTAAATGACATGACTTCAGGTGATCATGCTGTGATCAGGACCCTCAAGACTTTAGGAACCCCTGGAAATCTGAGCGTAGGAGCGCACCTCGTTGGACAAGCCTGGCCACCAGCGGAAGATAAATACTGGTCTTCTCATCCTGTACACGTTTCAGCGTTTGTACTCTGACCAAAGATGGTCTTCTGCACACTCCTGGGGTGCTGAGAAGAAGGCAAAGATCCAGAGGTGGGAGTGCTGCTGTCGTGGCACTTTAATGGACTGGTTTAGATCTTGCCGGACTGGTTGCTCCGTCACCACAATGACTGATATCCTGTACGCTGAAACATAAATCCCATAGGATATAATCGGATTTATCTTTCGGCGGACGTGATATCCATCACCGTTGTGACGAAGTAACCTGCCCGCCAAGATCTAAATGAGGCCCAAAGTCTGGCAAACAACTGCTGATCCACCTTGTTAGATCTGCTCAAGGAGGGAGGCCCTCCTGTCTGCTGAAGAGCTGGGGTGCCCTTGTCCAGAGCAGTGTTCTGCTTCACAAGCCACCTACGTGCCCTTGGGACAACCTCAACTGACTGAGCCTGGCGCAGACATGAGATGTCGCCCAACCCGCTGACGAGAGGGACCAAAACTGAGAACAATCCAACTGAGGCCCAGGGGAGGCTCCATTGCATCCGCAGTTGTGAAGAATGGACCTGTTTTGTCCCCAAAAATTCCTGCTCCCCTGATGTACCTGGACGCGCCTCTCAGATGTCCTGTGGAGTCTTGAGTTTTCATGACCCCCGACTCAAAGTGCCATTCCATCAGCAGGAGTAGGTCCTGCGGGTTTGGGAAAAATTTGAAGTTCACGCCCAGCTCCTAAGGTTCTAGATATATCAGTTTGGAGCCATAGTTGGTATTGTCTGGTACTGTTCAGCAGAACCGACTATTAGACTTCCTGGTGTTTACAGTGGGAGCTGCTGCTTCCGCCACTATAAAAAATCCCCAGTACAGCCAGTGGATTCCCCATCTTTATAACACTTAAAGGGACATGCAGTGAACAGGCATTCTAAACAATCACTGTCCAGACTAAGAAGTTCCTTGGCTATTACATGTGGAGTCCAGTGACTGTGCCCATCAACCCCGGGAACTGAGCATCGGTCTCTCCCTTCCCTTAGACCCTACCAGGATACCCCTAAAGAGACGGGTCTGCTTTCCGTAAACGGTGGCTCTTTCCTTCTATGAGTGGTGGGCCCTTGGACATCTTTGGAGTATCTTTCATTCCTACACACATTCCTCAGTGTCACCAAAATACTAAAACCAAAACTAAAGAACCATCAATTTTGGCCATTAAATTTCCTTTGAGGTAAATTTGTGAGACACTTTTGAAGAACTTGCTTTTTCTGGTCCACGGCGTGTCCCCAGGGCACTCTGCAGGATTCCGGGCTCTCCTAGTCGTTTACACTGGTCACAGAGCTCGAGGTAATGCTCTGTTCGCTGTGGCGCAGAAGGTGCAAGGTCCTTCTGGCTTTCGCTGACCAGCTCTTGTTTTAGAGTTGAGCAGTTTACGTACTTGTCAATGAAGTTCTTTTTTTTTTATAATAATATTTTTATTGGTGTATACAGGAAAAACATTACATATATTGACAGACATATATTTGCACTTTCTTTTGTTTTTCTGGATAGACGAAGGATGTTAAAGAATGGGGGGCGGCCGAGGAGATCCATCTTCATCGGTGTAGACGAGATGAAAAGGTGGCAAATGATTTGTAAACTTGGGGTCTACTCCTGACGGGGTTTGAAGAACGGGGGGAGGGACACTAAGACCAGTCGCAGGACTCTGGCGCTTGACAACACAATTATTTTTATTTTTTTTACCCACGGGTGATAGAATGCTTATCCGGGGAGAAATATCTTGGACGGTCCTTACTTAAGTAATCTTCTTTCTTGTCCTTATTGATTCATTTGTACAGAATTCCTACTGTTACTAAACCCACGTGGAGGGATGGCTATGGTCTACCAATAGTTCCAGGTACAGAATTTGAGATGTACTGTATGTTAAAATGCAACAAAATAAAATCTTTACAACAAAAAAAGTTATTTTATTTCTAAAATTTAGAACTAACTGGTTAACAAAAGTAACTTGCTGTTTGGTGTGTAAACTGAATGTCTAACCTCACATCTCTTTCTTGAGTAAACCTTGGTTGGTCGACCTCGGTACCCCATGAGCCTGAAGTGACATGGGGGGGGGGGATACTTACCCTTACAGATGGAGTGCAACAGCCCTGTGACCTCAGGACACCAGTGGTACACAACAGTAATTGTTACAGTTTATGCCCAGTAACCAGGGGCTCATCTGGGGGTCCAAACCTCCCTCGATAGACCACAGAGCGACTCGCCCACTCAACACTACTCTCATTCCGCAACTGTCATCTAAGCTGCACTTGTCATGCATGGATTCACAAAAGATGATTTTGTGGAATGTGGTTAAATAAGTCACAATTCTGCACCCTGTGCATTGTCATGTGCTTGCTCACACTAGTCAGTGATGGACGAAGGACCTGAGAGGCAGGGACAGCTGAGTTAAGGAGCTCGGGCAGGAGTTGTGTGTAGTTCTGAAACAGCACACTGAAGTTGTGACCCAGAGGGATGCAAGAGAGATGGTAAAGATTATGTAGCATCCTTCAGAGGGCAGACCCCTGAGGGACTGCACTAGTCACAAGAAGGACTTTTACACAGAATGGTACAATAGTGAGACATTTCCAGAGTCCCTGCGTTCTTCTCAAGGGCTGGGGGCAAACTCAACCACAACGAGCTGAGTAAGACCAGCCGTGTCTACATGGCACGTAGATAGAACCTGCCGCCTACCTGTGGTTACCTGTTTGGTTGTCGCGTCTCTACCAGCGCTGCGTGCGGCACGTTTCGCTCACACGCAGAGACTACCACATCCTGCCGTTGGTGCCAGCCTCATAAAAAATGTTTCGAACATACAAAAAGCAAAAAAAATAGAAATGAATGAGCCAGTGTTTACAGGTCGATTTGAAGATCCGCTGATGGTGGCTAAAAGTCCTAAATTGGCATTTGTAACTAGGATATGAAGATCTGTCCGTCAGATGCCCCTATGAGTCCTTGGTCCTGACTGCACCAGACCAAAGACCCCTTGAGTAAGTCTGGTGATTGAAGATCACTGGGGTTCCATTTTGTAATGCCCTGGACAAATGTTTTTAGGATAATCCGGTGTCTATCCTTTTTGTTTTCATTGAAATTGAATTTAAATTACATTTATGTAGTGCTTACTACCCCATATGAGGCGCTGAAGTGCTTTTTATTGGTGGATTCCTTTAGCTTGCCCCCAGTCACTTCTGCAACTTTTTCACCTTTCTCCCAAAGCACACTATGCACCAGACAAGCTCAGAACTAAAACAGTATCAAGACATTTGAAATGCCTGGTGCCCCACAGGAAGCTACACAAAGGTATAGATACCTGGCTGCCTGAGGAGCATTCAAGAGCGGTGTCTTGGGAATGCAGCAGGTTGAGATGCCTTCTGTTTGACTGCCTTTAGGTTGCATTCTGTACTCGTCAATGCATCTCTGCTGAAGTCTGTGCCAAGAAAGACACTTGTGCTAAATGCTAGCCTAATGTGATGACGTCAGAGGCTCCAGCGGGGGATGTATGACGTTACAACGCATACTTTTACAACGCCTACCTTTACATCGCAGTTTTTACAACGCATGCTGTTACAACGCATAGCGCTAAGGGTTGCTGGATAGTGAATAGTTTAATTTACTGTTCCAACTCCAGTCCCCGTGGATAGTAGGGAAGGTGTTGGATAGTAAATTAAATCTATTCCCTATCCTAGAGCGCCCCCCAGCGCAATGCGTTGTAATGACATGCGTTGTAATAGTTGCGTCGTAAAGGCACTGCGTGGTAAAAGTTGCGTTGTAAAGGATGTTCCCCTCCAGCGGGTATTACATTTGTGGGAGAAATTACACAACGGCGTCTTTTCAGAGGGTTTAATGTTACCACTCAACTCCAAATCCTATTAGAACAGAAAGAAACCCAGAACAGAAAGATGTCCTTCGGAGAATGTCATTCCCAAAACACTTCACCAATACTCTCAAAAGCTTGCTTAGAGTTGAGTTCCTGGAGACAGGATGTGCCCGGCCAACGACTCCTTCCATCCCAAGACACAGGCAGGTCTCATTGTGTTCCTGGTGACAGGATGTCCCTGGCCAGTGACTCTGTGTCTTCCATCACCGCGCGGCACAGACATGCCACGTTGGTGACGAGGTCTTCTTGTGACCCGTGCATTCACTAGCCCAGAGGTGGAGACCCCTGGCTATCAGCTCCCATAGTGCTGCGCGCTGGTGGGCATATTGGACCGGCCCTCCTCTTGGCATCCGCATCACCGCCCCTCTGCATTCAGCCCATGGTGACCTGTAGGAAACAGAGGGGCAATCGGTCCCAAACCCTTACTAGCCATTTTAGTAGAGCAAATAGTAGTGATGATGCTTGTCTATGACAGGGGGAGACCCCTGACGCCCTAATTCCGGAAATAGTTCTAATTGAATGTCTGGACAAGCTTTAAGTATTTTCTTTTTCTGGAGTAATTTCTGAAACAAAGTGTGAAAAGATAGAGGTTTTTAATTGTTAATTTTTTCCGTGTTTGTGACTCGTTTTCACAGCTTTGAGTCAATGAGAAAAAGAAGAGTGACAGCCGACACGTGTTTCGCCCCTTTTACACGGCCATCCGGCCTGGGGCTTCCTCAGGGCATGGTGAGTAAACTTCTGGGCTGGATGGTTCCTTGGTTAGGTATGTAATAAATTTCTCAAGTTAAGTATTGCCATATTGCTGATGCTGATGAGGCGGAGACAATACGCTCCGAGCAGCTCCGATGGATTCAGATAGTGACGGAACCGTCTTTCAAAGGCAGACTCACACGAGGGGTTACCTGTTTTTCAATTGGACCTTGCAGCCGGTAGGAGACGCCGTGGCTGAATAAGGTCTATATGAATGGTGTGTCCAACTTCGAGGCAGTGGCAAAAACACTTGGCCCTGAAGAAATTGCCTAAAGTGTTGTGGGCAATGAAACATGTTGGCGTAAAGTTAATGGTATGCATGTGTAGCTACCAGCCTTACTTTTTAATGTGATAGGTTCCACGAAGTTAGGAATAAAAGTTGCAGTAGCGTGTTACCTATCATTTTTATCACCTTTTTGATACTTTACACCTTTTTTCACTGCCCTTTTTTGTTTGGACACATTCATTTATTTTTGGAGTTATAACCGCCAATGATGATAATAATGGGCATTCCTGGTGACTACCTGCCAGGTATCCCGATGGTGGTTCGCCCGTGAGGGGTCATTTCTCCTTTTCACATTTTTCACGTGTCACTTGTGAGTGCTGAGAGCTGAATATACTTTGAGTTTATCAGTTCCGGTTTCTTTTATAGGGGAGAAATTTGTTTTTTTACAAAAAATGATTGTAACATATAGTCCACGTTTACGTTAAAAATAATTGCCATAGGGAACTTGGGGCCCGATGTAGGTAATTCTAATTTACCGATTCATAAATACCGAATTTTACCGATTCAGTATTTATGAATCGGTAAATTAGAAGGTGGGAGATGTAGGTAAATTTTATTTTTGATTTACCGAATCGGTAATATTCGGTATTTATCGAATCAGTAAATACCGATTCGGTATTGCCCATTGATTCCTATGGGCTTCAAGGCCCATAGGAATCAATGGGCAATACCGAATCAGTATTTACCGATTCGGTAAATACCGAATCCTGCAAGGGTGCAGGGGGTGTCACTTTGACACCCAGTAGGATTGTGTGGTAAAATACCGACTCTTAAGGGCCTGTGGCACTCTCAGGAGTGTCAGCTACATATGGATTTACCAAATCGGTAAATATACCGATTCGGTATTTTACCGATTTTGTAAATTTACCGATTCGGTAAATTTACAGAATCGGTAAAATATAGGCCCCCTAGATCAGAAAACCCTAATACCGGTCAGTAACGGCCGAATTCGGCCGTTACCGACCAGTATTAGGGCTTCTACATCTGGCCCTTGGTCAATTTGCTGTTGAAGTGAAATATTTCTGATGCCGACAGACTAATAAGGATACGAGAGCCCTGGGACAACGTAGCTAAGAATGCGGCAGCACGCGCTGGTGAGGCTAGGTGCGCCAGTCCCGAACCATTTGGGGGCCCCTGTGGCTGGCATCTGTGGGATGTCCACCCCAGGCAGCTTTCAGCGAATGCTGAATTCCAGGCCTTTGGGGAGCTCCCATTGGTCAGATTTACGTGGGGCGATGTTATAAGAACTGTTAGGGCTCTCTGGGTTAATTGCGTCATTTTGAGCTGTGGTCCTGCAACTAGGCGTGATTTTATCGCTTGCCTTCTCCCGACCCCCTATATATTTATTTCCAATTTTTACTTTTGAGCAGTCTGCTGTTCTGGGGCGGGCTTTAGGTTGTCGCTTTGGACAGGTGGCCTAAATGGAGGAGCTCGCGACAGGCCGGAAGGGTTGGGGACATTGCAGATTAGACTTTCGCAGAGAGAACACAGGGAGCGATGGTTGCGTCACATGTGAAGGTCAGTGGGTGAAAGAAAGGGGATGGTGAAGATTGAAAGCTGTAGGAATGGTTTGGGGATTTTCTTGTTGGGGGGTACGTTTATGGGTGGGGGGTTTTAGGATGTGTTTATTTTATTAGTGAGGCTATGGTTTCTAAATTGCAAAATGTTTTCATGAGTTTCAGAACGGTATACCTATCCTAATAAAGCAGCCTTTTACTCTCACTTGGCCTGGTTTTTTTTATGCTTGTGTGAGCTAATGTCACTCTTTAGTGGCAGAGGCATTGTTGTAGGTGCCACACTGGCACGGTCCTGTGTCCATCCACACAGTACACGTGATGCTTTAATCCAGGGGGTGCCAGGAGCAGGGCCAGACCACCTTTCAAAGGCCAAGATGTTGCTACATGCCTTTGCTAAGGACATGGGGCCTCATTTATGAGAAGTGACGCATCGCTGCGTGAAAGCAGCGATGCGTCACTTCTCGGTGCGCCCTCCTTGCGACATGATTGATGCGTCATATTTACTGTATGACGCATCATGTCGCAAGAAGTTACAGATACGTCAGTATTTCTGACGTATCTGTATGGCGCAAAAGTGACGCATTGCTGGAGTGTGTCACAAAAGTGACGCAACTCCAGCATTGCATCCTTTCACATGGGGCAAGCCCCATGTGAAACCCCATGTGAAAGGGCCTGCGTCAGTCTTACGACTGATGTGAGGCAGGTGTAAGAAATTGACGCATTTGTGTCCTAGAAGTGACGCAGTGAAATCACATAGATTTCACTGCGTCACTTCTACGACCCTTTCTTGCGTCAGAACGCCCCCCCTGCATACATTATACCTGGCGCAGGTATAATGTGGTGCAGGGGTTTACAAAGTGTTGCATCTTCCTAGATACGTAACTTTGTAAATGTGGCCCAACAAGGCGCATTTTTTATGCCACTGGTGCGTCACAAAAAGTGACGCACCGGCGGCGTAAAAGTGACGCACCGCCTCATAAATGAGGACCATGCTGCGCACCAAAGGGGTGTTGTTTGCGCTCTGTTTCTCTCATGTTCCCAAATTCCTATGATGTAAACGTGCTCTGGCAAACAACCTCTTCATGCCCTGCCACGAGGTTCCTATAAGAGATCCATTGGAGGACCTGCTGTCTTAGGACAATCCGTCAAGCTCTGGAACTCCCTCCCAGCCAGCATTAGAAGTATCCAGGAGCGTAGACACTTCCGAAGGCAGTTAACTCGTTCCGTGCTCATGACGGCTCCCGGCCGTCATGAGTCACGGTAGTCATGTGCTCTTGACGGCCGGGAGCCGTCGTAACGTTGGCACTCCGCCTATGCGCGATTTATTCCCTGTCTGTGCGGGTGAATTAATCAGTGGGCAGAGTTCGAACGGTTCCCAGCCGTCATGAGCACACGTCTACTGTGACTCATGACGGCCGGGAGCCGTCATGAGCACCGCGGCAACACGCCCGCCCACGCACCGCGGCGAAATTAGCGCCACGGCGGAGGGGTTAAAAACATGGCCATTTCCTAACAACAAAATGTTCAGAGGTCAGCAACAAATTGCAACTTATACCGCTTCAGACCTGCCAACTCACACAGTGCCACCGTGTGTCACGCGCTTTCGCCTCCCTTCACATGGTCACCTGGTGAGGAGCCAAAATCACACAGTGGCAGGAAAACATCGGTAGCACTGCACAGGCATAAAACCAAGCGTCACCCAATGAACAGGCATGGAATAACTGGAGCGATCTGTCACACGTTACAGGACAGCTTTGGAGGACTTTAATCTAGTCCACCGCTGCAGACCCCAAATATCTGTACACTGTGACTACTTCTTTACATCTCACAATGGCACTCAGATCTGGGATGACAGTGAAAATGTCCATCCCAACAGATCTCTTCACTTCTCTCTCCCTCCAACCATGCAGGCTCAAGAGCCTCGACTATACACAAAGTCTCGGATTCGACAACCTAGTGCAGTAACCAGCTACGCCGACTATACCATAAGATATACCATAAAGGGATCTACAGAGCTGCTCAAAGCTAAAAGCGTGCTGAAAACCATCACAGTGCGCTTGTCTCACACTTCATCCACCACACTGCTGTGTGCTGCGCCCCATAACACGATATCCACACCTCGGTGGTCATCGCGCACGACATGGAAACACTTCACACATAGGATCAAATCAAAAACAATACCCTTTCAACCACACTCACTACATGGCGTAGCATGCTACCTGTAGGCAAATGCTTTTTTGATTGAGCAGACCTAGAATAAGTGAAGAGATCTCTCACATACTATTGGACAATTTGGAGGACTTTAATCGAGTCCACCGCTGCAGGCCCCAAATATCTGTACACTGTGACTACTTCTTTACATCTCACAATGGCACTCAGATCTGGGATGACAGTGAAAATGTCCATCCCAACAGATCTCTTCACTTCTCTCTCCCTCCAACCATGCAGGCTCAAGAGCCTCGACTATACACAAAGTCTCGGATTCGACAACCTAGTGCAGTAACCAGCTACGCCGACTATACCATAAGATATACCATGAAGGGACCTACAGAGCTGCTCAAAACAATCACAGTGCGCTTGTCTCACTCTTCATCATCCACCACACTGCTGTGCGCTGCGCCCCATAACACGTAAACGTCACCTCGGTGGTCATCACGCACAACATGGAAACACTTCACACAGGATCAAATCAGAAACAATACCCTTTCAACCACACTCACTACATGGCAACTGGAATGGTCAGTCACTGGCCAGTGTGTTCAAGAGGCTGCAGGCCCCTGGAATGGTCAGTCACTGGCCCGTGTGTAAGAGGTCTGCAGGGCCCTGGGATGGTCAGTCGCTGGCCAGTGTGTTCAAGAGGCTGCAGGCCCCGGGAATGGTCAGTCACTGGCCCGTGTGTAAGAGGTCTGCAGGGCCCTGGGATGGTCAGTCGCTGGCCTGTGTGTTCAAGAGGCTGCAGGCCCCGGGAATGGTCAGTCACTGGCCCGTGTGTAAGAGGTCTGCAGGGCCCTGGGATGGTCAGTCGCTGGCCTGTGTGTTCAAGAGGCTGCAGGCCCCGGGAATGGTCAGTCATTGGCCCGTGTGTTCAAGAGGCCTCCAGGCCTTGGAATGGTCAGTCACTGGTCTGTGTGTTCAAGAGGCTGCAGGCCCTGGAATGGTCAGTCACTGGTCTGTGTGTTTAAGAGGCTGCAGGCCCTGGAAAGGTCAGTCACTGGCCTGTGTGTTCAAGAGGCCTCCAGGCCCCGGGAATGGTCAGTCACTGGCCTGTGTGTTCAAGAGGCTGCAGGCCTCTGGGATGGTCAGTCACTGGCCTGTGTGTTCAAGAGGCTGCAGGCCCCTGGAATGGTCAGTCACTGGCCTGTGTGTTCAAGAGGCCTCCAGGCCTTGGAATGGTCAGTCACTGGTCTGTGTGTTCAAGAGGCTGCAGGCCCTGGAATGGTCAGTCACTGGTCTGTGTGTTTAAGAGGCTGCAGGCCCTGGAAAGGTCAGTCACTGGCCTGTGTGTTCAAGAGGCTGCAGGCCCTGGAATGGTCAGTCACTGGTCTGTGTGTTCAAGAGGCTGCAGGCCCTGGAATGGTCAGTCACTGGTCTGTGTGTTCAAGAGGCTGCAGGCCCTGGAATGGTCAGTCACTGGCCCGTGTGTAAGAGGTCTGCAGGGCCCTGGGATGGTCAGTCGCTGGCCTGTGTGTTCAAGAGGCTGCAGGCCCCTGGAATGGTCAGTCACTGGCCCGTGTGTAAGAGGTCTGCAGGGCCCTGGGATGGTCAGTCGCTGGCCAGTGTGTTCAAGAGGCTGCAGGCCCCGGGAATGGTCAGTCACTGGCCCGTGTGTAAGAGGTCTGCAGGGCCCTGGGATGGTCAGTCGCTGGCCTGTGTGTTCAAGAGGCTGCAGGCCCCGGGAATGGTCAGTCATTGGCCCGTGTGTTCAAGAGGCCTCCAGGCCTTGGAATGGTCAGTCACTGGTCTGTGTGTTCAAGAGGCTGCAGGCCCTGGAATGGTCAGTCACTGGTCTGTGTGTTTAAGAGGCTGCAGGCCCTGGAAAGGTCAGTCACTGGCCTGTGTGTTCAAGAGGCCTCCAGGCCCCGGGAATGGTCAGTCACTGGCCTGTGTGTTCAAGAGGCTGCAGGCCTCTGGGATGGTCAGTCACTGGCCTGTGTGTTCAAGAGGCTGCAGGCCCCTGGAATGGTCAGTCACTGGCCTGTGTGTTCAAGAGGCCTCCAGGCCTTGGAATGGTCAGTCACTGGTCTGTGTGTTCAAGAGGCTGCAGGCCCTGGAATGGTCAGTCACTGGTCTGTGTGTTTAAGAGGCTGCAGGCCCTGGAAAGGTCAGTCACTGGCCTGTGTGTTCAAGAGGCTGCAGGCCCTGGAATGGTCAGTCACTGGTCTGTGTGTTCAAGAGGCTGCAGGCCCTGGAATGGTCAGTCACTGCCTGTGTGTTCAAGAGGCTGCAGGCCCTGGAATGGTCAGTCACTGCCCTGTGTGATCAGGAGGCCTGCAGCCCCTGGAAGGGTCAGTCACTGGTCTGTGTGTTCAGGAGGCTGCAGGCCCCGGGAATGGTCAGTCACTGGCCTGTGTGTTCAAGAGGCTGCAGGCCCCTGGAATGGTCAGTCACTGGCCTGTGTGTTCAAGAGGCTGCAGGCCCCTGGAATGGTCAGTCACTGGCCTGTGTGTGCAAGAGGCCTCCAGGCCCTGCAATGGTCAGTCAATGGCCTGTGTATTCAAGAGGCCTGCAGGCCCCTGGAATGGTCAGTCACTGGTCTGTGTGTTCCAGAGGCTGCAGGCCCCTGGAATGGTCAGTCACTGGTCTGTGTGTTGGTCAAGAGGCTGCAGGCCCTGGGATGGTCAGTCACTGACCTGTGTGTTCAAGAGGCCTCCAGGCCCTGGAATGGTCAGTCACTGGCCTGTGTGTTCAAGAGGCTGCAGGCCATGGAATGGTCAGTCACTGGTCTGTGTGTTGGTCAAGAGGCTGCAGGCCCTGCAATGGTCAGTCACTGGCCTGTGTGTTCAAGATGCCTCCAGTCCTTGGAATGGTCAGTAACTGGCCTCTGTGTGTTCAAGAGGCTGCAGGCCCCTGGAATGGTCAGCCACTGCCCTGTGTGTTCAAGAGGCTGCAGGCCCCTGGAATGGTCAGCCACTGGTCTGTGTGTTCAAGAGGCCTCCAGGCCCTGGAATGGCCAGTCACTGGCCTCTGTGTGTTCAAGGGGCTGCAGCCTCTGCAATGGTCAGTCACTGGCCTGTGTGTTCAAGGGGCTGCAGCCTCTGCAATGGTCAGTCACTGGCCTGTGTGTTCAAGAGGCTGCAGGCCTAAGGTCAGTCACTGGCCTGTGTGTTCAAGAGGCTGCAGGCCCCTGGAATGGTCAGTCACTGGCCTCTGTGTGTTCAAGAGGCTGCAGGCCCCTGGAATGGTCAGTCACTGGCCTGTGTGTTCAAGAGGCCTCCAGGTCCTGGAATGGTCAGTCACTGGCCTGTGTGTTCAAGAGGCTGCAGGCCCCTGGGATGGTCAGACACTGACCTGTGTCTTCCAGAGGCTGCAGGCCTTGGGATGGTCAGTCACTGGTCTGTGTGTTCAAGAGGCCTCCAGGCCCTGGAATGGTCAGTCACTGGTCTGTGTGTTCAAGAGGCTGCAGGCCCCTGGAATGGTCAGTCACTGGCCTGTGTGTTCAAGAGGCCTCCAGGCCCTGGAATGGTCAGTCACTGACCTGTGTGTTCAAGAGGCTGCAGGCCCTGGAATGGTCAGTCACTGGCCTGTGTGTTCAAGAGGCTGCAGGCCTAAGGTCAGTCACTGGCCTGTGTGTTCAAGAGGCTGCAGGCCCCTGGAATGGTCAGTCACTGGCCTCTGTGTGTTCAAGAGGCTGCAGGCCCCTGGAATGGTCAGTCACTGGCCTGTGTGTTCAAGAGGCCTCCAGGTCCTGGAATGGTCAGTCACTGGCCTGTGTGTTCAAGAGGCTGCAGGCCCCTGGGATGGTCAGACACTGACCTGTGTCTTCCAGAGGCTGCAGGCCTTGGGATGGTCAGTCACTGGTCTGTGTGTTCAAGAGGCCTCCAGGCCCTGGAATGGTCAGTCACTGGTCTGTGTGTTCAAGAGGCTGCAGGCCCCTGGAATGGTCAGTCACTGGCCTGTGTGTTCAAGAGGCCTCCAGGCCCTGGAATGGTCAGTCACTGGCCTGTGTGTTCAAGAGACCTTCAGGCCCTGGAATGGCCAGTCACTGGTCTGTGTGTTCAAGAGGCTGCAGGCCCCCGGGATGGTCAGTCACTGACCTGTGTGTTCCAGAGGCTGCAGGCCCTGGGATGGTCAGTCACTGGTCTGTGTGTTCAAGAGGCCTCCAGGCCCTGGAATGGTCAGTCACTGGTCTGTGTGTTCAAGAGGCTGCAGGCCCCTGGGATGGTCAGTCACTGACCTGTGTGTTCCAGAGGCTGCAGGCCCTGGGATGGTCAGTCACTGGTCTGTGTGTTCAAGAGGCCTCCAGGCCCTGGAATGGTCAGTCACTGGCCTGTGTGTTCAAGAGGCTGCAGGCCCCTGGAATGGTCAGTCACTGGTCTGTGTGTTCAAGAGGCTGCAGGCCCCTGGGATGGTCAGTCACTGACCTGTGTGTTCCAGAGGCTGCAGGCCATGGAATGGTCAGTCACTGGTCTGTGTGTTCAAGAGGCTGCGGGCCCTGGGATGGTCAGTCACTGGTCTGTGTGTTCAAGAGGCCTCCAGGCCCTGGAATGGTCAGTCACTGCCCTGTGTGTTCAAGAAGCTGCAGGCCTAAGGTCAGTCACTGGCCTGTGTGTTCAAGAGGCTGCAGGCCCTGGAATGGTCAGTCACTGGCCTGTGTGTTCAAGAGGCTGCAGGCCCTGGAATGGTCAGTCACTGGTCTGTGTGTTCAAGAGGCTGCAGGCCCTGGAATGGTCAGTCACTGGTCTGTGTGTTCAAGAGGCTGCAGGCCCTGGGATGGTCAGTCACTGGTCTGTGTGTTCAAGAGGCCTCCAGGCCCGGGAATGGTCAGTCACTGGCCTGTGTGTTCAAGAGGCTGCAGGCCCCTGGAATAGTCAGTCACTGGCCTGTGTGTTCAAGAGGCTGCAGGCCTATGGTCAGTCACTGGCCTGTGTGTTCAAGAGGCTGCAGGCCCTGGAATGGTCAGTCACTGGTCTGTGTGTTCAAGAGGCTGCAGGCCCCTGGAATGGTCAGTCACTGGCCTGTGTGTTCAAGAGGCTGCAGGCCTATGGTCAGTCACTGGCCTGTGTGTTCAAGAGGCTGCAGGCCCTGGAATGGTCAGTCACTGGCCTGTGTGTTCAAGAGGCTGCAGGCCTATGGTCAGTCACTGGCCTGTGTGTTCAAGAGGCTGCAGGCCCACTGCAATGGTCAGTCACTGGTCTGTGCGTTCGAAAAGAGAATATGTCAGGGAGAGAATCAGGCCGCTCACATGCAGGGACACTGGAATTATGCGAGAGTGCACGAGTAAATTACGTGGCAAGCTTAAGTAAATTAATAATTATGTGGCAAGAAAAAAAAATTGCCGAATAAAGCAGGGCATCCTGTGGTAGTTTTACACCATAATTTTTCTATTTTAATACACTGCTGCTATAGTCTTGGCAAAAAGTCTCACCTCATTAATACGGATGTATGACGTTACAACGCATGCTTTTACATCGCATGCTTTTACAACGCGGTTTTTACATCGCATACCATTACAACGCATAGCGCTTTGGGGTGCTGGATAGTGAATAGTTTAATTTACTATTCCAACTCCAGTCCCCGTGGACACTAGGGAAGGTGTTGGATAGTAAATTGAATCTATTCCCTATCCTAGAGCGCCCCCCAGCGCAATGCGTTGTAATGGTTTGCGTTGTAAAAGTTGCGTCGTAAAGGCACTGCGTGGTTAAAAGTTGCGTTGTAAAGGATGTTTCCCCATCAATACCAGTTTAGCACAAGAATGTGGTAATCAGAATCCGTGGATGGCGAGTTAAAGTTTGCAAAAGGTTTGACACTAGATAGCACCACTCGAGGCACTTGAGCTTGAAACTAAATGTTTTTTTGTGTTGGAACCTGCAAGTTATGCAGCTCATGGAATGTGTGGTTAAGGCGGTGAATCCATAATTATGCAGAAATCGCTGGGCTACAGAGTCGTAGCGCTCTGTAGCCCTGCTAATAAGCAAGGCCAATGCCTCTGAATGGTTGAAAGGCAGAGCCAGTCGGTGACATGCGTGGCACCGATGAGCGTCTTTTACCGGGTGGTCCGAGGAGGCAGCCACTGGCCCTGGCCTGCCCTTGGGAAACCCTGGCCTGCCCTTGGGTAACCCTGGCTCTGCCCTCGGGGTTCCTGCAGGTCGTGGCAGGGACAGATGGTAAACACAATTCCATTTTGGAAAATTCTATTCTCCATGACTATGGAAGTGCCTTCCCAGTGTGTTCTTGTGGTTTGAGAGTCTGCCATTTATTGCAGTATTATCCTTCTACCTGTGTTTGGTCTCTTTTGTAACATGCACACGTCACTTTTCTCTTGTTACACTCTGTTTGCTCCTCTAACATTTTGTTTGCTTTCGATACTTGCACAAGTGCCACCATTGCCTACGTAACGTTTGTTCTTGTGCCCGAGTGTCTGCCATTTATTGCAGTATTATACCTCTACTTGTACTTTGTACGCTGTTGTAACTTACACACATTTCACTTTTCCTCCTTTAATGCACCGTTTGCTACCTCTTGTATTTTGTTTGCTCACAATTGTCACTTTTACCTCATGTAACTTAACGTTTGCTTTTGTAATTTGTTCACTTGTAATTGTCTCCTCATGTATCACTTCTGTTCCTATTATGAAGCGCTCTGACACCTTCGGGTAAAGTCCGCGCTATAGAAAAACGCATAAAATAAAATAAATAAAACAACAGTAAGAGCCATGCCCACACCCCGGGGTTACACTTCTCGCCTCTCAATAACCTCTCAGCAGCGACCAGGAGAGTGTGGATGGGCTGAGGGTGGGAGAAGAGGTGACCTCTGTGATGTCATCAGGGGTCGAAGGCTGCGTGATGTCACTTCCGCTAACGCTGGCGTTTTAGTGACTTGACCTCATTGGTGGGTGCCTTTGGGGGTTCATGGCGCTGGGCAGAGGGGGCCCCCTGTCTGACTCATCTCTGGAAGCATGGGGGGGGGGGGCAGTCACACGTCAGAGTGCGGTGTGACCAGTGACTGACTCTGCCCCAGCCCTGGAGACCCGTGGGGGGAGCAGGGCTGTTGCTGTAAACACTTCTGACACTGCTCATAAAGCCCCATCCGATCCCTCTCCCCTCCAGGGGGGGTCCTTTGTCCCAGCATGCCTCTGGCAGGGCGAGGTATGCGGAGCCCATAACCCTACATTCCAGGCACCGGAGGTCAGGAGGTCACGGGCTTTAACCATTATCCTTAAATTAAAGACAAGATGGAATGTTTCGGACAATCACACACCCTGTGCAGTGAGCAATCAGTGTCCTCGAATCCCCCGTGACCCCCCAGGCTCTCCGTGACCCCAGACACAGCAGGGTCCCGTGTATTTGTTTGGAATGCTTATAATTTATTTAATTTATTTATTTATTTTATGCGTTTTTCTATAGCGCGGACTTTACCCGAAGGCGTCAGAGCGCTTCACAATAGGAACAGCAATGATACACGAGGAGAAAATTACAAGTCAGCAAATTACAAAAGCAAACGTTAAGTTACATGAGGCAAAAGTGACAGTCGTGAGTAAACAAAATACAAGAGGAGCAAACGGTGCATTAGAGGAGGAAAAAGTGACGTGTGCAGGTTACAAAAGCGTATAAAGTACAAGTAGAGGTATAATACTGCAATAAATGGCAGACACTCAGACACAAGAACAACGTTACGTAGGCAGTGGTGGCACTTGTGCAAGTATCGAAAGCAAACAAAATGTAGGAGGTAGCAAACCGTGTGTTACAAGAGAAAAGTGACGTGTGCATGTTACAAAAGAGTACCAAATACAGGTAGAAGGATAATACTGCAATAAATGGCAGACTCTCAAAACACAAGAACACACTGGGAAGGCACTACCATAGTCATGGAGAATAGAGTTTTCTATAATGGAAGGACTTCCTTCAGATAATAGAGAGGGCGAGAATTAAATTTGGAAGTGTCTTTGAAGGAGGAGCCCGAGTGTCACATCGAATGCACGTGAGAGGATATGTGAACGTCCTTCAAGTTACTCATTATGTGGCCCATAGCGCGCACCGAGCTTCGAAGCGCACAGCGCTGCACACACATAGGGTTTACAGAAGGAGGGGGTGAAGAGGGGCGGGCGGCGATTTGAGACTAAGCACAATGTGGGGGTTCGCCTACTTTGCATTGACTTTCCTGGATACTTCCTGATGCTGCAGAACCTGATACCAACAGCTGCACATCTTTGGGGATCAGACTGTGCACACCTTTGTATTTTTACACAGATGTAAATAACGTGGCTGCCTGCACAAGTCATCTTCAGGTGGCGTGTGCGACATAAAACTCACACAGAGAATGTGCCATTCTAGGGGTATATTATCAAGAACGGCGTTAAAATTTTCCTGCCGCTAAAGTGGCGATAATCGGCTTGATAATATGCCCTTGTGAATTCCCATAGAAGCCCAGGTTCTGGTGTGAACTCCTCATACTATCCTGGCACACTGTTACCCCTTGACTGAAGGTTATAATATTTTCGATTTTATTTAGGGTTTTCTTAAGAACTTTAAACTAACCCATTTATTGACCTCTGAGTGCTAAAATGGGCGCCAGAATGAGGGCAGGAGAGACAGAGTGTAGGAGTGGGTAAGCCCTAAATGATATGCTGTCTAATAGTCCCACTTTTAAAGGTTAGATGCTTGAAGTGCAGACCACAACGAGTTGCAAAACCCTGTAGTACAACCAGAAGGGCCCTACCCTTGAGAATGCAGGAGGAAGCAATGGCTTCATTTGAATCAACAGCCCCACATCACCGAAGTGTTCCCCAGAAGCAGTCCTTCTAAAAGGATGACAAGAGGCAGATTTGGAAAGAGCTCAGAAGTGGAGGAAGGCGGACATCCGCCCTACAACTAAGCACTTTTGCCCTCAGATACATCCGGTTAGTGGATATCCACCTATATATGTCGTATGTTTGTTCATTTCATTCCGATCTAGAGTCCTGTATCATCTGCAAGTTACATGGCAAATTGAAAGATTGAATGAGGACCTCCAGCAGAAAACCAAACTCGTTATAAAGCAGTAGCCAGAGGATGCTGCTCAGAGGACATCATTGCACCCAAGAATCCATTGGAAGGCGTTCTCCTCTCAAAACATAATCTGTCCTAACAACGTGGTTAATTATATAAAATGCTGGTCAGAAATACAACGCACTACATCTGGGCCAAGGACTTGGGTCAATACTTATTTTATGCACACTTTGTGGCTGTCGAGCAACATACACAAG
Source organism: Lissotriton helveticus (assembly GCF_964261635.1). Lineage (NCBI taxonomy): Eukaryota > Metazoa > Chordata > Amphibia > Caudata > Salamandridae > Lissotriton > Lissotriton helveticus. Next base: position 26,833,317 of record NC_136071.1, read on the forward strand.
ATTGAAAGAGCAGCCCTGCTTCTTACCTGGCTAGAAATCAACAGCAACAAGCCGGATCCCAAATTCGTCCCTAATATACTAGACAATCAGGGACGTGTGAAGACGTGACTGCGGATTTCATATTAAAGTGACAAGCACCAAAATGTGGCCTAGACGGATCCAGAGCTACATATGAACTTTTAGGTAACAAGTTTCTTTATTGGTTAATGTGCCTGCAGCAGGGATGTGCGCCCAGTCGTAAAGATTTGTGAATCAGCTGTAAATTTACATTGAGCCCTACAAATTTTCTTTGGAGTAAATTACATGGTACCCACATTTCTCAGGTTTACATCATTTGCTTCATGATGTATTCATAAATACTTTCATCTTTGTGAATTCCTTTTGACCTTTAGAATTTCAAACCTACTCAAGACATCTTCTTGCCTACATCCTTGCGAAGGTGAAAGACGATTAAACCAGAGATATTCACAGCATCTCACTTGCTCAGGAGCAAATCTTTGAGAATTGGTCCCACAGTTTCTTTTATACAATCCTTCGGTAAGGGAGCCTCCAAATGGCAGCGAGAACCATTAGAAAGCAGTTTAGCCACATGAGAGTTGGAAAACTTCCCAATAGGTGCCTCGGAGACATGCCGTTGACGTGTTGGAAATTCCTCATATGTATCCACTTTACCTGTCCACAGGCAAGGAAGGTGGGCGTTATCTTTGACTCTTGAGCACACCCTCAAACTCTAAGTTTAGTCAGTGGTTAAAGGGTCAACATGCAGCTAGCTATTATTCTCTGAAAAATTCAATTTTTCTTTAAAACCAATTATTAAGTGGAGCTCACAGGATTGCTGATATGCCGGGCTCTAACTATTCAACATAATTTACTAATGATTTCAAAAATTGCAATAACCGCTGGAAGGTGCCGGAAGCTTTGCAGAATTGACCACATCAATCCAGCACTAGAGCGCTTTGCTGACTCTGACGGTTGCGAAGCTCGTGGTTAAAGTCTTCGCCTCTCTTCACAAAGACCTCAACACCTCCGCTCTTCGGCCCAACCCTACGAACTAACCAGGAACCACGCTCATTGGTGAGTCACTGAATCACCCAAGAAACCTTCAAACAGTTTAAAAACAGCCAAGGATCTCCGGGAGTCAATGTCCCCAGGACGCGGAACACCCTGAACCAGAGCCCCAAAGTTTAACCAAACTACTTGCAGTCCAGAATTTTTCTAACTAGCCTAGAACTGATCTCCATGCAGGAAAGAGGGAATGATGAAAGAACATTGCACAAGGCACAACCACAGCGACCAGGCATTAACGACCCTCACTCCTGAACAAAGACAATTTCACTGTGAAGTTACTGAAAGGGGACATACAGCACTCTAGAAAACTCATAAATAAATATATATATATATATATATATATATATATATATATATATATTTGTGTGTGTGTATATCTATATATATATATATATGTGTGTGTGTGTGTATATATATATTTATATATGTGTGCTTATATACATATAGTTATATGTGTGTGTGTATATATATATACATATATATTGTATTGGGAGAAATAATAACACCTGTAGTTGTAAGGTGCATCAGTGCCACAGGCATGTGGCACAGTGTAACATAAATAGTAAGGGCATCCTTCCAGTACAAAATACTACGCTTTATCAGAGTATAACACTTTCCCCACTTTGTGTGTTTACGAAGTAGTGCCGGTCCTCGGAAGCTTGTTTCCGGTCCAGGGAAGGCATGGCTTGGCAGTTTGAGCTGGACTGTTCCCATGAGGCACAGGGTCAGACTGATTTGCATATGGCCATGTCTGAACTGGGGTGGCAGAGTGGGCTAAAGAACGGTGATGGATCGAACCCAGATCTGTTGACTGGGGGTGAGTGTTTGATTGGTTCAGATGCTCCGTCCATCACCACCCCCTTTTGTACCACTACGAAATAGTGCAGCACACATGCAAAGTTTGAAAAGTTTTGAGAAAAGAAAACTATTCTCAATCTTTCAGCATGCTTACAAGAGGTGTTAATGTTTGGCACTTAAGTCCTGCCTACCTTTTTTTGGTAAAAAAGGATTTGCACCAAAATGCATGGATGGTGGTGTAGGAATGCCCATGTACCATTCTATGAACATCCCCTTGACGCGCAGTAGCGCACAGCACTACTTTGAGTTACTTTAGCAGTGGCAGCCGGCTCAGGTAAGGGCGGTGAGGCGGCGGGCGGTGGCTCTGGGGAATTCGACAGAATAGGTATGATTAAATAAATAAATAATACCTATTCTGTCGGCTTCCCCCCCCCTCCTGCCCCGCCTCACTGCCCTACCACGCTTACCTGAGCCGGCCGCCACTGTACTTTAGGCTAATTTCCAATGAAAACTAGGATTTCTTTGGAAAGTAAATCCCAATATTGCGGAACTTTTGTGATGAAAATCCGGCAGAAAGTGTTGAGTTAATCCGCCCCTGAGTTTGCAGCAAACACTCCTGGAAATTGGAAGCAACGAAAACAAGCATTTACAATGCAACGGTTTCGCCTTTGGAAAAGTTAGAGCTATTGGCAATGTAAATGACAATGCCATTTATTTATCTGTTTTCAAAACCAACACATAAATAAAAATTTTGTAATTTACAATGCCAATAGCTAAAACTTTTCCAAAGGCGAAACCGTTGCATTGTAAATGCTTGTTCCTGCTTGCATTTGAGCCAATGGTCCCCTTGCTACTCAACTGTCTGAGGTGCTGAATTTACACATGCTCAGAAATACCTAGTACAATTTAGTTTAAAAAAAGGATTCCAGCAGATCTGAAGAACAATAATTTGCAATGCAATAGGTCTCGCATTAACAATAGTTTTAGCTATTAGCATTGTAAATGACAATGCCTTTTATTTATGTGTTGTTTTTAAAACCGATAAAAGGCATTGTCATTTACAATGCTAGTAGCTTTAATTTGCAAATGTGAGACCTATTGCATTGCAAATGTGTACTATAACATTTTTAAAAAGCATTAGGAGACAGCGTGTCCTGCCTGCAAAAGCAGGCAGGACAAAGCTTTTTGAGAAAATAGTGCTCGGAGGCTGTAATTAGAGCCTACCAAGTAACAACACTTGTAACGGGAGTTGTCTCCATGGGAGGTTACAAAATGAGCAATGTCGGTACTAAGTAGAGCCTACTAAGCCTTTTGACTGATGAACACCCAGTGTCTACAGTGGATAATGACATAAGCAAATGAAAAATATGAGCGGGGAGTGGGTAGAGCTTCAAGTCCCTACCTCAATACAGCATGTCTCGCAGAGCAGCGCATACTCTGGCCATGCTCGATCTAAAATCTTGATTGCCTCCTTGCTTATTCAGCATACTGGGATTTCTGGTCTGCCTTTATTTTAGTGTTTCAAGAGTCCCTTCTTAGCCAAAGTTTCTTGTCACACATTCTTAGTCAAAAAGGAATTTCGGATTTATATATTTGCATTTTTAGCAATGCTTTTTTCCTTCCACTTTTACCAACAATATGTTGGATTTGGTGAGGTCATCTGATTGGTTTTATTCAAACTTTGCTTAATCTTGTTAAACAGTAAAGACGATTGTCAGACACTCTGTTTGAGACTTTTGAAAAAGGAATCTAGAATTTCTCTAGGGTCACTCTCTTTGGAACACATGGTACCACATTCAGCAGCCCTAGGAATACAGAGACCAGCCCAACCGCTGCTGGAGACTTCAGTAGTCTGAGAGTTTTCATGGGAAGGCCCTGCTTAGCTGCCATGACCCTGCTATAGACCACCAGTTTTGCCATTTTGCAAAGTTTTTGGGGGAGAAGAAAGGAGTGTAGTCTGCTTGAGAACTAGAGAGGCTGTGCGTCTGACCTCAGAATCTGTTGGAAACCTGAGTACCTCCATCACCTCTGAATATCAAGCACCTCAAGTTCAATTTAGGAATGACCAACAGCCTCTCAGAAAAGCAAAGTGCTACCGGAAGTCCTGTCACCCCCTTCATAATTCAGTCCGTGAGTACTTCCGTGTTAATGATGCACATTAGTAAACCCCCAACGGGGAATTTTTAAAAGGTGTGATTTTTCCACAGGTGTCAAAAAACACGGTGGCGCAAAAGCGCAAACAATGCTGCACACTTTCTTGCGCTGTTTATTTCAGAAATTCAGACGAGTCCAAACGGGACCTTTAGGCGCTTGTCTTCGACCAGCAACATCCCTGTGTGTAAAGCAGTGTGTCTCGAAGAGACACCGGGTTCTTTTGCATGCTCCCTCGGCTGCTCTAAGGGAGTAGCGCGTCTCCTCTGTTCGCTGGCGGCCGGGGCTCTCCCTCTTGAGAGTCTTGCTGGCCGATGCAGCCGGTTCCTTCCTTGTGTCCGCGGGCACTTCCGGGTCGCGCTTGGGGAAGCCCTCGAGGTTGGGCCAATCCCTGCGCGGCCTCAAGATGACGCGTCGGGAGTCCTTGCAGCCGGGGACCAATCACCAAGCGGCAATCACTTCTCCGGGGCCGCCAATGGCAGCGCGGCCCTGGGGGGATGGAGGCGGGACAGCGCCTCAGAGCAGATCCACGGGCCGGCGGCGGTGAACACTTGGGCATAACTGAGGGGTGGCACCCTCGAAGTGAAAAACTTCCGGGTCGCGCTTGGGGAAGCCCTCGAGGTTGGGCCAATCCCTGCGCGGCCTCAAGATGACGCGTCGGGAGTCCCTGCAGCCGGGGACCAATCACCAAGCGGCAATCACTTCTCCGGGCCGCCAATGGTGGGATGGAGGCGGGACAGCGCCTCAGAGCAGATCCACGGGCCGGCGGCGGTGAACACTTGGGCATAACTGAGGGGTGGCACCCTCGAAGTGAAAACTAAACGTAGAGGTGAGGTGGGCACTCGCTAGGGCAGCCATAAGCAGGGTGGCACCTGCAAAGCAAAATAAAGGAAAGAAAGGACTTTCAAGCGCTTGGGAGTGGGGGCGTGTTTACAGGGGCGGGAACGGCGCACAGACAACGGGAGGGGGCGGGAAAGGGTAATCAAAAGGCAGAGCACTCACCTGGGAACGCCCAGGGAAAAAATCTCGGGAACGCCCCCAAATCTGGTCCGGCCTTGACGGACAGATCTCTGTTCCAATGGCTAGCCTCCATTTATGGAGCTAGCCAATGGGACAGGGGGGCGTATTCCAGAGTCCTTACTGAAATCAAGAGATTTCTCTGGAGGCGGAGCTAAGAGCTCCGCCCTCCAGCGAAACCTAAAAACTGATTATTGCTTTGTCACAGAACAAACATGGCAGCAGAGGGTACGCAGGGAGTGGTATTAGACTCGTCCAATCCCCATAAGCACATTTCTGTAAACATTAATGGGAAACTGTGACAATACAAAATGACGTGTACACAATGGAGGGGAAATACCAGATTACTCTCGATTTAGCTATCTATTTTGAGCATTAGCCTTGGCATTCCTCAGTGATGGCTCCCACACTAAACAAGCATTGGGAAAGCCAATGGGTGTGGTGCTACTGACAGCCTTTTGGCTTAGTCAGTGATTATTTTGTTTTGCCATCGTTTTTACAAACCTTTAATATTGAGGAAGCTGGTGACCCGCCTCAATCTAACAAACAAATGGCTAATAACAAAAATACTTTCTGGGTATCCGAAAGCAAACATTGCCATGGTAGCCCAGGCCACTGAAGAGAACTACTTTGTGTGCGGATAGGCTTCTTCTGAGAGGGCAGAATGCCGCAACTCTCAGCAAAGTTAGTCAAGGGGTGAAGCGCCCTGACCCTTTGCCACAAGTTGTGCTCTGTAGTGGGCAGAAGAAAAATGTGAGTGACACAATATCAAACCAATGGATGATGAGGAGAAGCTGAAAGCCCCTTGAGTAACTGCACTGTACATATAATTGTAGGAAAATCAAAAGAGCAAAGCTAACTCCAGACCTAAAAACGTATCTTGTGACTTTAAAACTATTCAGTCAAATTCAAACCAAGAATGAATCAAAGATAAGCTTGAACGAAAGATAAGCTTGAACGTCGATCCCTGATAACTAGTAAGTCCCTGCTTGCCATTCACTAGGCTCTGCCACGACCTGACCCACTGCCCACCACCCCACCAGCAGTCACGCCACCCACATTCAGACAGGAAGACCCATATGAGGCCCTCCCTTGGTGTCGCTACGCTGACATGCTGCTGCTCTGTTCATTTACAACTCACAGCCATCTGCAATGCTAAACACATCCTACTGCACTCTCAGACGTCACTCCCTTTTCCGGCCACCAAAGAACACACGACCTGCTAAATTCTCGAAAACACCAATGCCGGCCTCTGAAATTTGTGTTTGTCAACAGAAAGATGGACATTCTATAATCGGCCGAATACCGCTATGCGTGGCTGAATATTCAAATAGAAAAACTGCATTATTATATGTTAATATGTAAATACAGAATGTTTCCTGTCGGATAAGAGACTGCATCTCAGTTTGCTGGACAAATGCCCCGTCACTCAAATCGGTCCTGATAATATTGATGTCTCTGCAACCAAAGGGGCACTTTGCAAGCGGTCAGGACGTGTACTAATGGCGTAATTAATTTGATTTTAGCACAGGGTCCATAGCTCTTGATTCTATGCTTCTTCCGTCACAGGAAGAGAGGATGTCACAACCACATTCAAATGAGCCTTAATTCGCCATATTTGATTCCCAAACTGCATGATGTGTTTGCGCATAGTATAGTATTTTATGATGTATAGAACTGCGTCACATGATGAATGTTAGGCGGTTTATGTTTTTTTAAGCGAGGCACAAATACACTGAGAGACACATATAGGTTTATGGCCGCTTGTCAGTACGTGGCATGTCGGTCCTATTACGTGAATGCAGAGCACGGACTTCTTATCCGTCTGCGCTAGTTATGTTACTTTATAGGGCCAAAGATGATTTGCGTCAGAAGTGAACTCAGCACAGAAGCAAAAACATTATTACTGCAAGTGCAGCGAGATTGGGAGTAGAAGGCACAGTGGCGCACAACTCTGACACCAACACTTTCCACGCGTTCCCTCCGAGTCGGCCCCTTCTGACCCACCCGTCGATCACCTCGCGTGCCCATAATGCAGCCCACGGCCTCTCATCAGCATACCTGTGCGCCACATGCAGACTCCCAGACAGCGACCGTCACGTGTTCCCAAATGGAAGGGAAAAAAAGCATAAGAGGAAAAGCGGGCAATAGGGTGTTGTGTCCCTTTGTATTTTCCTGCTCCAGCCAGTGTTAAAGAACATTTTGTTAGGCGAGTTCTAGTTTACGAGGGGCCAATAAAGGGTAGGGCGTAGCCTCACCTTTCGGATATTCATGAATGGGTCAAGACGCTCAGCACCCCTCTCGCCCCTAACTCTCGCCCGTCTTAACTCTCCAAGAAGGGTGGAGCAGTGGTTTTGGACGCAGGTGCCTTTAACACCAAATAAACCTTTTATGAAGGGCGATCGGGGTATTCCGAGCTGGTGAACCTACTGGGGTCTATAGTGGGCAATGCCCATGCCTGTAGGGACGAGTCAGACGAGGGTGGTGAGAGGGGTAGGTCTCAGGAAGCTTCAATGGGTGAGAGACGTCCAGCGCCTTAGTCCACAGGGGCAGTGCGGGAGCTGTCCACGCACAGGGCAGCTCCTGTCAGCACGCCCTCCATGCGTTTTATTCTCCGCGTGTGCTCGTGTGTCCTATGGGGCCCTGGACTTTGGATGGCCAGAGTGCCTTTCCCTGGACTTCTCGGTGTGTGTGAGCTCATGCGTGCAGGAGGAGATGCACCATCTGTTTCCTCCATCTTCAGGGGCGTGCGGCGCTGCTGTTGTTATTCCATGAAATAATAAACCATAGCTGGACATGATGGTTCACTGACTCACGGCCCCCCACCCCCTCCACACGCACACCCACAGCTGACCCGGACTAGCAGCCAAGGCAAGTATATGAACATTAACAAAGCAGCCCCCTGGGCCCCGGCAGAGGAGCGCCGAGCGCAGCAGCCACGCACCTACCGGCCGCGGCTCCTCCCAGCTGTCGGCTGCCTCCGGTGCTCTCGTGTCCTCCCCCCACGGATACACCCGGCATGTCTCGCACGGCCGGAGCTCCGTCCCCAGCCAGGGAGATCCAGGGGCGACAGTCGGGAAGAGATTGTCAAGGCGTTGACTGCTGGCCTGGTGGCGCTGCCTGCAGGCGCCGCGGAAGCCCCTCGGAGCACTGGACGGCTGCGGCAGCCCCAGGAAGCGCTTCTATCAGCGGCAGACACCGCCGGCAGCACAACAACACCCGCGCCTGCAGCCTGAGCCAGCCCTGCCGCTCCCGCCCGCCCCTCCCTCCCCCTCCCTGCCTGCTGCACTCACAGCTCAGCCCTCCCGCCCGCCGCCCCCAGAGCCGGAGCTGCCAAGTTCTGGAGCTCCCAGCCTCCCAGAGCAGGCCTGGCCCCATCTCCCAGCCTCCCAGAGCAGGCCTGGCCCCATCTCCCAGCCTCCCAGAGCAGGCCTGGCCCCATCTCCCAGCCTCCCAGAGCAGGCCTGGCCGCATCTGCTGATGAAGAGGACGACTCTTCCCTCCACGGGCCGGCGGCGGTGAACACTTGGGCATAACTGAGGGGTGGCACCCTCGAAGTGAAAAACTTCCGGGTCGCGCTTGGGGAAGCCCTCGAGGTTGGGCCAATCCCTGCGCGGCCTCAAGATGACGCGTCGGGAGTCCCTGCAGCCGGGGACCAATCACCAAGCGGCAATCACTTCTCCGGGCCGCCAATGGCAGCGCGGCCCTGGGGGGATGGAGGCGGGACAGCGCCTCAGAGCAGATCCACGGGCCGGCGGCGGTGAACACTTGGGCATAACTGAGGGGTGGCACCCTCGAAGTGAAAACTAAAGGTAGAGGTGAGGTGGGCACTCGCTAGGGCAGCCATAAGCAGGGTGGCACCTGCAAAGCAAAATAAAGGAAAGAAAGGACTTTCAAGCGCTTGGGAGTGGGGGCATGTTTACAGGGGCGGGAACGGCGCACAGACAACGGGAGGGGGCGGGAAAGGGTAATCAAAAGGCAGAGCACTCACCTGGGAACGCCCAGGGAAAAAATCTCGGGAACGCCCCCGAATCTGGTCCGGCCTTGACGGACAGATCTCTGTTCCAATGGCTAGCCTCCATTTATGGAGCTAGCCAATGGGACAGGGGGGCGTATTCCAGAGTCCTTACTGAAATCAAGAGATTTCTCTGGAGGGCGGAGCTAAGAGATCCGCCCTCCAGCGAAACCTAAAAATTCCCTGGACATGAAAATGTTTTTACAAAATGAAAGAGGGCGCAAAGCAGGCAATGTAATTTTTTACAGGGGAGCTGTTTATTGGATGACAGTGCATTTTTCAAATATACATTTATAAATAAGGTTAGTGAGGAATTTGAAATGACTTAGAATAAAAAATAAAATAAAAAATGTATTAAGTGTTATAAAAGCGATTAATTGTTTTAATTGTTAATGAACGTGTTAGAACAATTAGTTAGGAATTGGTGCCACTTCCTGGTAAAACAAATAGCCCTTCCACTGGCACAGAATGATATATGTTTCTGAAAAAAAAGAGAAAATTATATGTACTTTTTGTTTTTTCATTTTGGTTTTGTAGAAGTTACACATGTGAAACTTTTCAAGCTTGTTTTCTCAACTAGAGGGACCTGGGTGGTGAAGTTTGACAATCTAGCGCCTGTCTCTTGCAGGAATGCCTCTCAGCCCCTGGCATCCCCTGAGGTCGGTGTCTTGAAAACACAAAGTCAACTTAGCAACGTCGCCTGCTCTGGCAACCAGGGAGCAGCACAGGATGTCTCTGCCTGGCCCCATCTCCCAGCCTCTGACTGGCAGTTTCACCTCAGTCTCTGCTCCTCAGGAATGTGGCACTTAAAAACCCAGTGACTCAGCCTGGGAGGGCTGCCAGAGAGCCCCACCCCAGCCCTATGCACGGGGGGGGGGGGGTGTCTGCACCTGGATTCACCTACTGCTGGGACTGGGGGGAGGGTCAATTACAGGTATGGGCTGCAGTCTCAGCATGCACGGTGAGAGGAGCAGGTTTGCTCTTCCCCATGGCTAGACACCCCTTACTACAATCTCACATCACACACAACTACACACACTCCCTCTTTCTCTCTCACACACACCCACACTCTCTCTGTCTCACTCTTTCTCTCTCTTTCACTCACTCTCTGTCTCTCTGTGTCTTTCTCTCTCACTCACTCTCACACAGTCACACTCACTCTGTCTCTCACACACACACACACTCACTCTCTCTGTCTCACTCTTTCTCTCTTTCACTCACTCTGTCTATCTCTGTGTCTTTCTCTCTCACTCACTCTCACACAGTCACACTCACTCTGTCTCTCTCACACACACCCACACTCTCTCTGTCTCACTCTTTCTCTCTCTTTCACTCACTCTCTGTCTCTCTGTGTCTTTCTCTCTCACTCACTCTCACACAGTCACACTCACTCTGTCTCTCACACACACACACTCACTCTCTCTGTCTCACTCTTTCTCTCTCTTTCACTCACTCTCTGTCTATCTCTGTGTCTTTCTCTCTCACTCACTCTCACACAGTCACACTCACTCTGTCTCTCTCACACACACACTCACTCTCTCTGTCTCTCTCTGTCTCACTCTTTCTCTCTCTTTTACTCTCTTTCTCTATCTCACTCACTCTCACACACAGTCACACTCACACTGTCTCTCTCTCTCACACACACACTCACTCTCTCTGTCACTCTTTCTCTCTCTTTTACTCTCCCTCTCTCTCTCTCTGTCTTTCTCTCACTCACTCTAACACACAGTCACACTGACTCTGTCTCTCTCTCTCACACACTCACTCTCTCTGTCTCACTCTATCTCTTTCACTCTCTCTCTTTCTCTCTGTGTATCTTTCTCTCTCACACTCACTCCCCCACACAGACAAACTCACCCTGTCTCTCTCTCTCTGTCTCTCTGTCACTCTTTCTCACTCTTTCACTCTCTCTCTCTCTCTCTCTCTCTCTCTCTCTCTCTCTGTCTGTCTTTCTCCCACTCACTCTCACACACAGTCACACTCACCCTGTCTCTCTCTCACACACACACTCTCTCTCTCTGTCACTCTTTCTCTCTCTCTCTCTCTCTCTCTCTCTCTATCTCTCTCTCTCTCTCTCTGTCTTTCTCCCACTCACCCTCACACACAGTCACACTCACCCTGTCTCGCTCTCTCACACACACTCCCTCTCTCTGTCACTCTTTCTCTCTCTCTCTCTGTCTTTCTCTCTCTCACACTCACTCTCACACACAGTCCCACCCACCCTGTCTCTCTCCCACACACACCCTCACTCTCTCTGTCTCTCTATCCCTCTTTCTCTCTCTCTCTCTCTCTCTTTCAAACCAAAATGAACACCAACCACAACACCATGAAAATCCTGGCCAACATGAATCAGGACAGAGCTGTCCCTTGATGGAGTTGCTAAAGTTGGGCAGGGGTTGTACTTTACACATGGCTAGGGGCTTTACATTCCAGAGTGGGGCTGTGGCTGTGACCCCACACCGAGGTCAGCTCTCTGTACTGAGAGGACTTGCAGGGCAGCTGCTCTGAAGGTCTCAATCCGGGAGCTGCATGATAAAGCTGAAAGAGCATTGAAAAGGGAGAGGGTTTTTGACCCAAAATGATTGTATGTGCAAGTCCTCGGGAGCCATTTAACATTTGGCAGATGCAGGACTCTTGCCAAGACCTGGCACCTGCCACCATGCCAGACTCACAGTCCGCCCGTCTCATTTAAAGGTGGCGCAGTGCCAGAAACCTTAGCCTTTGTCCACTCAATATAGGTTCAATGTTCAGTAAATATACACCGAAGGACCCCCTTCTTAGGGCACCTTTTGATGTTCAGGACAGCCAGCAAAACCCTGAAGGTCTGGTACAGGAAATCTATTGGTTTATGTATTTTGGTGACAGACTCCTGCTTTGGGGTTTGTTTTTGCAAAATAAAAAAAACTTTGGGCCATATTATCAAGAACGGCGAAAACAATATCGCTGATTTAGCGGCAGGAAACTGCAGATAAAGCGGCGATAAGGGGTTTGATAATATGCCCTTGAGAATTCCAATAGAAGCCCAGGTTCTGTTGTGAAGGACATCAAACCTGGGCTTCTATGGGAATTCTCTACTAAGGCGGCGATAATGTTTGCGCCATTCTTGATGATAGGTGAACCAAATGTTGTGCCCCCTCAGCAAACTCTTCTGACTTTAGTTAGCAGGAAGCAAGAGGGTGTCACTACATATATTTGGGAGGTTTTCGCTCTTGGACCACCGCTGCTGTCTCCTGCCACAGGATGCCTCACTGCCGGCCAGGATAGAGACCAATCGACAGTCACTGGTCCATCCTCATGCCGGGTCTTGGGATCCGAGTGGCAGCAGGAGGCTGGATGAGATGGCACGCGAGCTGAGGACGTCACCGCTGTTGAGAGAAGGGTTGATGGTTGTCACCTCTGGGCAGGGGTGATGCGTTGTTGAATCTTTGGCGGTTCTCTTTGGCTGTGGATGGTGTTGAGCAGTTTGTCCTTTGATGGGTTACACTGATAGCAAAGACTATTTTTATTTATTTATAAAGTTTTATATAGCGCTAGCTAGACCCGTGGGTATCAGAGCGCTTTACATACACAAAGAAAAAAAAATTGCATAACATCGCAGGACATGAGGGTGCATAAAGATATCAGCAAAGACATAATACTTATGTATACAGTGAGGGGAGAAAGACGCAGGTGGTTGAAACAGTCAGATAACCCCCATCCTTGGAGGTCCAAGTGAGGGGGGTCCATTAGGGTAAATATGTCTAGGTTGGTTGACTTGATTTTCAGCTTTGCACTTCGCTCTAATGTGGGTCACGGCGTTCTGTATTGTGTCCAGATAGCTGGTACTTTAGGTTTGTCGGGGAAGAATTGGTGGAGTCCACCATCCCTGCAAAGTGTTTCCTTTCAGAGAGTTTGAACTTCTTTGGTTCTCCTTTGATCTTGGCGGGTCCTGCAGGGGCAGCTGGCTGTGGGCAGAGGGGGCAGGGGGTGTGATGGCACTCCTTCTGGGCTCTCCAGTGTGTCACAGTGGGAATAACCTCTGGCCTCTGTGAGAAGTTGGCCTGATATGCAGTGCTCACTATTCTAGTGAACACTATGTATGAGTCCAAACAACCCTTATTGATGTTTGGTTGTAAGTCAACCTGATAGACCAGCTATCCTAGTAGCATGGACACGTGCAGTCTTTAGGCTAAACTCTAGAGGGCGTGTTAAGCCAGCTGTTTTACCATCACATATACCCCTTGAACACCAAGTGAAAGGACACCACACAAGTTGTTATGAAAAATAAAGTATATTTATTTATAACAAGACTACCCTGGCTCTTTATGAGACAGGGAGCTAAGCACACAACAAAACTCTTAAAGAAATACTTAAAATCGCACACTTTACACAAATGCCCGAGGGGCACGAAAAACCATATACTATACAAGTGGAATGCGAAATATTAGCAGGTAAGTAACTATTCTCATAGGCTTTAGAATCGCTAGGACTGGACTACTGAACCTTTAGATTTCAAGCAGGAGGCCTAGGGACGTCGTGTGCAGAGTGGGAACTCTCACGCGTAAGACGGGAAAAAGTCTATGGAGGCTAGTAAAAGCAAAGTTAGTGTTTTCAGGCGAACCCGACTAGGTAGGTCAAAAACGAAAGTGGATCTAGACACTTAGAGAGTTGGTCTACGCTGGAGCGCCGGAGTACTCGGTTTACCTAGCCCAGGGGCTGCGGCTGCATAGGGTTCAAATGTCGTCGGGTTTCTTCGTTGATGAACCAGGAGCCTGAAGAAAGAAGTTGCTGGCAGGCGACCAGTGAAGAAGTTCTTGGGGATCCAAGCCTGGATCGGGAAGAGGAAGACCTGTAAGCAGAGGGGACCAAGTTCTGAATCACTAGCCAGTGATTAAGTGGGCACCAGAGGGGCACCCGGCGAAGTCACCTCCAACCAGGTGAGTGGGCGCTGCTGGGCTCTGCAGTCTCTCGGACCAGGAGGCGTTGTCGGCGACCAGGATAGAGGTGCGAGCTGTCCCACGAAGATATCTGCTGTCGACGTCGCTGGACCCAGGATTGGGGCAACAAGTCTTGGCAAATGCAAGCCCACGCAGTGGACTTAAAATGGCGTCTGGAGTGGTCCAGGGGGGTCCAGGGCGCTCCTCTGTTGGAGGGGAGCAAGGGCCAGTCTGGAGCAACCAGACCAGTGGTGTTTGTCGTCGAAATTCGTCATCAGAGGGCCACTAGCCAACGGGCAAGCGACCTGGACAATGCGGTGAGCAGCCAAGAGCAGAAGGGCCCCACGCAGATCTCGTGGATGCAGGGGAGCTGAACTTCGGTGCTGGAGCTGCTCAGGGTTGGGGCTTCTCTTACCCCAAAGCACTCGGTCGAGGGTCACTCGGGAGTTGTGCTGGGCAAGCGTCGTGCAGTCTTGAAGATGGCCGGTCCCTCGAGGTCTCGTCGCACCCACGGATCACAGCTGGGCTGAAGATGCAGGTAGAGGTCAGAGGTGCCAGGGAAGCCGGTTCTCGTCGAGCTGGGCAGTCTTGATCCGGAGGAGAGACTTACAGCAGACCGCGATGCTTGGATGGTGCCTGCTGCTGCAGGGTGACTACTCCTTAGTCACAAAGGAGAAATCTTGAGAAGAGTCTTGAGTTCCTTTCGTGGAAAGTCGGTTCAGGATTCAAAGATGATCTAATTTGGAAGGGGGCCTGCTCCTACCTTTATCCTGCAAAAGGGGGCTGGCACGCGACTAAGTCCTGCCCTATGGGTGGGACTAGGAGGGGGGTGGTTACACCCCTCTCCTTTGGCGGGCTTTCCCCAGATCAGGGGCTGGAGGGCCCCTGGAACTGGTTCAAGCCGGCCTATGCACAGTGAGCACCCGGGTGCCACTTGCAGTCACCTTCCTCTAAAGCCCTGCCTACCTAGGATACACAAAATCCTGTCTGGGACGGTGCTGGCACCGCCCCTGGCAGGAAACCCTTTGTCCTTGCCTCCTGTGCTGGGAGGACTCCCAGCAGCAGGAGGGCAGACTTGTGTCTCGGTGGCAGCATCCATCTTGTGGAGCTGAGGCTATGTCTGACTTTAAGCGGGGTTACAGGTTACATACATGTCGTGTCCCTCTAGAAGGGTGGATGCTAACCCCGTCGCCAGAATTGGCGAGGGGTTAGTATTCCAATTCGTATGACACCTTACTCGACATGTTTTGATAATGTTATACCAAAGTTAGCATATGACCGCGAGGTACATAATGCACTTAAGAGTATATGGTATAGCGTTATCATGGAACAGCTATTAGGACTTGGTTCCGCAAGCTGCAAACGGGCTCAGCTAATGCCAGAGCACCATTTCACATTATTCCACGCACTCTGCCTTCAGGATTGTTAAGGCCTGCCATAGGAGTGACTGATAGGAATATATGTGTCCATTTTAGGGTTAGATATAGGAATACTATATCTAAAGCAAAGGGTGATTACACCACCTTGCCCCAGCTATCGTGCAGCCAGTTGTGTCAGATTTGGATGGCCAGCCAGGGGTGGCATAATACATGCTGCAGCCCCTGGTAGGCCCTGGGTACACCTATGCCTTGGGCACCTAAGGTACACTGTACAGGGACTGATAAGGTGACTCAGTATCCAATAGATATGTACCTAAGGAACATGGAATCCATTTTACAGAGAGAGCAGTAGGCCTGGGGTCCTGAATAGCAGGGCCCCAGGTGAACTAAGTCAGAAAACCAGCAAAACACCAGGCAAAAAGTTGGGGGCAACCATAGTCAGGGATCTACCTTCCTACAGCCTCAACTCTAAGCAAATCTCTGTGGCTGCAACCTTTGCAAGTAGAGAATTCCATATGTTATTGGCTAGAACCAGATCTCTGTACTGGGGTGAATGTATGACATTGTTCTGCATTCTGACGATCAATTGTTCTTTTTGCATTTGTCACCCCGAGTGGGCTGGGTATGCTCAGACGTGGGTCCCGTGCTCTCCATGCCACTGGAGTCAAGCTAGCCTGGCTGATGAGGGGTGAAACCCTGAAACCGGTCCTAGGATGCTTGTTTCCAGTCCAGGGAGGACCTGGTTTGGCAGTTCGGGCTGGACTGTTCCCATGAGGCACAGGGTCAAGACTGATTTGCATATGGCTGGGTCCAAACTGGAATGGCATGGGGAGCAAAAAAACGATGGATTTAGGCCCAGATCTCTGTACTGGGGTGAATGTTTGACATTGTTCTGCATTCCGTCCATCAACTGTTGTTTTTGAATGGAGAAAGTGTCAGCAATGCTTTGATTCCTGTAAGCAGGAATGATTAAATGTGATGGCTGCCTGGAAGGGATGCCCCTCGGTTGGGAGTATTTGGTGATTGCTTCGATTGTAGGTGTATTCTTGCCCTTTGCCGTGTATCGCTCTGTGAGTGAAGCACCCTAGCTTGAAAGAGGCCTGGAATCACACGTGGTGTCGGCTGAACCCTGATTGCAGGCACTGCTCAGACGCTGCTGCTTGCCTCACTTCTGGGAAACGTGTCGACCTGAGGATTGAGACAGGAAAGCCGATAAACAGATCATGGCGCCAGGGAGGGGGCGAGGGGGTGACACCGCACTGCAGGGATCCCCGCAGGATTAAGGGTTGTGTGTAACTCATACCTCCGGAGACGCAGCCTCCAACCTGCTCTGCAAGAAGGGGTGGAGGCGCTGGAGAGGGAACTGATTCATGCAGGGGCAGGGGAGGGGCAGAGGCAGTGGCAGGGGTGGTGGCAGGGGTGGTGGCAGGGGTGGTGGCTGGGGCTGAGGCAGGGGCAGGGGCAGAGGCAGGAGCAGGGGCCCGGCCTAGACTAGTGGCAGCTGATGGGAAGTACTGATCAGTCTCAATTCACTGCCCTGGAGTGAGCTGTAGGCGTGTCCTCTCTGGTCCTCCATTCACTGCCCTGGAGTGAGCTGTAGGCGTGTCCTCTCTGGTCCTCCATTCACTGCCCTGGAGTGAGCTGTAGGCGTGTCCTCTCTGGACCTCCATTCACTGCCCTGGAGTGAGCTGTAGGCGTGTCCTCTCTGGTCCTCCATTCACTGCCCTGGAGTGAGCTGTGGGTGTGTCCTCTCTGGACTCCATTCACTGCCCTGGAGTGAGCTGTGGGTGTGTCCTCTCTGGTCCTCCATTCACTGCCCTAGAGTGAGCTGTAGACGTGTCCTCTCTGGACTCCATTCACTGCCCTGGAGTGAGCTGTAGCTGTGTCCTCTCTGGTCCTCCATTCACTGCCCTGGAGTGAGCTGTGGGTGTGTCCTCTCTGGACTCCATTCACTGCCCTGGAGTGAGCTGTGGGTGTGTCCTCTCTGGTCCTCCATTCACTGCCCTAGAGTGAGCTGTAGACGTGTCCTCTCTGGACTCCATTCACTGCCCTGGAGTGAGCTGTAGGTGTGTCCTCTCTGGTCCTCCATTCACTGCCCTGGAGTGAGCTGTAGGTGTGTCCTCTCTGGACCTCCATTCACTGCCCTGGAGTGAGCTGTGGGTGTGTCCTCTCTGGTCCTCCATTCACTGCCCTAGAGTGAGCTGTAGACGTGTCCTCTCTGGACTCCATTCACTGCCCTGGAGTGAGCTGTAGGTGTGTCCTCTCTGGTCCTCCATTCACTGCCCTGGAGTGAGCTGTGGGTGTGTCCTCTCTGGTCCTCCATTCACTGCCCTAGAGTGAGCTGTAGACGTGTCCTCTCTGGACTCCATTCACTGCCCTGGAGTGAGCTGTGGGTGTGTCCTCTCTGGTCCTCCATTCACTGCCCTAGAGTGAGCTGTAGACGTGTCCTCTCTGGACTCCATTCACTGCCCTGGAGTGAGCTGTAGGTGTGTCCTCTCTGGTCCTCCATTCACTGCCCCAGAGTGAGCTGTGGGTGTGTCCTCTCTAGACCTCCATTCACTGCCCTGGAGTGAGCTGTAGGCGTGTCCTCTCTGGTCCTCCATTCACTGCCCTGGAGTGAGCTGTAGACGTGTCCTCTCTGGACCTCCATTCACTGCCCTGGAGTGAGCTGTAGACGTGTCCTCTCTGGTCCTCCATTCACTGCCCCGGAGTGAGCTGTGGGTGTGTCCTCTCTAGACCTCCATTCACTGCCCTGGAGTGAGCTGTAGGCGTGTCCTCTCTGGTCCTCCATTCACTGCCCTGGAGTGAGCTGTAGACGTGTCCTCTCTGGACCTCCATTCACTGCCCTGGAGTGAGCTGTAGACGTGTCCTCTCTGGTCCTCCATTCACTGCCCCGGAGTGAGCTGTGGGTGTGTCCTCTCTAGACCTCCATTCACTGCCCTGGAGTGAGCTGTAGGCGTGTCCTCTCTGGTCCTCCATTCACTGCCCTAGAGTGAGCTGTAGACGTGTCCTCTCTGGACTCCATTCACTGCCCTGGAGTGAGCTGTAGGTGTGTCCTCTCTGGTCCTCCATTCACTGCCCCGGAGTGAGCTGTGGGTGTGTCCTCTCTAGACCTCCATTCACTGCCCTGGAGTGAGCTGTAGGTGTGTCCTCTCTGGTCCTCCATTCACTGCCCTAGAGTGAGCTGTAGACGTGTCCTCTCTGGACCTCCATTCACTGCCCTGGAGTGAGCTGTAGGTGTGTCCTCTCTGGACCTCCTTTCACTGCCCTGGAGTGAGCTGTAGGTGTGTCCTCTCTGGACCTCCATTCACTGCCCCGGAGTGAGCTGTAGGTGTGTCCTCTCTGGACCTCCATTCACTGCCCTGGAGTGAGCTGTAGGTGTGTCCTCTCTGGACGTCCATTCACTGCCCTGGAGTGAGCTGTAGGTGTGTCCTCTCTGGACCTCCATTCACTGCCCTGTAGTGAGCTGTAGGTGTGTCCTCTCTGGACCTCCATTCACTGCCCTGTAGTGAGCTGTAGACGTGTCCTCTCTCGACCTCCATTCACTGCCCTGGAGTGAGCTGTAGACGTGTCCTCTCTGGACCTCCATTCACTGCCCTAGAGTGAGCTGTAGACGTGTCCTCTCTGGACCTCCATTCACTGCCCTGGAGTGAGCTGTATGTGTGTCCTCTCTGGACCTCCATTCACTGCCCTGGAGTGAGCTGTAGGTGTGTCCTCTCTGGACCTCCATTCACTGCCCTGGAGTGAGCTGTAGACGTGTCCTCTCTGGACCTCCATTCACTGCCCTGGAGTGAGCTGTAGACGTGTCCTCTCTGGACCTCCATTCACTGCCCTGGAGTGAGCTGTAGACGTGTCCTCTCTGGACCTCCATTCACTGCCCTGGAGGGAGCTGTATGTGTGCCCTCTCTGGACCTCCATTCACTGCCCTGGAGTGAGCTGTAGGTGTGTCCTCTCTGGACCTCCATTCACTGCCCTGGAGTGAGCTGTGGGTGTGTCCTCTCTGGACCTCCATTCACTGCCCTGGAGTGAGCTGTAGACGTGTCCTCTCTGGACCTCCATTCACTGCCCTAGAGTGAGCTGTAGACGTGTCCTCTCTGGACCTCCATTCACTGCCCTGGAGTGAGCTGTAGACGTGTCCTCTCTGGACCTCCATTCACTGCCCTAGAGTGAGCTGTAGACGTGTCCTCTCTGGACCTCCATTCACTGCCCTGGAGTGAGCTGTAGGTGTGTCCTCTCTGGACCTCCATTCACTGCCCTGGAGTGAGCTGTAGGTGTGTCCTCTCTGGACCTCCATTCACTGCCCTGGAGTGAGCTGTAGACGTGTCCTCTCTGGACCTCCATTCACTGCCCTGGAGTGAGCTGTAGGTGTGTCCTCTCTGGACCTCCATTCACTGCCCTGGAGTGAGCTGTAGGTGTGTCCTCTCTGGACCTCCAATCACTGCCCTGGAGTGAGCTGTAGGTGTGTCCTCTCTGGACCTCCATTCACTGCCCTGGAGTGAGCTGTAGACGTGTCCTCTCTGGACCTCCATTCACTGCCCTGGAGTGAGCTGTAGGTGTATCCTCTCTGGACCTCCATTCACTGCCCTGGAGTGAGCTGTAGGTGTGTCCTCTCTGGTCCTCCATTCACTGCTCTGGAGTGAGCTGTAGGTGTGTCCTCTCTGGACCTCCATTCACTGCCCTGGAGTGAGCTGTAGGTGTGTCCTCTCTGGTCCTCCATTCACTGCCCTGGAGGGAGCTGTATGTGTGTCCTCTCTGGACCTCCATTCACTGCCCTGGAGTGAGCTGTATGTGTGTCCTCTCTGGACCTCCATTCACTGCCCTGTAGTGAGCTGTAGGTGTGTCCTCTCTGGACTCCATTCACTGCCCTGGAGTGAGCTGTGGGTGTGTCCTTTTAGACCTCCATTCACTGCCCCGGAGTGAGCTGTATGTGTGTCCTCTCTGGACCTCCATTCACTGCCCTGGAGTGAGCTGTAGGTGTGTCCTCACGGGACCTCCTTTCACTGCCCTGGAGTGAGCTGTAGACGTGTCCTCTCTGGACCTCCATTCACTGCCCTGGAGTGAGCTGTAGGTGCGTCATCTCTGGACCTCCAATCACTGCCCTGGAGTGAGCTGTAGGTGTGTCCTCTCTGGACCTCCATTCACTGCCCTGGAGTGAGCTGTAGGTGTGTCCTCTCTGGACCTCCATTCACTGCCCTGGAGTGAGCTGTATGTGTGTCCTCTCTGGACCTCCATTCACTGCCCTGTAGTGAGCTGTAGGTGTGTCCTCTCTGGACTCCATTCACTGCCCTGGAGTGAGCTGTGGGTGTGTCCTTTTAGACCTCCATTCACTGCCCCGGAGTGAGCTGTATGTGTGTCCTCTCTGGACCTCCATTCACTGCCCTGGAGTGAGCTGTAGGTGTGTCCTCACGGGACCTCCATTCACTGCCCTGAAGTGAGCTGTAGACGTGTCCTCTCTGGACCTCCATTCACTGCCCTGGAGTGAGCCGTAGGTGTGTCCTCTCTGGACCTCCATTCACTGCCCTGGAGTGAGCTGTAGCTGTGTCCTCTCTGGACCTCCAATCACTGCCCTGGAGTGAGCTGTAGCTGTGTCCTCTCTGGACCTCCATTCACTGCCCTGGAGTGAGCTGTAGCTGTGTCCTCTGCAGACCTCCATTCACTGCCCTGGAGTGAGCTGTAGGTGTGTCCTCTCTGGACCTCCATTCACTGCCCTGGAGTGAGCTGTAGCTGTGTCCTCTGCAGACCTCCATTCACTGCCCTGGAGTGAGCTGTAGGTGTGTCCTCTCTGGACCTCCATTCACTGCCCTGTAGTGAGCTGTAGGTGTGTCCTCTCTGGACCTCCATTCACTGCCCTGGAGTGAGCTGTAGACGTGTCCTCTCTGGACCTCCATTCACTGCCCTGGAGTGAGCTGTAGACGTGTCCTCTCTGGACCTCCATTCACTCCCCTGGAGTGAGCTGTAGGTGTGTCCTCTCTGGACTCCATTCACTGCCCTGGAGTGAGCTGTAGGTGTGTCCTCTCTGGTCCTCCATTCACTGCCCCGGAGTGAGCTGTGGGTGTGTCCTCTCTAGACCTCCATTCACTGCCCTGGAGTGAGCTGTAGGTGTGTCCTCACTGGACCTCCATTCACTGCCCTGGAGTGAGCTGTAGGTGTGTTATCTCTGGACCTCCATTCACTGCCCTGTAGTGAGCTGTAGGTGTGTCCTCACTGGACCTCCATTCACTGCCCTGGAGTGAGCTGTAGGTGTGTTATCTCTGGACCTCCATTCACTGCCCTGGAGTGAGCTGTAGGTGTGTCCTCTCTCGACCTCCATTCACTGTCCTGGAGTGAGCTGTAGACGTGTCCTCTCTGGACCTCCATTCACTGCCCTGGAGTGAGCTGTAGGTGTGTCCTCTCTGGACCTCCATTCACTGCCCTGGAGTGAGCTGTAGACGTGTCCTCTCTGGACCTCCATTCACTGCCCTGGAGTGAGCTGTGGGCGTGTCCTCTCTGGACCTCCATTCACTGCCCTAGAGTGAGCTGTAGGTGTGTCCTCTCTGGACCTCCATTCACTGCCCTGGAGTGAGCTGTAGGTGTGTCCTCTCTGGTCCTCCATTCACTGCTCTGGAGTGAGCTGTAGGTGTGTCCTCTCTGGTCCTCCATTCACTGCCCTGGAGGGAGCTGTATGTGTGTCCTCTCTGGACCTCCATTCACTGCCCTAATTTGAGCTGTGGGTGTGTCCTCCCAGGACCTCCATTCACTGCCCTGTAGTGAGCTGTAGACGTGTCCTCACTGGACCGCCATTCACTGCCCTGGAGTGAGCTGTAGGCGTGTCTTCTCTGGACCTCCATTCACTGCCCTGGAGTGAGCTGTAGGTGTGTCCTCTCTGGACTCCATTCACTGCCCTGGAGTGAGCTGTGGGTGTGTCCTCTTTGGACCTCCATTCACTGCCCTGGGGTGAGCTGTAGGTGTGTCCTCTCTGGACCTCCATTCACTGCCCTGGAGTGAGCTGTAGGTGGGTCCTCACTGGACCTCCATTCACTGCCCTGGAGTGAGCTGTAGGTGTGTCCTCTCTGGACTCCATTCACTGCCCTGGAGTGAGCTGTAGGTGTGTCCTCTCTGGACCTCCAATCACTGCCCTGGAGTGAGCTGTAGGTGTGTCCTCTCTGGACCTCCATTCACTGCCCTGGAGTGAGCTGTAGGTGTGTCCTCTCTGGACCTCCAATCACTGCCCTGGAGTGAGCTGTAGGTGTGTCCTCTCTGGACCTCCATTCACTGCCCTGGAGTGAGCTGTAGGTGTGTCCTCTCTGGACCTCCATTCACTGCCCTGGAGTGAGCTGTAGACGTGTCCTCTCTGGACCTCCATTCACTGCCCTGGAGTGAGCTGTAGACGTGTCCTCTCTGGACCTCCATTCAGTGCCCTGGAGTGAGCAGTGGGTGTGTCCTCTCTGGACTCCATTCACTGCCCTGGTGTGAGCTGTAGGTGTGTCCTCTCTGGACCTGCATTCACTGCCCTGGAGTGAGCTGTAGACTCGTCCTCGCTGGACCTCCATTCACTGCCCTGGAGTGAGCTGTGAGTGTGTCCTCTCTGGTCCTCCATTCACTGACCTGGAGTGAGCTGTAGACGTGTCCTCTCTGGACCTCCATTCACTGCTCTGGAGTGAGCTGGAGACGTGTCCTCTCTGGACCTCCATTCACTGCTCTGGAGTGAGCTGTAGGTGTGTCCTCTCCGGACCTCCATTCACTGCCCTGGAGTGAGCTGTAGACGTGTCCTCTCTGGTCCTCCATTCACTGCCCTAGAGTGAGCTGTAGACGTGTCCTCTCTGGACCTCCATTCACTGCCCTGGAGTGAGCTGTATGTGTGTCCTCTCTGGACCTCCATTCACTGCCCTGGAGTGAGCTGTAGGTGTGTCCTCTCTGGACCTCCATTCACTGCCCCGGAGTGAGCTGTAGGTGTGTCCTCTCTGGACCTCCATTCACTGCCCTGGAGTGAGCTGTAGACGTGTCCTCTCTCGACCTCCATTCACTGCCCTGGAGTGAGCTGTAGACGTGTCCTCTCTGGACCTCCATTCACTGCCCTAGAGTGAGCTGTAGACGTGTCCTCTCTGGACCTCCATTCACTGCCCTGGAGTGAGCTGTATGTGTGTCCTCTCTGGACCTCCATTCACTGCCCTGGAGTGAGCTGTAGGTGTGTCCTCTCTGGACCTCCATTCACTGCCCTGGAGTGAGCTGTAGACGTGTCCTCTCTGGACCTCCATTCACTGCCCTAGAGTGAGCTGTAGACGTGTCCTCTCTGGACCTCCATTCACTGCCCTGGAGTGAGCTGTAGACGTGTCCTCTCTGGACCTCCATTCACTGCCCTGGAGTGAGCTGTAGACGTGTCCTCTCTGGACCTCCATTCACTGCCCTGGAGGGAGCTGTATGTGTGTCCTCTCTGGACCTCCATTCACTGCCCTGGAGTGAGCTGTAGGTGTGTCCTCTCTGGACCTCCATTCACTGCCCTGGAGTGAGCTGTGGGTGTGTCCTCTCTGGACCTCCATTCACTGCCCTGGAGTGAGCTGTAGACGTGTCCTCTCTGGACCTCCATTCACTGCCCTAGAGTGAGCTGTAGACGTGTCCTCTCTGGACCTCCATTCACTGCCCTGGAGTGAGCTGTAGACGTGTCCTCTCTGGACCTCCATTCACTGCCCTAGAGTGAGCTGTAGACGTGTCCTCTCTGGACCTCCATTCACTGCCCTGGAGTGAGCTGTAGGTGTGTCCTCTCTGGACCTCCATTCACTGCCCTGGAGTGAGCTGTAGGTGTGTCCTCTCTGGACCTCCATTCACTGCCCTGGAGTGAGCTGTAGACGTGTCCTCTCTGGACCTCCATTCACTGCCCTGGAGTGAGCTGTAGGTGTGTCCTCTCTGGACCTCCATTCACTGCCCTGGAGTGAGCTGTAGGTGTGTCCTCTCTGGACCTCCAATCACTGCCCTGGAGTGAGCTGTAGGTGTGTCCTCTCTGGACCTCCATTCACTGCCCTGGAGTGAGCTGTAGACGTGTCCTCTCTGGACCTCCATTCACTGCCCTGGAGTGAGCTGTAGGTGTATCCTCTCTGGACCTCCATTCACTGCCCTAGAGTGAGCTGTAGGTGTGTCCTCTCTGGTCCTCCATTCACTGCTCTGGAGTGAGCTGTAGGTGTGTCCTCTCTGGACCTCCATTCACTGCCCTGGAGTGAGCTGTAGGTGTGTCCTCTCTGGTCCTCCATTCACTGCCCTGGAGGGAGCTGTATGTGTGTCCTCTCTGGACCTCCATTCACTGCCCTGGAGTGAGCTGTATGTGTGTCCTCTCTGGACCTCCATTCACTGCCCTGTAGTGAGCTGTAGGTGTGTCCTCTCTGGACTCCATTCACTGCCCTGGAGTGAGCTGTGGGTGTGTCCTTTTAGACCTCCATTCACTGCCCCGGAGTGAGCTGTATGTGTGTCCTCTCTGGACCTCCATTCACTGCCCTGGAGTGAGCTGTAGGTGTGTCCTCACGGGACCTCCTTTCACTGCCCTGGAGTGAGCTGTAGACGTGTCCTCTCTGGACCTCCATTCACTGCCCTGGAGTGAGCTGTAGGTGCGTCATCTCTGGACCTCCAATCACTGCCCTGGAGTGAGCTGTAGGTGTGTCCTCTCTGGACCTCCATTCACTGCCCTGGAGTGAGCTGTAGGTGTGTCCTCTCTGGACCTCCATTCACTGCCCTGGAGTGAGCTGTATGTGTGTCCTCTCTGGACCTCCATTCACTGCCCTGTAGTGAGCTGTAGGTGTGTCCTCTCTGGACTCCATTCACTGCCCTGGAGTGAGCTGTGGGTGTGTCCTTTTAGACCTCCATTCACTGCCCCGGAGTGAGCTGTATGTGTGTCCTCTCTGGACCTCCATTCACTGCCCTGGAGTGAGCTGTAGGTGTGTCCTCACGGGACCTCCATTCACTGCCCTGAAGTGAGCTGTAGACGTGTCCTCTCTGGACCTCCATTCACTGCCCTGGAGTGAGCCGTAGGTGTGTCCTCTCTGGACCTCCATTCACTGCCCTGGAGTGAGCTGTAGCTGTGTCCTCTCTGGACCTCCAATCACTGCCCTGGAGTGAGCTGTAGCTGTGTCCTCTCTGGACCTCCATTCACTGCCCTGGAGTGAGCTGTAGCTGTGTCCTCTGCAGACCTCCATTCACTGCCCTGGAGTGAGCTGTAGGTGTGTCCTCTCTGGACCTCCATTCACTGCCCTGGAGTGAGCTGTAGCTGTGTCCTCTGCAGACCTCCATTCACTGCCCTGGAGTGAGCTGTAGGTGTGTCCTCTCTGGACCTCCATTCACTGCCCTGTAGTGAGCTGTAGGTGTGTCCTCTCTGGACCTCCATTCACTGCCCTGGAGTGAGCTGTAGACGTGTCCTCTCTGGACCTCCATTCACTGCCCTGGAGTGAGCTGTAGACGTGTCCTCTCTGGACCTCCATTCACTCCCCTGGAGTGAGCTGTAGGTGTGTCCTCTCTGGACTCCATTCACTGCCCTGGAGTGAGCTGTAGGTGTGTCCTCTCTGGTCCTCCATTCACTGCCCCGGAGTGAGCTGTGGGTGTGTCCTCTCTAGACCTCCATTCACTGCCCTGGAGTGAGCTGTAGGTGTGTCCTCACTGGACCTCCATTCACTGCCCTGGAGTGAGCTGTAGGTGTGTTATCTCTGGACCTCCATTCACTGCCCTGTAGTGAGCTGTAGGTGTGTCCTCACTGGACCTCCATTCACTGCCCTGGAGTGAGCTGTAGGTGTGTTATCTCTGGACCTCCATTCACTGCCCTGGAGTGAGCTGTAGGTGTGTCCTCTCTCGACCTCCATTCACTGTCCTGGAGTGAGCTGTAGACGTGTCCTCTCTGGACCTCCATTCACTGCCCTGGAGTGAGCTGTAGGTGTGTCCTCTCTGGACCTCCATTCACTGCCCTGGAGTGAGCTGTAGACGTGTCCTCTCTGGACCTCCATTCACTGCCCTGGAGTGAGCTGTGGGCGTGTCCTCTCTGGACCTCCATTCACTGCCCTAGAGTGAGCTGTAGGTGTGTCCTCTCTGGACCTCCATTCACTGCCCTGGAGTGAGCTGTAGGTGTGTCCTCTCTGGTCCTCCATTCACTGCTCTGGAGTGAGCTGTAGGTGTGTCCTCTCTGGTCCTCCATTCACTGCCCTGGAGGGAGCTGTATGTGTGTCCTCTCTGGACCTCCATTCACTGCCCTAATTTGAGCTGTGGGTGTGTCCTCCCAGGACCTCCATTCACTGCCCTGTAGTGAGCTGTAGACGTGTCCTCACTGGACCGCCATTCACTGCCCTGGAGTGAGCTGTAGGCGTGTCTTCTCTGGACCTCCATTCACTGCCCTGGAGTGAGCTGTAGGTGTGTCCTCTCTGGACTCCATTCACTGCCCTGGAGTGAGCTGTGGGTGTGTCCTCTTTGGACCTCCATTCACTGCCCTGGGGTGAGCTGTAGGTGTGTCCTCTCTGGACCTCCATTCACTGCCCTGGAGTGAGCTGTAGGTGGGTCCTCACTGGACCTCCATTCACTGCCCTGGAGTGAGCTGTAGGTGTGTCCTCTCTGGACTCCATTCACTGCCCTGGAGTGAGCTGTAGGTGTGTCCTCTCTGGACCTCCAATCACTGCCCTGGAGTGAGCTGTAGGTGTGTCCTCTCTGGACCTCCATTCACTGCCCTGGAGTGAGCTGTAGGTGTGTCCTCTCTGGACCTCCAATCACTGCCCTGGAGTGAGCTGTAGGTGTGTCCTCTCTGGACCTCCATTCACTGCCCTGGAGTGAGCTGTAGGTGTGTCCTCTCTGGACCTCCATTCACTGCCCTGGAGTGAGCTGTAGACGTGTCCTCTCTGGACCTCCATTCACTGCCCTGGAGTGAGCTGTAGACGTGTCCTCTCTGGACCTCCATTCAGTGCCCTGGAGTGAGCAGTGGGTGTGTCCTCTCTGGACTCCATTCACTGCCCTGGTGTGAGCTGTAGGTGTGTCCTCTCTGGACCTGCATTCACTGCCCTGGAGTGAGCTGTAGACTCGTCCTCGCTGGACCTCCATTCACTGCCCTGGAGTGAGCTGTGAGTGTGTCCTCTCTGGTCCTCCATTCACTGACCTGGAGTGAGCTGTAGACGTGTCCTCTCTGGACCTCCATTCACTGCTCTGGAGTGAGCTGGAGACGTGTCCTCTCTGGACCTCCATTCACTGCTCTGGAGTGAGCTGTAGGTGTGTCCTCTCCGGACCTCCATTCACTGCCCTGGAGTGAGCTGTAGGTGTGTCCTCTCTGGTCCTCCATTCACTGCCCTGGAGTGAGCTGTAGACGTGTCATCTCTGGACCTCCATTCACTGCTCTGGAGTGAGCTGTAGGTGTGTCCTCTCTGGACCTCCATTCACTGCCCTGGAGTGAGCTGTATATGTGTCCTCTCTGGACCTCCATTCACTGCCCTGGGGTGAGCTGTAGGCGTGTCCTCTCTGGACCTCCATTCACTGCCCTGGAGTGAGCTGTGGGTGTGTCCTCTCTGGACCTCCATTCACTGCCCTGGAGTGAGCTGTAAGTGTGTCCTCTCTGGACCTCCATTCACTGCCCTGGAGTGAGCTGTAGACGTGTCCTCTCAGGACCTCCAGTCACTGCCCTGGAGTGAGCTGTAGACGTGTCCTCTCTGGACCTCCATTCACTGCCCTGGAGTGAGCTGTAGGTGTGTCCTCTCTGGACCTCCATTCACTGCCCTGGAGTGAGCTGTGGACGTGTCCTCTCTGGTCCTCCATTCACTGCCCTGGAGTGAGCTGTAGGTGTGTCCTCTCTGGATCTCCATTCACTGCCCTGGAGTGAGCTGTAGACGTGTCCTCTCTGGACCTCCATTCACTGCCCTGGGGTGAGCTGTAGACATGTCCTCTCAGGACCTCCATTCACTGCCCTGAAGTGAGCTGTGGGTGTGTCCTCTCTGGACCTCCATTCACTGCCCTGGAGTGAGCTGTGGGCGTGTCCTCTCTGGACCTCCATTCACTGCCCTAGAGTGAGCTGTAGGTGTGTCCTCTCTGGACCTCCATTCACTGCCCTGGAGTGAGCTGTAGGTGTGTCCTCTCTGGTCCTCCATTCACTGCCCTGGAGTGAGCTGTAGGTGTGTCCTCTCTGGTCCTCCATTCACTGCCCTGGAGGGAGCTGTATGTGTGTCCTCTCTGGACCTCCATTCACTGCCCTGGAGTGAGCTGTAGACGTGTCCTCTCTGGACCTCCATTCACTGCCCTGGAGTGAGCTGTAGACGTGTCCTCTCTGGACCTCCATTCACTGCCCTGGAGTGAGCTGTATGTGTGTCCTCTCTGGACCTCCATTCACTGCCCTGGAGTGAGCTGTAGGTGTGTCCTCTCTGGACCTCCATTCACTGCCCTGGAGTGAGCTGTAGGTGTGTCCTCTCTGGACCCCATTCACTGCCCTGGAGTGAGCTGTAGGTGTGTCCTCTCTGGACCTCCATTCACTGCCCTGGAGTGCGCTGTGGTTGTGTCCTCTCTGGACCTCCATTCACTGCTCTGGAGTGAGCTGTAGGTGTGTCCTCTCTGGACCTCCATTCACTGCCCTGGAGTGCGCTGTGGGTGTGTCCTCTCTGGACCTCCATTCACTGCCCTGGAGTGAGCTGTAGACATG